>NC_083325.1:72616554-72916554 GCF_963455315.2 Globicephala melas
GGAAGCAATATTAATCTGACTAGGCTGATCTTGCTTAGGGGGGTTTAATAAAGTAAATATTTTCTCTCTGACTTCGAGCAGTGGTTCAAACCTTCCACAGCATGGTAGAGATCAGAGCCTTCCCCTGTGCTCTGCTAGATCTAGGCCTGCTGTCTGGGGGCCGAGGAGGAGTTTCACAAAGTAGAGGAGCCGTCTAGTTCCTTCACTACTTTCATTTTTTTCTGTGATCAGGGATGACTGCTCTGAATGATCCCTAGTATTCACCACCCACTTGACATAACACCTTCTACCCTGTCTGGGGTCTGTTTTCTTCTGGAGGCTCAGTCTGCCTTTGCTTTGGGTTCAGGGCTCCACTCCCTCCTCCTGGTACCTTGACATCCCACAGCGTCCTTGGCGAGGAGTGCTGAGAAATCACCAGACATTGACAAGGTACCTTGGAGGGCAAAAGGGCTCAGTAAATTAGGAGGAGGTGGTGAGTGTGCACTTTGTCAAAAATCACAGCTACTGCATAGAGTACTGCAGTTGCTGTAAATCCCTGGGCTCCATTAGGTAGAAACACTGTAGGCATGGTTCCAGTGCCAGAGCTAATGAGTCATTTTTCCAAGCATGGCAACAATAAGTTTAATTAATGAGGATGGCTCTTCACGCTCACAGGCGACCACACATCCTGGTGCACTCGGGAGCATGTGCCTCTAGGGGCAGGCAGGCTGGAGAGGCCCCTCTTCGCACTTTCCTGTTCTGTGGTTCATGGTGTCAAGGTCACTCTCTGTGATTTGGGTTTGGCCTGTGACGATGAAGCAGGGAAAGCTAACTCCAAGGCGGATTTCTAGTGACGGATAGAAACACTTTCTTTAGTAAGATATCTAAACAGATCTATAAAAGCTTAAAGTGGCACATTTCCCATAACTTTATCATAAGATTGTAAAAAATAATTGTTCTGGAACTGTTAGTACAATATGATTAAGATCCTGGTGATATACGGTGTGGACCCTGACTCCTAGGTCAGTATTGCCACTAGATATGGCGGTGGTCAGTGTTATTATAAGCAGCTTTGTAGATTTCGATCTACTTCCATTGACTTTTTGGGGTTCTTGAGGAAACCATCAAGGAAGTTTCTATTTTCATAGGTATCGTCTGTAGAGTCATACATGATATTGCCACTGGGTGTCTAATACACAATTCAGATTTGACAACTTCAGTTATAGAACTCTTGATTTTTCTGTAAACCTCATGCCTCAATCTTCCTCATCCACCTGTTTTATGAAAGAGGAAGTATAGCATGGTGGTTAAGAACTGGGCTTGCAAACCAGGCTGCTTGCATTTGTCTAGTCGTTCTGCCACTTACTGTGTAGCCTTGGGTGAGTTACTAACCTATCTGTGTCTCTGTTTTCTCATCTGTAAAATAAGGCTCATAATAAATATTTACTGCTTAGGGCTACTGCTTAGACAGGGTTAATAAAGCAGTTAAAAAAACACATCATATGGAAAAGAATTAAAAAAGAATTTTTATATATATATATATATATGTTTAACTGAATCACTTTGCTGTGCACCTGAAACTAACTCAATATTGTAAATCAAGTGGACTTAAAAAAGAAGAGAAAAAATACACGGTAAAAACTCAATAATTATTAAAAATTACTAGGATTATTCAAAGCACCCTCTTTGATTTTTTTTCTAATTTTTCATATCCAAACCATTTGCAAATCCTATTGCCTTTACCTACAACACATATCCCAATCTATCCATAGTATGAATGCATACGTGTATCTATGCATGTGTGTGTGTGCATGCACATATATGTATATGCATTTAGGTATGTATACATGTACGTAGCCTCTCTTCCCACCTTCCCAACTAGCATGTGAGCTGCGTGAGAGCAAGTATCTTGACTATCACCTTTGTATTCTTAGTGCTTAGGACACTGAATACCAGAATGAACCCTGAAAGAAAACATCTAGAATTGCAATTGGGAATTAAATATCTTCCACACAGAGGGTACCAAGCTCCAGAGAGGCAGAATTATTTACTGAATTTCACTGGAGAAACAAGTTCTTGGTCCAAATAGATACTGGGGAGATGCCTGGTAATGATAAAAATGCTGGATTCAATGTTCTTAGGAACAAGGTTGCCCACTGATGGCCTGACGTCCATCTAGATCTGGCCTGCATAATATTTTAAAAGTTTTGAATTACTTGACAACATAAAATGAAATCGATTTTCTACATCTCTTGAAAGTCTGGGTTGTCTGGCAACGTAGGACTTGCATTCCTCTCCAGCAACACACTGATGAGATTGGAATTGAGAAGTGGCTGCCCTCGAGCCAGGATGCATGCTTTCCAGTTGGCCACAGAAGGTTCTGTCTCAGCCTATTTCCCTCATTTGCATCTCCTACCTGGTCTCCTTAGGCCTCTGAGTTTGAGACCTTGTCCAGTGTAGATTTCTACAGACCATCCTTCTGAGAAGGCATGTGGCAAGGACACTTCCCCGGCACCCTTCACTTATCACCAGCCTGGGATCGGTCTCCAGTGGACACGTGGAGATTAGAGGGCCAGTGCCTGGTCCCCAGCTGGGCCTGGTCACGTCATACCACAACCTAGCATCTTGCTTGTTCTCTGGCTATTTCCCAGACATTTTCATAAACGCACGGTAAAGACGGGGTGAACGCTCGTGTTAACCAGAGCTTCCACTCCTGAGGAAATGACTCAAAATTCAAGTCCTGCTGACTTGGTGTGTAGGGTCATCTGCCTAAAGACTATCTGTTGACTGGAAGAAGTCATGACCCGAGCGTCATGCCCTTCTTTGTCACCCATGGTGGGCACATTTTCTCTTCCATTTCCCTTTGAACAACCCAACACTCCTGTTAGTCAGAAGGTTCTTTGGAGTCCAATCCTTCAGCTTTCTCACACTTGTGCTCTGGAAGCTGCGGCCCTTCCAGGAAAAGAAAAAGCCTTCCTGGGTGAGAATTGGGGTATCACTCATCCTGTATTCTTGTTCCCTCGTATATGTGGCCAATTTCCTGGAGATTTTTATATTTTTCAAGGGCAGCAGGAGGTCAGGCTTCTGTGAGAGTTACTCCTTTAGAGGAAGTTGTGCATCAGAATTTCTCTTAATGTTTACACAACCAGCATAAGCGGGGAGTCCAGGAGATTTCCCCTGGCTTAGAAATGCCTATTCATTTTGTTATGTTGGAGGGTTATTTTTAAGTCACAGAAGGAATATCAGTAGACAACACCAAACTAGCACACGCGTGGCGTAAAACTCGGGCTCGGGCCTCTGTATTCTACATGGTGGTCACATCCCAGTTGCCTTCTCACTTATCCAATTGTTATTTTAGGACATTCTGACGATCAATAGGTTTAACTCCTGTCTGGGAGGCTCCAGTAAAGAACAAAAGGTATTGGCCACAGAAGATTCCACTTTCTATGATTACAAGCAATTTGCTAGTTTTCTCAGAGCTTAAGAGGGTTTCATGAAATGTCTGCTTTCAGAATCATTAACCATTGATTAAACGCTGCATCCTACTTTGGGCAAATTTTGTTAAAAACAAATAGCGGGGTGAATAAGTCCACTGGGCAGTCGCAACATGGTACGGCCTGAGTCCACCTGTGATGTGCTCATTCCAGGCTCTCTGGAAGGCGGAGCTGACCAGGAAGCTTTTGCCTGTCCTGGGCATCTGGTTTCTGTGACAGCTGTGTTTCACTGCTGAGGTTCATCCTTTATGTTGATTTCTATTAGTGAATTCATAAATACATTCTGAAGAACGCTACCTGTCCCTTAGCTCTTGAACCATCATTACCATCCAGAGTGGTAAATCCTTTGTAGAAGTCACCTTGGTTCAGCAGAGAAAAAAATTACTGGTGTGCTTTCAAAAGGTAGAAAGGTGGAGAGAGTTAGAGGTTTTTTTTTTTCTTTTCTTTTAAATATAGCTGAATAGGATTTTAAGAAAGCAGAATTATAATGTAGAGTGAAAAGAGAGCGAGAGGTTGGGTCAGAAACTGGGTTATCAGTACAATGCAGAAAGGGAAAATAAATGCTAATAGACTGCACACAAGCCCTTTCTGCTAGATTAGAGACCAGGAGGGCACTTGCTGAAAGCTGCCCATTGTGTGGCCGAACAGAACACAGGGTCTGGGCTATTATCCCCTCCACAACCCCTTGTGCCACAGATGGTGGCTCTCCCTTCTCTTATCGGGGCCGTGCATTCAGTCTCTGTAGCCTGATCTCTTCCTCACTCTTCTGCTCTTACAAAATGGATTGATCTGCTGAAAGAGAGGGGCTAGAAGAGGAGCTGGCTCGGGAGGAAAGGGGAGCATGGGAAGACAGCCCAGGAGGCCAGGTGCGAGGGAGGGCAGGCCGCGAGGGGGAGCGGGCCCCCGGGTGCCGCGCAGGATCAGTAGCCTGGCTTTCCCTCCACCCTGGATGGAGCCGCCTGGAAAATGGCCTCGTGCCCTGGTGCTCCAGAGCGCCCAAGCTCTCAGCTGTTGAACAAGCAGCCTGACTCCCTCTGCCGGGGATGTTGGGCCTCCAGGGCTGGCCACGCTGCCCGCCTTCACTGCTCTGTTCCCCGGAGACCCAGAGCTCTGCCTTGGAGCTGGCCGACGGGAGCTGCAAATTCAGCAGAGGTGAGCAAGGGCCGAGGACGGATGGCTGCCGGGAGTGCTTCCTCCCAAAGCACCCGCCTGGGAGGATGACGGGGTCAGCCACAGGGCTGAAGCCAGGGCCCAGGTGGCGCCTGGCTACAGCCTCCCCTGTGGACCCACATGAAGCCCTGTGACGGCGTTCACGCCCTGGTTCTCCAGCCTACCAGCTGGGGGACCTTGAGAACTCAACTCAGTTTCTCTGGGCTGTGGTTTTCTCATCTGCAAAATGGTACATAATTGAGAGTGTTACTGAGAGGATGAAATGAGCTAATTTGTGGAAAGGGCTTGGAACGATGAGTGGTTTAGAACAGCACCTGAGACAGTGAGCTATTATTATTACCACTATCATTGCTACTACACATCTTTATTACCATTATCTCTACTAACATTACATATTATTAGTCTAGCATATGTATGTTATATTTTATAATATGTGTATATATATTTATATATGGCATCATCTGTGTGACTTTTGGTGAGTTACTTAGTCTCTCTGAGCTTCATTTTCTGTTCTGTGAAGTGAGGTTAGCAAGTGGGATTGTTGGGAGGATAATGAGGTAATGAATATAAATTACCCAGTACAGAGGCTGGCACATTGAAGAAGCTCATTAAATGGGAACTAGTGTTATTCTGACTTGCCCGTGTGAACATGTATTGATTGCCTTTGTGCCTGTGTGCTGTTTGCATCCGGGTGTCTGGGTGGTTAGGTTTCGGTCTGTGTGTGTTTTATACATGCGTTTGTAGGATGGCCCTGGTGTCTGTGGGCAGGTGCCTGAGGGCTGGAAGCCTGAGGCTTAATTGGTCAGGTCCTGTTCGTGGCTCTCATGAACCTTTGAGCACAGCCTCTGTCTCCCTTGGAACTGAGCTGCCTGGTGTACCTTGAAGCCTGGAAATGCAGCGTTGGTCAGGGAGCTAAGAGGCTTAAGTTAACCCTGGCTCCCTGGCTGGGCTAGATGAAGCCCAAATCCCTCCCAGCTCTGCTACAGATTAGTTCCATGATTTCTAAGTTCTTTTGCATCTCTGGTCTCTCCTTTCTGTATTTTCCTTACCCGTGAGGCTTCCAAAGGGTCCTTCTTCTCCATTCCTCTAGAAGAGAAGGATATGCCCTCCCGGGAAAGAATGAATGAGTGGTGTGTGCCCAGGGGAATCTTACATCAGTGAAGTGTCCTGTCCTCGGAGCATCTCTGTGCTCTACCTTTGCGATGGAATCTGTGAATATCAGTGTGAACCTAAAGGCAAGTGTCTGATACAGCAGACCAGGCTGGAGAGGGGAAGAGCTTGGCAAGAACCAAGGAGAGCAAGAGAGAAGGACCTCAGGATTCCCTTCTTTGTTGTGGGTCACATGTCTTTATCTGAGTGAGCACTGGAGGAAAACAGACGGGGAGGCTGAACTTCTCCAGGTCCCGGGTGCTGTGCCCCTAATTATTAACACAGCCCTGCCTTGCCTCTGCCCGGCACAGAGGTGAAGCATCCACTCTTGGTTGTGCGTGTGCCTGTACAACCCCAGGGAGCACCATTCACATTCCTAGTCATCCTAAGTTTACAGCACCAGTATGACAATTTTCCAGCAGATGGCCATAAAGTGTTTTGAGAAAGGAAGGTCTAGTTCTTCTATAGTGTGTGCAAGGTCACCATGTTGGCTAGTAAGGGGTCTGTGATTGTGAATCTCCTCTGCTGCCTCCATCTGTTCTCAGATCCCCCAAGTATCCCCCTTCCAGGTACCCTGCCACAGTATCCTTCCTCCTCCCTCACCCCCCACTCTTGGTTTACCCCTCAGATTTTCACTTCCTAGTTGCAGGAATCAGGTAAAAATTAACAGCCATGGGGAAGGTACGCAGCTCGAAGAAGCTATAAGGAGTGTGCATCTCAGTTCTCCTCCTGAGTTAGGTGGGCCGAGCCCCTTCCTTGATAGCTTTCACTTCTGACCTCTCCTCTTTTTGGTTTCTTGAGCCAACACTCCTTGCTGCCTGTCCAGTCGTGATTGTCACACATTCCTGGAGTTGAAGGACCTTAGTCTCCTCTCCCCATCCTTGTTGTGCAGTACAGTAGCTCTTGCCTCTGACTGCACAGGAGAGGGTGGCTCTCTTAATGTGTAAGCCCTATTGCTGGGCCTGGGAATCCAGATGTCGTGGAGGAGGTTTGCTGATGGCAAGAGGAGGTGCCAGCTTCTCTCCTTAGGACTTTGCTACTTCATCTAGGCTCTACCTAGGTGATCCCGGGTAGTTCTTAGAAACAAAGCTATGCTAACAACAGGAAATATTTTTAGAATGGGCATCTTGAGTGCTGAGGGCAGAGGCTCCTGGGTTTTAGTAGGTGCTAGTATATAGTTCCTTTAGCCTTCGTGAAGAAGGTCATCTTTTGGAAGCATCTTGGACTTGGAAGTAGACAGAGTTTGAGTCCCAGTTCTGCTGCTTTCTACTCTGCCAACTTGGGTAGTGATATAAATTTTGAACCTCAACTTTTTTTATCTGTAAAATGGGATAATAGTAGGTACCTTGCTTATAGAACTGGATTTTTTGACACTAAAGCTGGGTTAAAGCATGAGAAAGACTCTTGAGGGCTGTGAAAATATTAGGTGAAAGATGCCTATATCCATGGCAGGAGTTCTTAAACTATCCCTTCCCCTCATCTCAGGCATATCACAATTTTGAGGTCCAGCAGTTTGGGACCAACTGTCTCCACCAAGAATAGATCAACGTTAGTTATGTTTGAGGATTTATTTTAATGCCCTTCTTTATTTCTCCAACATTTGGTGTTAAGCCCCTGCTAAACATCAAGCTTGTCATGAAGAAATGTGCTCAGCACACAAAGACGATGCCCACTGGGGAAACCCACCTACCCCGTTGGGACTAACTGGACCAATGCTTGACCAGTGAAAAGATAAATCCAGTCTAAGGTGGAAGCACCTGCGCTTAACGTTGTACCATTGCATCCCGGTAACTATGCCTTTGAAGTCCTCCCTTCCCAGAACCAGCTAATTCTCACATGCCAGGGCTCTGATGGAGGGGTAAGATTTGTGTGTTGCAGCCTCTGGCCATCCTTCTCAGCTTTCCACCCCAGTTAGGTTCCCAGGACGTGAATCTACAGATGCTCCTTTTCCCAGATCCGGAGCCCAGCCCCGATGAAGCTGGACATCTCATCTTGCTAACTGGGGCTCTGCATGGAGGCTGCCTCCAAAGGATGGAGCCCCTTCCCTTCCCTTCCCTACCCTGCTGAGAAGAGCCAGGGGCCAGAACCCTTCAAATGATGGCCTCAGCTGGCGGCAATTCATGGATCTGCCTGAATAATTTTTTTCTTTGATTTTCCACAGGGTCAATTGCCAAAACAAAACTGACTCTGAGAAAAGAAATTCCTCAGCATTTTGAATACAATGATACCAAGGTGAAACAAATCAGTTTGAATTTTCCCTACACTTTCAACACTTTGTTTCTGAGTTATAATAAATAAGTCCCTGAAGCAAATACTGTTTGAGACTAATTTCTGGAGGCTCCTAGCAGGAAAATCCCTCTTTTTCTTGCTGTGATGTTCCTTTTAGTCTTAAAAAGAAAAGACAGAGGAGAAGATGATAGCCTTTATTTTTCAAACACCGAGCAGGTGTCTTGAGGAGGAAGCCCTGAAAGCTTTTTTGTTTGTTTGTTTTTTTGTTTTTGTTTCTTGCGGTACGCGGGCCACTCACTGTTGTGGCCTCTCCCGTTGCGGAGCACAGCCTCCGGACACGCAGGCTCAGCAGCCATGGCTCACGGGCCCAGCCGCTCCGCGGCATGTGGGATCTTCCCGGACCGGGGCACAAACCCGTGTCCCCTGCATCGGCAGGCGGACTCTCAACCACTGCGCCACCAGGGGAGCCCACCCTGAAAGCTTTGGTGGCTGCAGGGGACAGAGCAGGGGGGACAGGCAGAGGGGCCAGGTGGAGATTTGGGCTGGAAGTTAGAATACTCCAATTCAGCAGTTCCCAACCAGTCTTGCTGTAGAACCATTTGGGAAGGTTTTTTGTTTTGTTTTGTTTTTTTGTGGTACGCGGGCCTCTCACTGCTGTGGCCTCTCCCGTTGTGGAGCACAGGCTCCGGACGCGCAGGCTCAGCGGCCATGGCTCACGTGCCCAGCCGCTCCGCGGAATGTGGGATCTTCCCGCACCAGGGCACGAACCCGAGTCCCCTGCATCGGCAGGTGTACTCTCAACCACTGCGCCACCAGGGAAGCCCGGGAAGGTTTTTTTAAAAAACCGTTTGGGAAGGTTTTTTAAAGAACCAGTTCCCACAGCCCTCCCTAGGTAATTTTGATTTAGCTTGTCCAGTATAGGGTCTGGGAATCATGTTTAAAGACCCTTTCTATACCTAGAGATCAGAATTACCATAGGAGAAATGGGGAAAAATTAGTTTTAAAAACTGCCCACAGTGATTCAGAGGCAGGCAGGTCCCAGTACCCAGACATTTTCTAAAACAATTGGCCATTTCAAGGTGCTGCATCAAATTCGGGGGGGCTCCCTGGGATAGAGCACCCTGACACTCACTAGGGGGCCTCCCGCAGGCCCGTGCACAGGTGTGGCAGGGAGCTTCTTGCTAGAGGGTGGGGCAGGGCTGACTGTGTGATTTTAAAGCCCACCTCTGACTTTGCATCAGCCACTGTGTCCCCCAGAGCTGTCTGCCTGATGCACAGCCATGTTCATATTCATGTCCAATGTGAATGGAAGACATGGTTGGAAAGAAAGAGGCCGTAGCAGAGGTAGTGGTGGTGGTGGGGCTTCTTTAACCCATGAGAGCCCCACTTGTGTCCATCTCTATAGACTCTGGGAGTAAACTATAGACCTCTCTGCTTTGGCGATTTTGTTTTACAAAATCTTCCTGCATCAAACACTTTGCACATTCCTCTCTGTCTATCCACTGGAGCATCCATGAAGACTCATCTCATGTTCTATTGTCTATGAAGCCTCCTTTTGCAACCACATCAGGTGTGGCAGAAAGAGTCAGAGGGAAAGTAACAGGCACCTCTGCACAGCTGAGCCTGAGGACAGTACTGGCCCCATGAGATGGGAGTCGGGTCTTAGCTTGGGGTCTTGGATTTAGGCCAGGAGCTGGTGGTACCTGGGCCTCTGCAAACCCCGACATGAACCCCCGCCGCAGCAGGCCTTGGTAGTGTTCAGCGCTGATGATGGCTGTCATGTCCCTGGGAGACGCTAAGGCTCCACCCACATTAGGAGGCAGGGGTTAATTTATCCTCAAGGTTTGTATGTCGTGAAAACAAACAACAAAACGAAACAAACCTTAAATCCAAAGACCTAAGCTTGGGTCAAAGTTCTGTGCATTTTCAGTCATATTCCAGAGATCTTGGACAAGTCAATGTGTTTTTTTGTTTTTTTTCAAGTCAATGTTTTTAATCATTGGCTTTCTCAGCTGTAATATTGGAGTACTAATGCATAATTGGGTTGTCAAAAACGACTGAGATTATATTCAGTGCTGTGTAAATTATAAATGTTATAGAAATGTGAAGAGCTGTTATTGTTATCTAAAACTGTAGTCTTGTGACAATTACAGAAAGCTTGCATTTGAGTCAAAGGGATTTTATAAAATTTTTTAGACCTTCTTTTTTTAATTAATTTTTTTATTGGAGTATAGTTGATTTACAATGTTGTGTTAGTTTCTGCTGTACAGCATAGTGAGTCACTTATACATATACGTATATCCACTCTTTTCTAGATTCTGTTCCCATATAGGTCATTACAGAGTACTGAGTAGAGTTCCCTGTGCTATACAGTAGGTTCTTATTAGTTATCTATTTTATATATATTAATGTGTATATGTCAATCCCAATCTCCCAATTTATCCCTCTCCCCCCCCGCCAGACCTTTAATTTTCAGAAAAAAAGTATTTTTCTTTCCTCTCCATCCCCACCACCCCCTGCAAGGTACATTTATTGGATCCTTACTATGGGTCCTGGCACTGGGGAGACCAAGAGGAACTAGATCAGGTTTATGCCTTCGTACAGCTCATAGTGTAATGAGGGAGGGGCATTTAAAAAGAACTAAAATTTCCTAAATTGTGGTGCATAGTATGACAGGAGTGCCCTGGGTTCAGAGATTGGGCAGAGGAAGGGGTGATTAGGATGGAGGCAAGAAGAGCTTCTTAAGAAAACTGATATTTACACTGGGTCTTGAAGGAATTCTCCAGGAAGATGTGCAGGAGTGAAGTGTTCAGTCATTCAAAATGTGTCTGGCATGTTCTCAATGATACATTGTAGACACTCTGGATTATTCAGTTATGTTCCTCGGAAAAGTGTTGGCTAGACTAAGACCTAAGCTCTGTCTTCCTTACTGTGGGCAGCAGCAAGGTTCTCTGCTCTGTTCTCTCAGTCTCAGCGGGGCTGCTTTGTGTCTGTCCCACACCTGTGTTGTTCATGGGACAGCCAGAGATTGGGGCAGAATTTATAAGCAGAATGTAGGGCTCCCCATCCTGGGCTCATTCCCTTTTGGGTCACCTCCTCCTCTTCCCAGCAACTATGAGTGCCGTGAATTCTGTCCTCTGGTTCTGCAAGCTGGTAAGACTGTGGGATTTGCACCAAATTTTAGTTGTTCCACTTGCTGCTGACTGAAGTCTGCCTTCAGGTAAAAATGGACAATCAACCCAGCACCATTCCCTTCTTCCAATTGTGGTCTCCTCTCTAGTTTCGTCTTGTTTTTGACACTTTCATGTAGCCGTTTTAAAAATATTCTCCACCGTTTATAGTTATCTGCAGGCGGGCTGCTCTAATAGGAGATACCTGGTCATCACACTTAAGAAGCAAACTGTTTAATTAGAGAGACAGGAATCCAACACAGGGAGAAGCCAGAGAATGACTCCAGAAACATGATATGGACAAGTGCATCATTCACTCACATATTTATTCATCCAACAAACCATTTTTGAGCATCCATCGTGGGCAGAGCTCTTCTCCTGGCACAAGATAACATAATGTTGGCTGTAGATACACACTCCATAGTCGTTCAAGCTAAGAGATTATTTAGAATAAGTTGATTTAAGAAGAGATCTGAAAACAACCACCACCACGCAGGGTTGGGCTTTGCAAAGGGGAGATAAAAATGGTCTACATTTTTGCTTTCCTGTATGGTCTCCACTAGCCCAGATAGCTATTGATCACTTGAATTGTGATTAGTCTGAAATGAGATGTGCTGTAAATATAAAATACACATCAAATCTTATAGACTCGATACGAAAAAAGAATGTAAAATATCTCATTAATACTTTTTCATAATGTACCCTTTTGGATATATTTAAGTAGATATATTATTATAATTTATTTCACCTGTTTCTTTTTACTTTATGATGTGTACAGTTCTGACACCAGCTCAGTTCTCCACAAATTCAACTCAATTCTGACACTTATCTGGTTATTGGCAGAACCCACAGGCCAAGGGCTCCGTCCCACAAGACTGACCCCACTTCAGATGCCAATCACAACTCCATGTTGTCACCCGTGCCTCTGACCCACTGGCTATAGATTGGAGGTTCCCATCACCCCCCTCTTTGGGTTCAATTAATTTGCTAGAGTGGCTCACAGAACAAAGAAACATTTTACTTAATAGATTACCAGTTTATTATAAAAAGTTATAACTCAGGAATAGCCAAGTGGAAGAGATTCATAGGGCAAAGTATGCTGGAAGTGGTGCAGAGCTTCCATGTTCTTCCAGAATCTCCACGTGTTCACCAACCTGGACACTCTCTAAACCCTGTCCTTTTGCTTTTTTGTGGATGCTTCATTATATAGGCATGATTGATTAAATCATTGGCCACTGGCCATAAATTCCACCTCCAAGCCCTCTCCCCTCCCCAGAGGTCAGGGGGATGGGAAGGAAAGCTTCAACCCTCCAATCACACAATTGGTTCCTGTGGCAGCCAGCCATCATCTGTAGGTGTTTTCCAAAGGTCACCTTATTAACATAAACTCAGGTGTGGTTGAAAGGAGATTGTTATGAAAATCAAGTCACCTTTATTGCTCTCATCACTTAGGAAATTCCAAGGGTTTTAGGAGCTAGGAGCTAGCTAGTTAGAAATGAGAGGAAGACCGAATACATATTTCTTATTATAAATCACAATATTACAATGTTCCTATTAGAAAATGTAAAATTATATATGTAGCTCACATTATTTTTCTATTAGACTAAACGTCAGTAAACTTTTTCTTTAAAGGGTCAGTTAGTGAATGTTGTAGGCTGTGCAGGCCACAGGGTCTCTGTTGCAACTGCTCTGTTATTTTAGTGCAAACACAGCATGATAATACATAAACGAATGTGTGTGGATATGTTACAATAAAACTTTATAGACACATATTTGAAGGTCATATAATTTTAATGTGTCCAAAAACATTATTATTCTTTTGACTGTTTTCCCCCCATCATTTAAATACATAAAAAACATTTTTAGTTTGCAGGACCTACAAAAACAGGTGGCAGGCTGAATTTGGCCTGTGAGCCATTGTTTGTCAAACCATGGTCTAGAACATCATTTTGAAGGACCTGAGAAACAATTGGCTTTGAAAAGTATCATGTTTAATAAAACCCTTTCCCATAATCATACCCTTTCCCATATGACTTTGCAGTATCAGTTAGTAGGGTAGATGGAGTGTATTTTCTCATCCCATTGACCATGGGCTTGACCATGGGACTTGTACTGGCTGGTGGGGTGTAGGTAGGAATAGCCAGTTCCAGGTTGAGGCTTCAGAGGAATTGTGAGTTTACACCTACCTTCTTGAAATTACCTTCTTGTCATTACCATGAAACAAGCTTCCTCTGAGTAGCTGTTGCCATTTTAGCCTGGTTCCCACACTAAGTACCGTGAAATACACCAGAGCACAAACAAGTTGAGATACACCAATCCCAGCCTAAATTTCAGCATGAAACAGAGCCACCTAGACAAGCCCCATACAGATCGGCAAATTCACAATGGACCCACAAATCTGAGATAGGTAAATGTTCACTGTGTGTTACAAAGTTTCTGTAAATGCTCATTACACAGCATTTGCTGACCACTACAAATTCTATTTTCATTTCACCTCACTTTATATATACACATTTTGTCCTAATCAGCAAAATCCGGGCATTTTCCTGCCCATCAAAAGAGGCACCATGGCCGCTGCATTAGAATTGCACTTGCTTCTAGGATTTCTCAGTGTAAAGTATTGTTTATTTCATGCTGACAATGGGAGAAAGACAGCCAGTTAATCTAGCTGCAATTGAATTTAGAAATAACTCAAATCTAATTTTACTCACTTCTTCATTCCCAAGTTACTCTTTCTGCTTCCTTTGGTTGTTTGTGTTTCAAATCATTTTCCACTGTTTATTTTTAATTTCTACTTTATTTTAATTATTTAATAGGTGGCATCTGTGCAGTGCCTGCCATTCATCAAGCAGTTTGTTTTCTGCTTCTGGAATCACAAAAATATTTAATCTGCTGTTTCAGTGGTGTCACCACCACTCAGACTTTAGACAATAGGATACCATAGGATTCCTCCTTCTCTGGAAGAACAAAATTCTCTGAGGTGACCAGAGTCCTCTGAAAAGCTAGCACCCAAACTGTACCTGAGCCCAGGGAATAGCAAGTAAGGAGGTTTCCCCTCTTTCTCTGCTGCTTTTGAGAAAATGTATGTTTTCTTAAATCTTCCCAGGTAACGTGACATGGATGACACGTTGCATTAAGATTGCAATGGCCGTTTGCACCTCAGTGAGAACCAGCATGTGAGGTTAGGTGGCTCATCCCTAGCACCATCTGAACAGAATTTGATCCTGGATGTGGGTGGATTGAGCATGTAGGGGAAGGGTATGATGCCTGGGAAACAGTGGTATGAGCATATTTAGTTGGGTTGCAAAAGAAAGGAAAACACATTGAGGGGAAAGTAGGGAGCGGTTTGGGGCTCTAGAAGGTTCCCTGGAGCCAAGCAGTAGGGTTTCGAGACAGACCAGAACAGTCTGCCCTAGAACAGATTGCAACTGGGCTGGGAAAATGATACACAGGAAGCAGCAGGAACAAACAAGAGAGATTCCTGCCTGGGTTCCCAGCCTCCACTCTGGGCCCTGAGCCATCTGTTCTGTTCTCCGCAGAGCAGCCGGTGTGAATGCTGTAAGTCTTACATCAGACTATGACTTTCCTCAAAACCCTTCCAGAGCTTTCTATCACAGCAAGAGTAGCACCAACATGGTTACCACCCTTGCTGAAACCCTGTCTCATCCCTGACCTCATCTCCTCCCTGCCTGCTGCTTGCTCATGGTTCCAGCGCACAGGCCTTGGTTTTGTTCATCTAAGGCACCTCTTGCCTCAGTCTTGGCACTAGGTGTTCCCTCCCCATGGAAACCTCTTCTTTCAGTCATTAGCATAGCTCATTTCTTCACTTCTTTTCAGTCTCTGCCCAAATGTCATCTCCTTAGTCTTTCTTTTATCACCTGAAATAACATCCTCAGTCATCATCTGTCCCTTGATACCACCTTATTTTCCTCCATAGCACTTATTACTACATTATCTTATATATATAGTTATAATTTCTTGTTAATTTCCCTCATTAGAACATAGATTCTTTGAAAGGGCAGGAAGTTTGCTTGTTTTGTTCTCTGCTGTACACCCAGTTTTGAGAACAGTGCCTGGTGTCTTGTAGACATTCCCAAATAGAGTGTTGAGTGAGTGAATGAATAGCCTCAGTGTCTGACTGTAAGGCTACATGCAATGTGATTGGGAGTGCTTGGCTTCTTGAAATTTCATCCAGCTGGTGTACTAAGTAGGTGCTAAATGGATATGTGGAGAGATAGATAAACAACTGATAGACTCCTGTGCCCCTGTACTGATATTGGACAGAGATAGATTGTGAGAAAGAATGAATGGAAGAGTCCATCTTAATAATATCTTTCCATTATCACACAAGGAAATAGACCATAACCAACCTAAGGAATTGATCTCAACTTTCAGAGATGTTGCCAGAGTGAGTTGGGGAGATGAAATGCATTCTGTGCCTCTTCAAGTAGGACCAGTGTGGAGGGCTTCTAAGGCTTATTGGAAATATTTTTATTTTTTTTTAGGAAGAACTTGTTCATCAGAGTCAGAGCTAGATGAACCCTGATGTTCCTCCATAATTTTTAGCCATTTCTAGTCTCTCATTTTCATCTGAAAGCACCATAGTTTGAACCCATGTTGCTCCTTGTTCTTTTTCTTCCCTTATTTTATTTTTTCTACACTTTATCTTGTTTTATTTGTGTCAATACACAACAGTGTCTTCAAACAGCCAATGCTGGCATTACCTATAGGGCTGACCTGGTGGTAGGTGCTTCTTGGCTGGATTGGACTTTATTCCAGTGGGTATAGTCAGGGAGGACTTCTTGGAGGAGACAAGGCTTAAACTGGACATTGACATAAACTTGGAAAGAAAGAAAAGAAATTTAAGTACTGTAGTGCCAGCAAAAGGATCTGGCAATAACAAAAGGATCTGGAAGTGGCAGTAACTCCCTCCTACCTTTCCTGCTCTGTGAAAGAAATCCTCTCTCCAAGGTCTCATTATGTGTAGAAAGAGAGAAATAGGACAGTAGGTCCCCCTCTACTTAGCACTGAGTGTCTCGTGAACTTTCTCCCTTCACAGGGACAGTCACTCACGTTCCGGCCCCATCCTTCTGGGAACACACTTCTAGTAAACACTAACTCCTGCCCAAATTTCAATCTCCTGCCAAAACCTGGCCTCTGTTGACCCCCCACCCTCCTGCCCCAAGGGGTAGAAGAGGAGAGAAGGACATGAAACTGACAAATTGGCATAAATTTTAACCACAGTGGAGCTTATTTAGATATGTAACCAAAGTGGGCTAATAGCGTGGAGTCTTGGAAATGTAATTGGGGTAAATGGAGAGCAAATTACTGAACCACATGTTAAAAGTAGAAATTATAAAAAAAAAAACCTCACAAAACCCTAAAATTTGAATTTCTGTTTTCTCTATCACATCACTTAACTATATTTTGGGCTAAATGTGTATACTTATTACACATCTTCCATAGGGCAGAGAATGATCTAAGAGTCTTGGGTAAAAGGAGATGGTATTGATAAAGGAGCTTATGACCCAGAGGACATATTTCCTGGAACAAGCGGGTAGCTGCAGCTTCTAGATGATCGAGTTCAACCTAGTCTAAGATTTAGTCCCAAGACCTGTAAAAAATAGAGAATGAATATTGGCTCTGGCTCCCTAAAAGGTACAGACTTTAGACTTACTGAAGGAACTAGAATTCCAAAATTATCTCATCTCAGAAAAAAAGAAATGATCCTTCATACCATCTTTGCCTTTTAAAGGTAAGCTGTGTAATCAGCTGGCTTGTCAGGCTGTTTAACAAGGTAAAGAATATTAAAATATTTGTCTTGGCTTCTGCACTTTGTCAGTGGTATAAAAATCACAGAATAGAGCCTGCCAATCATTTATTTGACTGTTTGAATGAAGGAGTTTGAGGGAGGCAACAGTCTGTAACTAAACAAGACGCCTGCAAAATTTGGGCGCCGGAAATACCATCTGGTGGCCGGATGGTATTTCCCAGAGTGGGTTCCAGAGCTGAATCAGAGGCAGCTTCCTCCACTGGGCAGGTGGGTGGAGAAATTAAGCTTCTGTGCTCCTTTGGAAAGTCATCAGTGATCTCTTCCTTTGCAAGGCTATTGAGGGGTGAAAACCCACCCTGGGGTTGCCATTATCACGGGGCTTATGCCGAGAATCTCCTTGTTTTCTTGCTCCAATAATGTTGTCAACTGTTGGGGTCTCTGAGCAATCTCCCTATGAGTAGTACTCCTCTTATCTTTCCTGGCGCTGAAGAAGTTATGAACTGAATGAAGAGTAAGAGTGTGTTCGAAACGTATCCCTGAGGACAGCTAAGTCGGAGGTCATGCTTACAGTTCTGTAGCCAAGTGGGCTTGTTGATTCTCAGCTCCAGAATGAAGCAGGCTCACCCACTCAACCCTGGTAGCACTGAACAGAACAGGGCTTGCTACAGGGAAAGGGCTACCCGGGCAAGAGTTTTGGGGGAACTCCTGTTCCCCCTGGACTGGCTGGTTCCCAGAAGTAATGAAGCTAGAGCTCAAGTGAGCATCCTTAGTTATTTTTCTCAAATTCACCAGTCAAATGAATGATGTGTTGGGAGATGGGGAGAGATCAAAGTCTGTCAACAATACAGTTCTCTCCACTTGGAAGGAAACTTCAGGAATGGAGAGAAAGCTTCCTCTACCTTTAAAATCAATTCATGTAGGCATGCTCCCCTTGCTGGCAGGCCAAGTTCTCAGCCATGTCTGCTCAGGTGTACTCCATCCTGTCTGCTCTGCAGCCTCCCTAATTCTTAATGCAGACACAGTTGTTCCAACTTCAATCTGCTGTGTTAAAGATTAGTGCCCATGCACCAAACACAAATAGAGGGACGCATGGCAGTAAGGCGACTCTTAGACCCCCTCTCTGCTGTGTTTCCCAAGGCTTCTCCCAGGCTGTGGACTGGTATTATCTCCCATTTATGGGAAGGCATCCGTGTTCTCCAGGACCTCTCCCGCACTGTAATTCACGCTGCATGCTATCACTGGACTAGTTTTCTGAAAACACTACTCTTACTGAGTCACTCAAACTCTATGAGTCTCCATTTCCTCATTGGTAAAATGGATATGTTTATGTTTTCCCTGCTTGCCTATCTCTATTGTTGTTGAAAGGACAAACAAGACCATGGATGGAAAAATGCCCTGTAACTTGAAAACTGTCATGTGTATGTGGATGTACCAGCCCACCTTAGGGACCCTCATTTCTTTCTATTGTCTATCAGATCGAGTTTGCACTATTGAGCTTGGTGTTCAAAGCCTTCATAATCAGACATGTTCCAGACCTCCTCTCCCCTTGTTACCCTACAATCCTGGTTCTTTTTTCCTTCCCTACCTATCCCTCTGGGAAGCTTTCCTGATTGCTCCTACCCTCAGGATTCTTCCTCTCATCTGAGCTCTTACAGATTCTGTAGTTGGAATAAATGCATGTCAACCACGGCTGTATATTAGAAACACCCAGAGAGCTGTTAGATGATATTGTTGTCTGCATCTCACCCCAGAACAATTGAATTAGAATCTTTTGGGGTGAGGCCAGGATCACTGTTTTCTAAAAGCTCTCCAATGACTCTAATGTACAGCCAGGGTAAAGAACCCCTATTGTATACCATACACTCAGCATTGAATTGCTTTGGTCTCATGAGTACATCTTTTCCCCCTAATTGCTCTTTGAATTTCCCATAGGACAGAGGCCCTGCCCCGTCTCCTCCTCCCCTCCTTCCTTCTGTTGTGCCTTTTGTCTCTCCTGGACACATCTGGCTTCTGTGGGTTATCCTTACCAAATTTACCTTAGGACACATTCATCTGCCCCTCTTCTTGTCCCCCAAATCTGAGCTCAGCAAGCTTTAGTAAATACTGTGTGGTGGGCCATAGATTGAGTCCAGTCTGAGCTCACCCATGGAGTTCAAGTTTATCATGTATGCTTGAGTATGCGTGGTGGACTGGTGAGGCGCATTAACGAGAAGTCTGTTTGTATAAGGGACCCATCAGCTCTTGGGAGAGGATTCATTTTTTGAGGTGGGGGAGTCAGGAATCAACAGAAGTGAACATTTAGAACCAGATGCCCAGAACCAACCTTAGGAGGCAGGGGGGAGGTATATTTATTCATGGAAAAAAATTCTCTGGTGGATATATGTGTTCAGGGCTTGGGTGCTTAAGATAAATGTCATTTAGCGGTGATACTGTGGTTCACACTTCATTAAATAGTACACACTGGAATTCCTTCATGTTCTGGCCTCACTATTTCCCCTCTTTGCCAACAGAAAGCTATGTGGGAGTTTGTCAAAACCTTCTGGGGATTTGGTGGTTCTAATTGTGGAAAAGAGCATCACTTAGAGCTCAAGGATGGAATTCCTGTTTTCAACAGACGCATTCCCTATTACGTTTGTTTCTCATTCATGCATGAGATGAATTCATTCTCATTCATGTAGAGAGACCCTGCACATCCGTGATTATACACCCACTCAAGTACAACCCTTCCTGCATCGGGCTTGTTCTAGTTATGGTCATTCTTGCAGCTTGGTCAACTCCGGGCAACTTCCAGGTTGGTTGCAGTTTTAAGGAAATGCTCCCGTTTCATTTCTGTTGCTCTTTTATACGATGTTGGAGTTTGATACAAATTCCAAGCTTTATTCACCAGGTCTTCTGCTTCCCAGGGTCTTTTTGAATCTCTCCCATGCTTAGTTGCTCTTCAGTGCACATCTGACCTCTATGGACTATACTGAGTAATTTTGCTTCAGGACACATCTATTCTTTGGCACCTGTTTCCTAAGACGCCTTGCTCTGGTTTGTGGAAAAAAAAAAAAAAAGAAAAACACAAAGCTTGATTGTATTGTTCTGTTGGTGCTGAATACTGAGTATCTTCTCACAGATACAGAAACTTCAGGCTGCCCATCGTACTTCATTTCCAGCGTTAGCTAGTACCCTTTAAATCTCTCTCCTAATCAGTCATTCGTCATAAACTCAAGAGTTGGCTTGACTTGCAGGCTCATTGTTAACAGTGACTAAGGCATCTTATAATGTCAATCACACCTGTTACAAATGTCTTAGCTTAATTCATACGGGATGATTTTGTATCTACGGAACGCCTGATATTTTAGGACTACGGATCAGTGCCCAATAGCGAATATTGCACTATGGTATGTGGTGGGATCATAGTCAAGTCCAGTCTGTGTTCACCAATGGAATTCAAACCTGTGGTGTGTGTGTGGTGGACTGGGAGGGTGGGTCAAACAAAAGCCCTTCCCGGTTTATTGGCTGGCTCTCTGTTGGCTGACTGGCTCGAATCCTTCTTGACTTGCCTTCTTGACTAGATTTGTTCATCTCTTTCTGTTGTTTCTGATTCTTGGAAGTCATGCCCCTCTCTTGGGACCTCTGCACACTTAGAACTTCAAGAACTTCCCTCTTCACGGTCAGAAAAGAAAGTGTTGGTGAACTGAGAACTGGGAGAGTAGTGCCTACGAGTGTTGCCAGGGCTTTGGTCTGATGGTGAGCCAGCCAGGAGGTGCCCTCCCTGATGGGAAGTTTAATACTAAGTAACCCATAGATGTATCTCCTTCACAACAGATTCTTCTGAAACAGTCCACAACTATTTAGATTACTTCCCAGTCCTAGCTAATAGGTTTAGTAAGACATATCCCAGATACAGTTTCCCAGTCTCTTTGTGACTCAAAGGTTTTGGACTGGTGTGGCCATAGCATCAAGGCTCATTATTTGTCCTGGCATTACACGTGTGTGTGTGCGTGTGTGTGTGTGTGTGTGTGTGTTTATGGTCTGCAGTGATGTATGCCACCTGCTATATCCCACAAGCCTGCTGGGTAGCATAAGAGTATTTTTGCATTTGCGGGATGCTTTTCAAAGTTGGCATTTATTTCAATAATTTCTCCTCCTTCTCTCAGGGTCAGTGGGCACATCTGTGGAGACTGCACCCCTTGTTTCCTGGCACTGGAGGAGATTAGTGAGGACACCTGGTTTCTTCTCATTTTGCACAAAGAGAGAGAGAGGCTCAAGGGTTGTGGGCTCAGCGGTGAGTATCTGAATCTCATGGAGACATTTCAGCAAGTGTGCTGGGTGGACATATGCTTGCAGTTATTTTTTCAGTGTTGGGAATAGAGCCAGAAGTACTTTATTTCATTCATTCCTTTGTTCAACATGATTTAGGTTGCTAATGTGTGTCATTCCTTGTTTTGAGAGCTATGGTGGTAGGGAAGACAGATTTTTATAAAACATCTCTGCCCTTAGGTCTGGGGAGGCAAAACACACACACACACACACACACACACACACACACACACACATCCCAGAGTTAACATAGTGACACGAGTGAGAAGAACACAGCCCGAGATGCTCATTAGGCTGGGCGCAGGGGGCTGTCAGTCTGAAGAGCTGACCCCCTGGCTACTGCCATGATCGAGTCTTCCGCTCCCTATTCATTCACAGGGCTAACTGGTCTAGCTGAGAGCAGAAATCAGCACAAAGAAGGAAAAGAACTACTCCTGGTTTATGCTGAATGGAACGGAGAAAACAGGGGTCCATCTGTTTTGTGTCAGTGTTACAAGATTCAGACGTGCCTTTGTTGAATGGCTTTCCTAGAGTTTCTGGGTCGTCTAGTTCCATAAGAGATGCAGTTGCTGAAAATAAACATTCTTTCCTGAAATAAAAGCATTAGATCTGTGTACTCAGTGTCCAGTGACTCCAGCCCTTGGAGGGATCTGGAAGAGACCCCAGCTGCACCCAAAACTGTGCCTGGCAGGGATACTAACAGGTGGAGATGTGAGGAAGGAGAGATTTACTCAGAGGACTGAATTGAGATCAGTTATTGATTCATGAAGACATTTCTATTTGGTGTGAGGGGCAAAGGTCTCTCACTGAACTTCCGCTGAGGGTGAGCTACACCAGGCGGTCAGGCAAAAGAAGCTTCAGTCAGGGGCCTTTTCCACTGGCCCTCATGCTCCCCCACAGGTAGGAGGATATTTGAAAAATAGGAAAGAGGAGAGACCAAATTTTTTTTGATGCATTTTTGATGGATCCAAGTGTTGTGGAAAAGAAAGAGGAGAGTCTCCTCTTCTCCATCTGGAGGTGGATCTCCAAGGGGTATCTGGTTTGTGATCTTTTATTCATGCTCATAATCCGTTTGGCTCTATCTTTGGGAAATTACTTCTATTCAGTGCACTTAATTGCTTAAATTGCTTTGAGTTTGCTGCATTTAAAATATTTGGTAGAAGACACGTGGAAACATTGACAGTAAAATGTGTATCAGGTGAAAATAAACTTCACAGATTCCCAGACCTAGTTTCATCTTGTAAATACTGAATTTGGAGTCCCAGGAAATAGCTGAGAGGCTATTAATTTTTTGCTTGTCCACGAACAGAAAATAAAAGAAATAACAATCATAGTTATGAATTTTTGAACACCTATAAAATGTTAGGCACTCAGGATTTTACATCAAATTCAAAAAACAAAGATGAACGAATCTGTGGTTCTGCTCCTGCTGACTCTGTGATTTTAGGGGCCTGGTCTCTGTGACCACTTACGGTGCTCAGTGAAGCCCATCCAGCCAAGTTGGGGGAAAGTTCCAGAAAGATCTCCCCTCACCCGCCTTTCTGCTTTGAGGAGAACCCTGTAATACCTTTTAGCTTTTATGTGTGGCTTGGGGACCTCTTTCCAGCAAGCCAGCAGAATTGGCACTGAACCTCAAACCTGAGAAAGTTGGAGCTGCCTAATAGCAGAGAAGTGACCGCAGCAGCTTCCAAGGAGGCCTTTGAATCTTGGCTCTGTTGCAGCACTTGACTGTTTCTAACTGTGCATCTGAGGGCATGTTCCCTTTTTTATTTACACTTGGATTTACTTGATCCTGCTGACCTCTTTCCAGACAGCATCTGTATTGCTTGTTACAGCAAATCAGAAAAGTGACCTGCTCATTCATTCATGAAGTTTTATCAGTTGCCTGTGGTGGATACATTACTGCAGAAGGGGCTTAAAGCAGGTGCTCTGAGCTCAAATGTCCAACCTTCCTTAGCCTTGGTGTTGGCTGGGACAGGGGGTCCAAAAATCTGTAGACCACGTGCTTATAGTTCTGTTCTGACCTAACTGGTCATTTAGGAAGACTTCTTGACCTTTGGAGAAGTTCTGCCTCTGAGGAGGCCTTTGGTTTATCCAGTGATGTGGACAGGAGGGGGAGGCTGGGTCCTGTACAGGAGGAATTGTCCCACATCCTGCATGAATTGTGAATATCTCAGTGGATGCTGGTGTAGGTGAAAACCCTTTTGTCAATTAGCTGAGCCTAGGTCTTAACTGTTCTACATATAACACAAAGTGTTTTGTGTATAACGCTGATCTGCACTGACTTTCCCAGGGACTATATCTACTGTGTAAATTGAGAAAATATTGCACGTTATGATGTTCAAAACTTTATCAGGAATTGCTCACATCCTTCCCATCATGGAAAATCATTGTCACTGATGGCAACGCCTCTCCTGGTATCGGAATTGCCCACAGATTGTAGCAATCTGTGCTTCTAGCTGTCTCTTTCCTGGTGAGGCTATGTAAAGACACAAGCGTCTGGCCATTTCGCTATGTCTTCTAGTTAGTCATCCTCCTGAGTGTTTACAGATTGAAAGAAGTGCTATTTCATACATTCTTTCCCATGTATTTCTCCATGACATTCTAGTTAGTACGTTATATTGGTATTTGTCTTTGCGTGTTTTAAATTGCTGCTGCTTTTTTCCTAAGAATACAGTTCTGTTGTGAAATGGGGTGAGGATGTACTTTGTTTTGCTTAGAGCTTTACCAGGAGTTGCTCACCATTTTGAAAAATGAACTCACTGATAGAAATAGCACTCAGAGAATGAGTCGTAAATACAAGACACTTGATTAGCCTGCATTTTTAGGTATCACCTTCATGATGATTCTTTCAGATATAGATGTGAACATCTCATGACTTTATGTCTTCCAGTATAGGCATGATCCCTTACATATTGAGTTATGCATTTCATTGTAGATTATTTACTTTAATCACTCCATTTACTTAGGACAATATATTTCTATTGTAAAAAGTGATGTGGGTCAGATATATTATCCATGACTTTCAAGTCGGGTCATTATTAAAAGCTTGTTATAAAAAGGGAACGTTGGTTCTGACAGGGCTCTGATGAGAAGCTCTGAGGAACAGCCTTGGTGCAGGTCAGTTTCTGGCACAAAGGAAGCCCCTTTGTGGGTCAGCATGGGCAACCAACTTCCCGTTTCGGGCTTTCCCCTAGATGGCTCATGTCTTGGTTCAAGGTCAATTTGCTAAATATCAGTTGGAAATTTATATATTGTTCAGTTGATCTAAAATTCAACCTCCTTCTAAGTGTTTTCCTTTTCATTCAGTTGTTCTGTAATACTATTTTGTACCTTTTCCTCTAGAACACACTACGACATTTGCCTTACCAATCTCTCTCTGTATATGTATGTATAAAGACACACATTTCTCTTTTTTTCCCTAATACATTTGAGATTAAGTGCACAGGGATACCCTATTGTCTCTAAGGACTTTAGTATGTATTTCCTAAGAACAAGGACACTCTCCTCTAAGACCACATTACACCTCTTGCAATCAGGAAATTGACATTGATATCTTACTACCATCACATATACACGACCACAGTTCCCATTCACAGGCCTAGCTTGTGCCAATAATGCTCTTTAAGGACGCAGGAGCCAGTTCAGGTTCACTCGTTTCATTTAGTTGTCATATGGCTTTCTGGTCTCCTTCAGTCTGTAGCGGTTCCTCTGTCATCCTGGTCTTCCATGGCCTTGATGTTTTTAAAGGGGCTAGGACAGTTACTTGGTAGATGGTTCCACAGTTGGGCATTGTCTGGGGTTTCCTCATCGGTAGATTTCAAGTTGTGCATTTTTGGCAGGAACGTCACAGAGGTGATGTTTTGTTCTTCTCAGTGTGTAATTTCAGAAGACACATGATATTGGTTTTCCCATTATTGATAAGGATAAAACAGTGAACTTTTATCACTTAGTTAAAATGGTAACCATCAGGTTTCTCCATTGTAAAGCTAATTAGTAGGTCTTTTTAAGAGCAGATCCTGTGATACTATGTACATATGCTCTTCCTTATCAAACCTTCACCCTAGAGTCTACTGGTGAATCTTGCCTGAATCAGTTGTCCAATGGCAATTTTCTAACTGCATGGTGCCTTCTACACTTACGAGTTGGCATTTCTATGTAAGGTAGAACTACTATGTATAGATGTATGTACTTATGAGTTCCTATTTTATTCAGTGGGTTATAATCCCTTGCCATTGGCATTTATTTTGATGCCCAAGTTGTTTTCAACTTGGCTGGTGGAACACCTGTCAAGCTGGATTCTGCATCTTTTAGGCATGTTCCTATCATTCCATCACAAGATGGTCCAGGCTTGGTTCCCTGCCACAGCCCTGGAATCAGCCATTTTTCCAGGAATCCCTGGTGCCCTTTAGAAACCAGGATCTGGTGCTGGGTGTGTTCATTGCTGCTTGTTTGTCTTGCTTCCAGGCCTTCTCAGCAGACAGAGCTAGAATCGATCTCTCCTCTCTTTTTCTCTCTCTCTCTCACTACATATCTATGTCTACTGCTATGTACATGTATATTTATCTATCTATTAGGAACCGTAACTTTACCTCAGTATCCCTAAATACAATCTCACATTGTGAGGTTTATTCTAGACTTCTCCTTTCCATACTTTTACCTCCATTCTCAACAATGAGAAACCTGGCTTGCACATTCTTACTTTATTGACTTATTTCTCAATCACCTTGTAAGTAACCAGTCTTCCAATCACAGGAGCCATTTCCTCAGCCAAGCACTGCCAACTCCCGCTGCTCCTCACATGCTGGAAGATTCCTCCTCCTCCAGCCCTGGTTGCTTGCCACCTGAGAGTTTGCCTACAGATATTTTTGAAGTTATGTGTAAAGGAAAGATTATATTGTCTACAAATTTTATTTCAGGATAATGGGGCAGTGTTGGAGGAGGTCATTGAGAGGATGTGACTCTTGGTTGATCTCCAAGCTGGACCCAGGCAATAGGAGGCTCCTCACCCCTCCCCTGTCCTCGGAATGTACATTTCACCCCACATTCTCCCAGAGGGAGCAGGTTTCGAGGATGTAGCCTTGAGAGTGTAAGGTGTGGTTGAGACCATCTGGACTGAATACTTATGAACCTAGTTAATGCCTCTCTATAAACTTTTCAGATTGTGGCAGGTGAGTGCAGAGATCTATTCATTTTACAGCTGCCCAAGCCTTGTATGTAAGTCCCTTGCTTATTAAACCTGCACCTACCCGACTCTGGAGAGGTCTGCCTCTTTCTTCCACCTCTCCTTGCCCTCTGTGTCTGGGGGCCAGGTTTTGAACCAACAGGCAGTATATTTTTATAGTGACATATATATTAGATAAGTGTTTATTTTTAATGATATACCATATCAGTTTTCTGCTCACAGCTATTTCCTATGTATCCTATCTTCCATCTGATTTCAATTTTATATGTCTGAAAAGTAACTTTATTTTGCCTTTTTTCCAAAATAATAGTTTAGCTGGATATAAACACTACAAAGTGTTTTTCCTTCACCATTTTGAGTATGTTACTCCTTTGTCATCTGGTATCTAAATTTGACTTTGGGATGCCTGCTGTCAACTAAATTTGATAGCTCTTTCTAAAGGTAGATTTTAAGATCCTTCTTATTACTTTTAATGCTCTGTAGTTTCACTATGATATGTCTAGGTATAGATTTATTTTTATTTTTCCCCTTCTGATAAGTGGAGGGAAACTTTGTTCTCAAGATTTCTGTCTTTGTCTAATTCTGGAAAATTCTCAGCTTTTAAATATTGTTTCGATTAAAGACCTAAATGTAAAGCCAGACACTATAAAACTCTTAGAGGAAAACATAGGTAGAACACTCTATGACATAAATCACAGCAAGATCCTTTGTGACCCACCTCCTAGAGAAATGGAAATAAAAATAAACAAATGGGACCTAATGAAACTTAAAAGCTTTTGCACAGCAAAGGAAACCATAAATAAGATGAAAAGATAACCCTCAGAATGGGAGAAATATTTGCAAATTAAACAACTGACAAAGGATTAACCTCCAAACTTTACAAGCAGCTCATGCAACTCAATATCAAAAAAACAAACAACCCAATCTAAAAATGGGCAGAAGACCTAAATAGACATTTCTCCAAAGAAGATATACAGATTGCCAACAAACACATGAAAGAATGCTCAACATCACTAATCATTAGAGAAATGCAAATCAAAACTACAATGAGGTATCACCTCACACCAGTCAGAATGGCCATCATCAAAAAATCTAGAAACAATAAATGCTGGAGATGGTGTGGAGAAAAGGGAACACTCTTGCGCTGCTGGTGGGAATGTGAATTGATACAGCCACTATGCAGAACAGTGTGGAGGTTCCTTAAAAAACTACAAATAGAACTACCATATGACCCAGCAATCCCACTACTGGGCCTATACCCTGAGAAAACCATAATTCAAAAAGAGTCATGTACCACAATGTTCACTGCAGCTGTATTTACAATAGCCAGGACATGGAAGCAACCTAAGTGTCCATCAACAGATGAATGGATAAAGAAGATGTGGCACATATATACAATGGAATATTACTCAGCCATAAAAAGAAATGAAATTGAGTTATTTGTAGTGAGGTGGATGCACCTAGAGTCTGTCCTACAGAGTGAAGTAAGTCAGAAAGAGAAAGACAAATACCATATGCTAACACATATATATGGAATCTAAAAAAAAAGAAAAAACGTTCTGAAGAACCTAGGGGCAGGACAGGAATAAAGACACAGACTTAGAGAATGGACTTGAGGATATGGGGAGGGGGAAGGGTAAGCTGGGATGAAGTGAGAGAGTGGCATGGACTTATAAATACTACCAAATGTAAAATAGCTAGTGGGAAGCAGCTGCATAGCACAGGGAGATCAGCTCGGTGCTTTGTGACCACCTAGAGGGGTGGGAGGGAGACGCAAGAGGGAGGAGATTTGGGAACATATGTATATGTATAGCTGATTCACTTTGTTATAAAGCAGAAACAAACACACCATTGTAAATCAGTTATACTCCAATAGAGATGTTAAAAAAATAATAATAATAAATAAATAAATATTGTTTCTATGCCATTCCCTCCATTCTCTTCTTCTGGAAGACTCATTTAACCCATGTTTGTGCCTCTTATTTTACTCCATCTTTCCTAATGGATCTTCCACAGTTCTTATTTTTTCTCTCTGCACAGCCTCTGGGTAGACTTCTCAGCACCATCTTTTCCATCATTAACTTGCTTTCACCTGTTTTCAGGCTAGATTTTATCCCGTTTATTGCTTTAAAAATTCATTTATATCCATTACGATAATTTTCATTTATAAAACTTCTTACCCATTCATTTCCATATCATTTTTTTGTTTCATTTTTGCCTTTTACCATAATTTTTGCTCATTTAAAGGGTGCTATTCTTTCATTAATCCACCTAGACATACTTATTTCCATGCTTCAATAAAGGAATATAAGGGATATAGATTGTTTTTTTTTGTCTCAATGACGCCGTACGTTTGTTTTATTTCCTAGTGTTGTATTTCTTTACATGGTTGGAATTTTGATTTATGGCTCCATAAATCTCTTTTCTCTTTTCTCCTGCTAATGCTCTCTTTCTCTTTTCTCCTGCTAATGCTCTCTTTTCTCCTGCTAATGCTCACTCCTATCTGAGTGGCTATGTGGTTATCATTCCATAAGCCTAACCCTGATCCTGAACAGGTCCTATAATGGTGGTATTTATTTCCACCCCAGTTGTGTGATCAGGGAAATTACTAGCCCTCTTCCTTAGCTAGTGGGTATCTTGCTTAGTTCCTGATCTTGGGGCTGGATTCGTATTGCTTTCTTCTTCCTTTCTCAAGTGATGAGCGCATGTGTTGCAGGGAATGTTGTGGGGTAATCCACCCTCTAGCTTTAGGCAGTGAGCCTGCTTCTAGCCCCTTGTTGTCCCAGAGGCATTGAAATCCTAGTTACCATTGCCTTGGTCTGGGTCTGTGACTTCAGAGCTGTTTATGTTTTGGAATTGCTGTCGTGTTTCTCATCCATGAAGACATTTACTTGTTTGTGAGCCCAGTGATATTTTTGTGTTGTTTTAATAGATCACTCCTGCACGTTTGGAACCAGGGTGGTAATGTCAAGTGTGAACTTGCTGAGCTATTTTGATTGAAAGTTTCTTCCTTCCATTAAACAGAAGTCACATGCTAGCAGAATACTTCTGAACTTCTAGAAGCTGCTGGCATGTATTCTCAGGTCAGAGCTTCAAGAGCTTTTATGTTCATCCCTCGCTGAATGGCAGAGTCCCATATGCATGACTAAGTCAGACCTTGCCTACCTCTCCATGCAGGAGATTTTCTGAGGCGAGTTGGTGCCAATGGATACCTCTCAGTGGGGTTCACACATGTAAAAATCTTCTCTGGTATATTCAACTCTCTTGCTGGAGCACAAAGGGCACACTTGACACACGTAGTCTTAGTTTCAGAAGGAAACTCAGAGATGTATAAATCCAGCCTCCCTTCCCACTTGGACATACACATTAGTGATTCTTAGAAAGGCAATTTGATTTTTCAAAACCCACTGAATTGTTGCCCAAGGCAATCTTTACAGATCCTAAAGAGCAACATAACCCTTGCTGACATCTGCACAGAGTTAGAAAGTTTTCTTACTATCAAGTCCAAATTGACCCCCTTGTAACTGACTCCATAATGACACAAATGATACTCCTGACATGAGAGCTGTTCAGACACAGGAAGACATTCAGTTTTATACTCTGAATTTCCTCTTCTCTGGTGTAAATCCTCCTATTTCCTACAGCCCTCTTGCCTATAACACAGATATCTCATTTTTCTGTGGCCACCTCTTGATAGGTGTTGCGTGTTTTCTTAGCCATTTATTTGGGCTAGAGTGCTTATGCAAAGGAACAGGCAACTCTGATTTTCAAAAGATAAGAGAGGACGGTCCAGTTTGGTATCTCAGTCCCAGCTCCCCTTAGCCATGAAAAGGATTCAGTTGGCTCCGTGGCTGTCTTCATGGTTTAATTGGATGGTGTGATTACATTTGCTTACAGCCAGCATAGGTCATGCAGCCCATGCTTCCCCCAGGCCTGTGTCCAGAATCCTAAGTTTCTACTTTGGGATGGTAAAGTATTCAAAGTAGTTCTCCAGTCCTGCCTTTGCCTCTGTTGCAGCCTGGGAATGGCTACTTGCAAACTACTTCCGTAGACAGGGTAATGGCATATTGATTGCTGAACAGGTGGTAGGGGTGCAGCTTGACTTTTAGATCTAATTCTGCTTTCTGCCTTTTGGCTTGGGGCTGGAAGGTGTTCATGCTTTAATCTTATTGTGGAATAATTTCAATGCTTGCTGATATTTTTGACTTTCATTTCTTCCTCCTCCCCCTCCCCTCCTCCTCCTCCCCGTCCTCCTCCCCCTCCTCCGCCTCCTCCTCCTCCTTCTTCTACTTCTTCCTCTTCCTCTTCTCCTTCTTCTTCTTCTTTCTCTTCTTCCTCTTCCTCTTCCCCTTCCCCTTCCTCTTCCTCTTCCCCTTCCCCTTCCCCTTCCCCTTCCCTTTCCCCTTCCCCTTCCCCTTCCCCTTCCCCTTCCCCTTCCTCTTCCCCTTCCCCTTCTCCTTCTCCTTCTCCTTCTCCTTCCCCTTTCCCTTCTCCTTCTCCTTCTTCTTCTTCTTCTGGCACAGACTGACATGGCACACTGGGGCCATGTGAGAATTAGGCAAAGAAAAGCTGATCTGAATCACTAAACCGAGGCTCTGGAAAGAATAGATCCTCATTCAGCAGAATGAAGTGAACCTGTGAGCTGAATGTTTTAGGGGAATATTTCCCAAAGACTGCTTCCTGGACTGCTATAACCTTGTGCGATACTCTGTGCATAAAGGGCTCCATGATCATATAAGTTGGACATGATGTACAATATGCCTCCCTCTTGGAGAGAATTTTTCATCTGAACATGTGGAAGACTGTGAGACTTTCAGCAGTAAACTTTGCAACTTTCTTTAATTTAACATTGACCATGCTTATTTGGTCATGGAACTCCATGTAGAGAAAACTGTGGTCCCCATTAATATCCTGGAGAATTGGCATTCCATTTGACGTACTAGAGGAAATGCACTGCTAGGCTATGTGGTATCCGCACGAATGTGCTCCATGCCTTCACTCACAAACGTGCCAAATGCTATCGTGTGCCTCTGCTGCCCAAGAGACATTTTCTTTCCTCTCACTGGAGAATGAATTTGAGAATTCGTTCTACAGGGAATATCACCAATCCCACAGCAGTGTCATCCCCGAATGAGATGGCATTGAACAGTTTGTGTCGGGAAAGGGGGAAGAGCAGGGAGGAAAGATACCATCAGGATGAGGTGGAGTTAATCAGCGTGCTGTCTGGTGGAGCTTTTGAGTGAAAATTTGTGAAAAGGGCTGATATGGGTCACTAGGAAAGAACCTGTTGGCTGGAGGCAGCCAGGTCAGCAAAGGCAAGGAGGAAGGGAGGTGGAAAGCAAGTATGTTCTATGTCTTGGCTGATGCATGAGGGAGATTGTGGACAAAGATGGAGGAAGCAGAGGACAGCTAATGAAGGATGCTCAGTCCTCACTGCAGAGTTTGAAATACAGTAAGTCCCCTACGTACGAATGAGTTCTATTACGAGAGCGCATTCGAAAGTCCCATTTGTTTGTAAATGCAACAAAGTTAGCCTAGGTGCCCAGCTCACACAATCGGCTATGTAGTACTGCACTAGAATAGGTGTTAATACTTCTTATACAGATAATACATAGAAAACGAACAAACACAAAAATAAAAAGACCATTTTTAATTTTACAGTACAGTACCTTGAAAAGTACAGTGGTACCAGCTAATCACCACTGCTTTTACGCTTGCTTCCGGACATCCTGGGTTTGAAATAGAGGTACTGTACTATGGTACTCTATACAGTACTGCACAGTAAAGTACACAAAAGCACAGCCACTTGTAGAGGATGTATGCGCGTGACAGTGTATGCCACACATATGAACTAACTTATGTGATTGGACATGCGAACTCACGTTTGCATCTTTGAAAGTTCGCAGCTTGAAGGCTTGTGTGTAGGGGACTTACTGTAGACATGATGAGTGGTGTTAGGGACCCCCATAAAGATCTCCAGGGAGGACATAATAGGATACAAATAATTTTCATGGACCAAGACCTCTTTGTCTGCTATCAGACATGTTTGAGGTGATTTCTGAGCAGAGGCTGCAGGGATGGAAGGTGGGGACAATTTTAGAGAAGAACTTGATGATTATAAGGTGCAGAGAAAAGAATCCAGTTCAACTCATTGTGGTGACTGAGATCCAGGAGTTTCTGGAAGGTACACTTCCCCTCCCTCCTTGAAGCAACATTGTAGTTGTCAATGAAGTTCTTAGCTGGAGGCTACCCAATCGCCATCCAGTCATTAGGAGATAAAAACTATTGATCATTATTTGTCTACTACTCTTGGAACCAGCAGGCCTCCTGCTAATATCTTTATCCACTTCTAAGGCTGTAAGCCTATTGACTTTTTTCTTTTTTTAAAAAAACAAAAAGAACAGTTGATTGGAGTGTGAGGTGCTAAAGAAATTACTTTTAACAAAGTGATGGGAAATTTTATCATGAAACATCTGTAGAAGAGCATGGAAACCTTGTGATGACCCTTTTCTGGTCTAGTGAAGCAACAGGGGATGGGAGGTCTGTCCTTCTGTTTATCTTATGATCTCTTCACTTGAGACAAGCCCCAAACACAAAGAAAGTAAGAATGAAGAAGCAAGGTTCAGTGAGTAACCCAAAACTGCCCACATGATCTCCCTGGCCTTGGTTTATTCATCTGGACAAGAACTTAGTCGGCACTAGACATTTTCTTATGTTCTGAGGCTGTAGTAACATCAGAGTAGTGCATGGCTTCTTTGCAAACGTTGCTGAACCTCTGGGATATGTGAAGCACAGAGTGGACCAGAGCAGCCCTTGGTTCTCTGGTTTTCTGCAGCAAGCTCAGCACTGTAGCCAGCTGCAGGGAGTTCTTACATGAGCCAGCACACAGGACCCTTCCAGAGGCATGCTCTGATTGGAAACACCAGTGGTCCCTGGCAGAGGCAAAGGCCAAAAGCACAGAAGATGTTCTTCCCTTTTTAAAATTAATGACATGTCATCACAGAGTGAAGAGTAGCCTCATGAGGGAGACCTGTCAGTGAAAGATTCATCAACCAAATAATCAACAGGTATCAACTGAGGCTTCTTGGACTCAGGCCTATGCAGGTGGAGGAAAGATGCTGATGACATGGTTCCTGGTTTCAGGGAACTCAACCTCTATTTGGATGATGAAGATACTCTCATATAGAACAGTTATAGTCTATATGTGCAGTGAGGGACAGAGGTCCTGAAAGGTTTCCTGCAGGAGGTAGGACTTGTTCTGGACTTTGAAGGACAAATAGAGTTTGAAGAGACAGAAGGAAGGAAGGAGAGGGATGTTCCAGGTGTCTGACACAGTGAAGATACAGGTCTGGCTCGGATAGAAGGGATCATTGTTGAGGATAATGATTGATGCCTCTTGGTGGGCGCTGGTCATACTGTGTGTGTTTTGGGGATATAGGTGACATAATATAAAATTTACATATTTAAAGTATACAATTTGATAAGACCTGACTTATACAGGATCCAGGAAACTATCCCCCTATTCAAGATAATGAGCTGTTATCAACAAAAGATCCTTGGAGATTTTGTGATCCCCATCACTCCCTGCTCCCCATGTCTGCTGGTAACTAATGGTCTGCTGCCACTATAAATGTTCATTTTTGAGTGTTTTATGTAAATTGAATCTGCTACCAGGTACTCTTTTGTCTGGCTTTTCCCACAAAGTGTAAGTATTTTGACAGCCATCCATGTTTATGTGTATAAGTAGTTCATTCCTTTTATGGCTGAGTAGTATTCCATTGTATGGATCAACCATTATTTGTTTATTTATCAGTTGATATGCATTTGGGTTATTGCCAGTTTTTGCTCTTATAAATAAAGCTGTTATGAACATCTGTGGACACATTTTGCATGTATACATGATGGCATTTTTCAGATATTCTATAACCTTCCTGATTTCCTTTGTACTTGTTCTATTAATTATCAGAAGGTAAATGTTGACAACTTTGACTATAATTGTGGACTTGTCTATTTCTTCTTGAAATTTTATCAGTTATTGCTTCATGTATTTTGAAGCTCCATTATAAGTTGCATAAACATTTAGAATTATTATGTGACTCTGGTAATTGACCCCTTTACCAATATGACATGACTTTCCTGTATCTTTGATAAGTTTTTATTGCTCTGAAATCTACTTCATATGCTATTAATATAGCCAGTTATTAATAGCCAGAAAGTTATATCCAACTTTCTTTTGATTAATGTTATATGCTCACACACAAATATGTGTATACAGTTGACCCTCTGTATCCACAGGTTCTGCATCCCTGGATTAAACCAACTCTGGACTGGGGTTGCTTGAATCCACAGATGTAGAACCTGTGGATACAGAGGGCTGACTGTACTATGCCATTTTATGTAAGGAACTTGAACATCCGTAGATTTTGGTATAATAGGGGTCCTGGAACCAATCCCCTATGGATACTTAGGGATGTCTCTCTCTCTCTCTCTCTCTCTCTCTATATATATATATATATTTCATTTTTTAATTTACCCATTTATGTCTATATTTAAAATATTTTTCTTATAGGTAGCACAAATTTGGTATTGTATTTTTTTAGCCAATCCAAAAATATCTGCCCTAAAAACTTTTATTTTGATTTAATTATAGATTTATATGCAGTTGTAAGAAATGATACAGAGATATCCTGTGTTTCCTTTGCTCAATTTCCTTCAGTAACATCTTGCAAAACTACAGTACAATATCAAAACCAGGATATTGATGTTGATACATCAGACTTGCTCAGATTTCCTGTTTTTTTTTTCCAGTTTTTTTTTTTTTGTTGTTGTTTTTTGCAGTACGCGGGCCTCTCACTGTTGTGGCCTCTTCCGTTGCGGAGCACAGGCTCCGGCCGCGCAGGCTCAGCGGCCATGGCTCACGGGCCCAGCCGCTCCACAGCACGTGTGATCTTCCTGGACCGGGGCACGAACCTGTGTCCCCTGCATGGGCAGGCGGACTCTCAACCACTGTGCCACCAGGGAAGCCCCAGATTTCCTGTTTTACTTGTACTTATTTGTATGTATGTGTGTACATATGTTTTTAGTTCTATGCAGTTTTATCACTTGAATAGTTTCATGTATTTACTACTACAGTCACAATATAGAAAAGTTCCATCGACAAAAAATCTCATGTTTTCCCTTCCTCTGACCCACCCTGCCCTTTTCTTTAACTCCTGACAACCATTAATCTGTTCTCCATTTCTGACATTCAGTCTTTTGCCATAAATATGATATTACCAGTCGGTTTTTTTGGTAGATGCTCTTTATCAAGTTAAGATAATTTCCCTCAATTCCTAATTTGCTGAGAGTCTTTTTTTTTTAATCATTAATGGGTATTAGATTTTGTCAAATACTTTTTCTGCATCGTTTGATATTATCATATGAATTTTCTTCTTTGGCATGTTGATATGATGAGTTATACTGATTGCTTTTTGAATGTTGAGCCAGCCTTGCATACCTGGAATATATCCCATTTGGTCATGGGACATAATTCTTTTTATACATCATTGGATTTGATTTGCTAATTTTTTGTTGAGAATTTTTGTGTCTAAGTTCATGTGAGATATTGGTCTGAAATTTTCTTTCTTTGTATTGTTTTTGTATGGTTTTGGTAATCTCTACCTTTCAGCTGGAGTGTTTAGATCATTTATATTTAATGTGATTATAATATAAATCTGTCATCTTGCTATTTGTTTTCTATTTGTTCCATCTATTTTTAGTTCTTCTTTTCCTTTTTTTTAAATCTTATTTTGTATTAATGGAGTATTTTAAAATTATTCTACTTTATCTTCTTTGTTGGTTGACTTATAGCTATAACTCTGTTTAGTTATTTTAATAGTTTCTTTGAGGATTACAGAACACATCTTTAAGTTTTCATAGTCTACCTTCAAGTAATATTGTACTATTTCACATGGTAAAAATTCTTATAAGAGTAAAGCCCAGGACCCCTGGACTTTCAACTTCACCTGCTTGACTCAGGCTGTGTGCTGGGATCTGCCTAGGTTCCCTCTCCTTGGGTCATGTATTGGAGACTCTCTCAAGGCAGTAAACTGGGGCAATTCTAAGGCTCTTCTCATTTGTTTCTTCTCTTTCAGGGATCACCATCCTTCATTCCCTGATGTACTGAGTCTTTAAAAACATTGCTTCATGTATGTTGCTTGCTTTTTTTGTTTTTATTTTGTTTTTGTTTGGCTTCAGGTAGGAAGATAAATCTGGTTCCTCTTACTCCTTCTTAGGCATAAGCAGAAATTTTACACTGTTGTTTTAATATGGATTCTGTAGGCTTCATGTTAGAGTCAAAGTATTAATCCTTTCAAGAGAGTCTCTGTTGTGGACTGGAGAGAATAAAAACATCAGGGCTATAGGGCATGTAGTAGGTACTTCCCTTCAGAAATATCCAGCCCATGTACTATAACCTCACAGCATGGCAAATATTTGCATGTGATGGTAGAACCCATTCTCCAGAAGGAGAAGGTGATTTGTGCAATGGAATTTTGTTATATATGTATTTAGCCTCCATCCTGCTTATATCTTTTGTAAGTGAGACTAAATTTAGTGCCATGAAATCCCCCATTTTACATTTATCAAATAAATAACTCTACACTGGAGAGAAGAAAGGGCATCACATACTTAAAGAATCACATGGTCTTAGACTCTGGAGGGTTCTCAAGAGTAGCCCCCTGCCTTTAAGAAAGTAAGGTATATACCTTCTTCATTTTACATATTCTGCCAGCTCTGAATGTTAAGTAACTTATCCAGGATCCTGTAAAGATTAACCTGAGTTCTCTCTCCAAGCATAATAGACACCTGCTTTTGCAACGATTCTTTCTGTAGTGTTCGTCTTTTGCTTTCACTGACTCTGAGGTGTTTCCTTCCCTCCCCAAGCTCTGCTAGTCTCCTGCCTAGCTGGTGGTGTACCTTCTAAAGGCTTTCAGCATATTATGCCTCTCTAGATGGTGGCAAAACATACTTCTCTCCAAAGTTTCTCTTGGGAAGCTTTAAAGCAACACAATTAACAATTTCCCTGTTCATTTTCTGTCCCCTTGTGGTCCTGGCCTCTGACGGTGGATGGATGGCTGTATCATAACACTCCCTCACATCATTTGTCACATCCTGGCATGGTGACAACAGCTTCTCTGTTTCTAGAAGGCCTGGGACTAGAATGTCAGGCAGGGAAACTAAATAACTTTTCACCCTTAAGACATAACTTCTTTCTTCAGAGGGCTGCAGGCCACTGAGAGCTGGTGTGAGGCCATTGAGCTATTGAAGCATGGAGCATTTCTACCAGCCTGGAATGCGACAGTGAAGACTTTATTCTGACTATGCCTGGTCCTAGAGAATTGATTTGAAAAAATGACCAGGAAGCTTTGCAGACAATGGGATCTTTCTTCTTTTCTAAAGCAATGAGCTACAGTGCTCTGGCATCTTTCAGTGAGGTGCTGTCTGCTAATAAGGAATTATGTATAGCCAAGAGCAACTGTAATTAACAGGGCAAAGAGTTTGGTATAGAGAATAAAAATAACAACAATATTAACATTAAACATTTTTGTAGGAATTACCATAAGTCAGGCACTGTTCTAAGTTCTATAGATATATTAACTTATTTAATGTTTGCAACAATCCTTTGAGGTATGTACTGTTATTATCCCTATGATACTGATGAGAGAAGTTAAGTGACTGACTCCAAGTCACTTAGCTAACCAGTGGTGGAGCTTGGATTTAAACCTTGACATTCTGACTCGAGTCTGTGCTCTGAATCTCAATGCTATCCTGCCTCTGATTATGAAATTCCTCTTCTTCATCAAATCACAAAGTGGAGACATGTGTGGTGAGAAGAGTGTGGACTTTAGCACCAGAATAAAGAGGAGAAATACCTTTGTCCCCAGAATGAAATTGATGCTCAGTAGGTGGTACAGAGTTGGTCCTATGGAGATTTCTGTGAACTTCTCTACTTTTCTCAGCCTCCCTTGATTTAGGTTCACTACATAACTAGTTCTGGTAATATGACCAAGGTGGTTAAGTGATCGTGTGACTTCCTATGCTCCCTTTCGCCCATCTGCTGGCTTGTGGACAACCTTGAGGGCAAACTCAAATTCATGATAAAGGAGAAACAAAAGAGAAGAGAAACCTGGGTCCCTGAATCATTACGTGGAGGAGAGGACATCAGGAGCACTATCAATCCCCGTAGAACTTGAAGTGGGTTAGAAATAAACTTACTTTGTGCTATTAAGCCATTGAGATTTCAGGGATTATTTGTTACTGCAGCAAAGATGAACCTACCCTGATTAATACATAGACTTGCATGTCCCAGCTGCACTATGGCCTTTTCTGCTCACAGGCCCTTTCTCTTAGGAGAAGGAGGGCTATTTAGGTTTTGAGAGACATTGCCTGAGCAGATGGGAGGTGCCATTTCTGCCGGGTGTGGTACAGTCTTTTAGCAGCCTCAGTATCCCCCTACACATGAGATGGAAGTACAAAGTGAGACAAGGGAGGAGTGTTACTTTTCTAATACATAAAATAAGTTAGGGGCCTTGTGTTATCTCTAAGGGTTCTTGAACCTCTATAAGTTTGTGATAGTCATGTAGGGGGATGTTAAATAAAACTTTCTGGTTGCTTGGAATTTTAGCTGATGCCCTAAGTCTGAGAAAAATACCTGCCAAGTGCACCCATATTTTAAGATGATAGTCTAGCCCATCTATAGAGTACTTTAAAAGGAGTTGCCCCTAAACTGTGCTGTCAGCATTAGCTCATCAGCCACCTCCAGGGTGTAAAGGAAAAGGGGTAGAAGGTAGGAGGCCAGGATTTAGGATGGGGAAAGTTGTCAACACGTAGTGATTTGTTGCCCACGCATCCCAAGTAGGAAGGAAAGGTGGAGTCTCTCTCATCAAGGGGACTGCTCAGAAGATTTACCTGTGTTCTCTGGCCTTTGGTGGACACTGTGACTGGACTCTGTTGGTCAGCTTGCATGAAGCAAGAAGAGAGGAAAGAATCAGAATGGCCCTGGGAATGACCTGCCCTTCTGAGGTGTAACCAGGCTTAGGATGTAAGCCTAAGCTTACATCCTTGTAGAGTAAAGAGGCTCTGAGGAAGAGGGCTGATTGGGTTCAGCTGCTCACGAGGACCCCCTGGAGAGATGAGGGGCTTGAGGGGTGTACTGCAAGTTTCCAGTGATGGACAGAGTGCTGCAGGGCCATGGGAAGCATTGTTTTTGCAAGAAAATGCAAGATGGGGGTCCTCTTAAAAGCACCCCATGAAGAAAATAATTAGCTTTGGATGACATTCCCTGTATTCCAAGAGCACTAATGCTGGCTTATATCTGCACCATTCCAGAGGACCTCTCCTGCCCCTTCCTTCCCCTCCCTCTCCCTTGCACTCACCCCTGTGGAGCCACAGATCAGAGTGTGGAGTGGGGAGGAGGGAGCAAAAGAAAAGAACACAGGCTCTGACTTCTCCCCTCAGGCCCCCAAGACTGTGATGGGTCTAACTGGTGCAATCATAAATTAGAGGAGATTTTAGAATTTTAACATTACATAGCACTGGACTTTTTAATGTGCTTTTTATCTGAGAGTTAACAAAAAATGTGATGAGACTGTTGGATATTCATTTAGGAGCAGGGAGTAATGATCCCATAGAACAGGTTGAAAAGGGCAGGTGTGACAAAAAATTCAGTTCTTGTTGCTTGGACCTTATGAGTCTGGTTCATTCAATTAATCAGTTACACGTATAGATTGTCTCACTTTCCAAAATTTACCCACCCAACAAATTATCAACTTGATACCTACGTGTCTGTCACCTGGTTGGGTGCATGTGATCTGTACATAACCTATTTGTGCTCAGATTATCATTTATGTGTTATTTCCCTTGCTGGGCCTCAAACATGGGCCCTGCCTTCTGGGGACTAGCTCCTTGGAGCTCCTCTGGTGTTTACAGCTGCTGCTCTCATATTTGGAGACTCCAGCCCCCAGGAAGATCCAGGAGACACCCTGTGATCTCTCTGAACATCTAGAGAAGGGAGAGTATCGTGTACCCAGGCAGTCAGAGTTGTTCAGGGTGGAGGGATGCTTTTGTACTTATAAGACTCTTCCTAACCCTCATCACTACTGTCTCCCACTCATGACCCCACTTCCTCTGTTCAGCAAGGTCAGCCTCTCCATGGCTCCTCCCATATATTTTGCATTCACCCACTTCTCAGGCTTTTCTCAGGTTTGTCTCTGTGGCTTTAACACCATTCTCTTGTCTCCATCATCCAAGTCTTAACATTCTTCCAAGTCATATCAAATCCTGTCTCTCTCTCAGTGCTCCTCACTACTAGTAAGCCTTTCCCAATGCCTCACATGAGAGTGAATTCTGTCCTTAGTCCTACTATGCATGGGTTATGTCTCTGTGTGGTCACCATGGTCACAGTTGCCCGGATCATGTCATTTGTGATGGTTTTGTCTCTCTTACTAGTCTGTGAGCTCTCAGAATAGAGACATGACCCCACTTACTTCTATATCATTGCTAGAAACCTATGCGTACTCACTGAATATCTGTTAAATGAAATTAAATTGCAGATTAACCCTTGTGGGTGAATTGTAAAGGACGTGTGATCTAGCATGTCAAAAATATATTTTTAAAAAAGGCGGATCATAGCAAATGTTAAACTCTACTGGAATATTTCATGACCCTGTGTGGATCCATAGGAAATCCAGGTGTTCAATTCTTTTAATTCATGGCTGAGCCTCCTGAATCCTGTGTGAACCTAAAGGGGCAGATGTGTGCATCCTGACTGGAAAAGAATGGGGAAGTTGATGATCTGGTTAATATCCTCCATAACCACTCTTCTGCCAGGTTAAAAACAAACAAACAAACAAAAACCAAACTGATTGGGGGAAATAGAGGCCAGGTAAGGGAGGGTGGGCCAGGTGTTAAAATTCTGGGTCAGTGAGGGCCCCCAGTATCCCAGAGAAGAGAGTCATGTATTCCACCAAGACCTGTGGCTGGTAATAACTGGTCCCCAGCAAGCTAGGTGGGGCGTTTTAACTCAAACGCACAAATATAGCAGCTCAGTAATGAGTCAGGGAATGGCTTTGAGCAAAGTGGTATTTAGGATGACCTACTTGTCAAGACCAATATTTCCCCTTTTATTAGGGGTAGGCAGTAGGGATGCTAAGTGAATCTCCCATTCAGAACAGAAGGGGTAATAGCTACAAACCCAGCTGCGCTTGGCAGTCTGCTTGGGGGTGGGCAAAGCGTTGAAGGCAGAGTGGCCGAGGTACCTGGCTTCAGCTTGAACAGGGTCAGGCTCTGCTATTTTTGCTTGCTTGCTGCTCCTGATCATTTTTCTCTTCTGCCTCTTATTTTTCCCCCAGACCTTTTGGTACCCAATGATTTTTGATTAATTTATTTACCATCGTTGGGTGATTGATGCTGTTTGGTGCTGGTACTTTGTAACTTTCCAATTCTTCTAGTTGTCAGTGTGACAGCCCCCTGATGATTAATTAGACCCTGTCCCTTGCTCTTTTCATTCTCCCTGTGCGCCAAGGCTCTTGGTTTTCAGCAAATATAAATATTTCTAAATGCAGATGTAATGATTGAGAACACCCAACAAAATCCAGAAAGATCCATGATACGTTCACTCTCCTTCACTTCCCCACTGAAATTTAATGCATTGTATTTTTTCTGTGCCTGCTTTACTTCAGATTTTGAGAATCCTCTTGCTTTTTGGAATCTCCCAAGCTATTTTCCTGTTCTTCTGGTATCTCCATCTATGCGTGGTTCTGTTGTCTTACTTTCTCATCTTTTGTCACCTCCTTTCTTTAAGTGAACTCAGTTTCCTCTACATAATGTGAAAGTTTGGGATGGTGGTGAGAAAGGGAACTGGTATTTATTAAGTCTTTATGTATGTATGTATATATATATATATGTATGTATGTATGTATGTACAATGAGAGGCACTTTTCTGATAAAATATTTATTAAATACTTACTATGTGCCAGAAACCCCTCCTAGAATAAACATCCATACAAGGTAATCATCTTTATTTTATAGACAAAAAAATTGAGGCTTTGGGAGAATAATCAATACACTTTAAGTGATACAAACAGGAAGTGGCAGAACAGGGATTTGAAGCCAATCTTTCTGACTTTATCAACCTGTATGATTTTCCATGATACTATTCTGAAGGTGATCAAGGATGGATGAAGGAATTCCTAGAGCCTCAGAATCTGGAAGGGAGTATAAACTTTCTCTATACAGGTGGTTCTCAAACTTAGATAATTAGATCCATGCTTGATGAGCTACCTAAAAGTCACTTTGGGATACTTATTAAAATATAAATTCCTGGGTCTTTTCACAATTGTTAAAGAAGTCTGGATTGGCTTAAACCTGTGTATATTTAAAACACTGCCTACATTATTCTAATTCTCAGCCAGGTTAATGAACCAGTGCTGTCAGCCAACCTTTACCTAGTACAGGACTTTTCTTGACATCTTCATTGAGAGATGACTGTCCAGCCTCTGGCAGAGGGAGCTTCCCCCATGTAGTAGCTTCCACAAGGGAGCGGCCCTTGATACTTTTGGAAAATTCTTCCTCACATTGATCTGTCATGTGGTCCTCTGTCACCACTATCTGTGATCCTTGTAACATAAATGATAGGCACTGCCTATTAAGTGCTCACTGTGTGCCAGAGACTTGCTAAATGCTTTAGATCTATTTTGCCACTCAAGTGCCACAGCCACTCTCTGAGGTTGGCATTATTATTAATCTTCCCGCACTGCAGTGGAGATGATTTCATTCTGGAGATACAAACAATATGTTTATTCTATCTATTCTATATCATCTCTCCAGATATTTGCAGATAACATCCTTCCCAATCTCTCTACATTTTCATAATTTAATATGACAAAAAATTCAACTGGGTACTGGCTTTTTCCAAGGCAAGGCGCTAACGTTGCAAAGATGAAGAAGTCCCTCTCCTAAAGGCTCTACAATCCAGTGGGGAAGACCCATATGAACTTAGACTCTAATGTAGTTTTTTGTATGAGCCTTGCCTCTTTCAGTAGGCTGAGAGTTCTTGGGGCAGAGCCTATACTGTCTCCTCTTTTCTTCTCTACCGTCAGAGGGGTGGATTGTGATGGGGAATCGGTGAAGCCACATTGTTGTGGATTGATTGAGACTCTTTTTTGGTCTCCATGTTTCCTAGGTGAGTCCAGTGATTGGGCAGAGAGAAAGGTAGGAGGCTGTCTTGGATTCCCGGAACATATATCTTTGAGATGCCTCATGAATTTCTTTGGAGTCCACGTATCTGTGACGTGGAGAATGTCTCCCTGGGAGACAATAGCCGTGACAGTTAATTTTTCAACTTGATTGGGCTGAGGGATTGCCCAGATAACTGGGGAAATGTTATTTCTGGGTGTGTCTGTGAGGATGTTCTCAGAAGAGAGATTAGCATTTGAATCACTTGACTGAGTGGAAAAGATCCACCCTCACCAATGTGGGCATCATCCAATCCACTAGGGACCCCAATGGAAAAAAAAAGTGGAAGAAGAACCTATTTGCTCTTTCTTCTTGAGCTGGGACATCCATCTTCTCTTGCTTTCGGATATCGGAGCTCCTGGTTCTCTGGCCTTCGGACTCCGGGAGTTACACCAATGGCCCCTCTTCCATTTCCCTTGCCCCCTTTTTCAGGCCGTTGGGCTCGAATTAAATTATATTACTGGGTTTCTTGGTTCTGCAGTCTGCAGACAGCGCCTCATGGCATATCTCATCCTCCATAGTCACATGAGCCAATTCTCATAAGTCCCCTCTTATGTATCCATATGTATCCTATTGGGTCTGTTTCTCTGGAGAACTCGAATATGATAGTTGCCTACAGTGTCCTAACATCAATAGATAAAGATGCAAGATTTATAATCAAAACCATGCAGGCATCCTGTCCACCTCATTGACTTTCTCCATGATCTTAGATCTATCCTTACTCCATGCCTTGGCTTTTTCCATCTGCCAAATGGGAATACCAATTCCTTATTAGTTCTTAAGGGTATGTAGAAGGAAAGTATTAGTTATTATTAATGTACTTCAAACTTCTTGGTGACACTAGCTGCATAAATATAGATCTTTCTTGTTTTAAACAAGTGATGCTAAACAAAACCAAGAAATATTAAATTATGAATTACACAAGAGATAAATTATGGAGGTAGTTATTATTTAAATTGCAGAAATATTTCTCATTTTCAGCCCAGGATGCCTTTACAAAGCAATCTGTCTTGTGCTTTTAAAAAAGTAATTCAATTTGCAAAAATTTGATTTGCATGCAACTTTTTAGAAACATTTATCATGTAAAGTGAGACATCATCTGACTAAATTAGAGAATTTTCCAGTATGTTTTGGCTTAGGATGAATATCACTTCCTCCAAGGTTGTGAATATTGGCAAATTGAATCTCACTTCTCCCCTTCTCAGACAGAGACCATCCAAGTCCAGTTTGGCAGCATCTGGTCTGAGAATTAGTAGTCATGGTGGAAATACTTGGATTCATACTCTAGCTTTGTCAGTAAATCACTCATCTCTCAAGGAGGAGAACCTCACGAGGCCTCAGCTTTCTCATCTGGAAAATGAGATTATTGGAGTTGATAGTCCCTTCTAGCTTTAGGGTTCATTGATGGTGCTCATTGCCCAAAGAGCTGACCTGAAATCACAGAGAACAAGAGCCGGCGTACTGCCAAATGTGTAATAAGTATTTAATCAATGGATACATAAAGTTTTGATTTTCATTTCTTTCCGAACTGATTCTGAAGATTCCAGAGTTTAGGATTAAAACAAAATCATTTCAGGAAACCCTTTTCCTTCAGTAACTTGACCTCTCCTTAGGGCTTTTTGCATCTTTAAGTCTGGTGAGAAAAAAGATACTAGCTCTGTGTAAGTACTGGGATTCGCATTTCACGAATGAAAATGAAATGGCAAATGATGGTTGCAAGTATGTAGAGATACAGAGATGCAGTGGCCCCTCTTCTCTCCTTTTGCACAGCCTCCCCGTACAGCCTGGCAGCTGCCTCGGCATTTGCTGTCTATGTCTTGCTACCAGCCAGCGTCCCACTCTCCCATCGACCTCAGATATCTGTGCCTCCCTCCCCGGCTGTGAATCATCAGAGGTGCTGAGGCTTCTCCAGCTTTGTGTTACTGGTAGAGGTGTTGTTTCCTCCTAAAGGTGGAGGGAGAGAGTTGCTAAGGAACACATTAACATGCTGACAACACAACAGTCTCGGAGAGTTTGGGCCTCCAACGTTTGACTCTAATCAGGAAATCATTTTTAGAAGGATTTGTCAGTGTAAGAAAACAAGCTCCTGAACTAAACTAGGATCTGGATTATTTTTTCCTTCTCTCCCAATCTGCCTCACATGGCAGATTGGTGAGGCCTCGCAGTTTTCTGTGTGGCGAATTTGTTTCTGTTGTGCATTTTAATTCGGAGCTCCTGAAGGTGTCTCTGTCTCTAAGGACTGCGTGTTGTGGAGCAGCACCCTCGGAGGTGTGGGGCTCGCCTCTCCTTTTCTCAGACTGGTTGGCTTTCTTGGCAAGGCAGCCCAGGCTTCAGGACTCTTTAATCTGATTGTCTTTTCTTTTCTTTTTCTTTTTCCCTCCCAGTAATGAATGCACCACACGTCTCTGGGAAATTAAGGTAATCCATTATACTGTGTCTTCCTATCTCTGCAGCAGGGATAATAGTATTTAACCCACCTTTGCAGTATACTGAGTGACCTGTCAGGGGCTCTTCTTTAGAAGGACAACTTGAAAACATTTCAATAAATGCTCCTTAACTATATGCTTTAAAAATACATGGGGCCAAATGGCAAACGACTCAGTAATAACTAGCTCGGCAAAGCAGACTGGCCGTTCATCACTTTCTCTGCGACTTCGCTTCTCTCCTCTTCCTCTCTCCACATCCTGCCATTTCTCCAGGGACACGCTGTCTCTATTTGGGGTTAGAATTTTGGGGAGAACCTAGAGTTTTGGTAGTTGCAGTTCCAGTCCCTGCTGCCCATGCAAATCCAACTGTCTCTTCAGCCAGGAAAACAGTTGAGTTTCACACCCTGTGGGACTCCCAACGGACTGTGCTTCGGGACAGAGGCATGAGTGCCCAGCTCGGTGATGTTGCGGAAAGACTGTGTGTGACTCGATGCAAGTCCTCCGTTATATGCCTGTGGTTTCATTTCCAGTGCAGGTAGGGACCTAATCTAATCACACTTAGGACATCACGTCATGTCATGTGTATGTCAAGCTGACTTACTCAGCGTAGTAGTGGATATGTTTGTTCTCATGAACCACAGGCCTGAGGTCTGGAGATCATTCCTGCAGATCAGGGGAAGAAGTACTTTCTAACTTCATCTTCTTGTTGCATTCTCTGTGATGATAAAGGTGGCTGCAGACATTCCGTGGAATGGGAAAGTGCCCGTCGGAGTGCAGTGTGAACCCATTGTAGGAATCAGAAGAAAAAGTCAAGGGCTAAGTCCTTGTGTGTTTGCAGGGCTGGCTCCTTGAGGGGACCTGGCAGTTAGTTTTCCCGGAGGCTCTAGTTATTACCTCCTAGGCACTCAGAATACCTAATATTCAACCATTAGAGGTTCATTCCTTTGGAGTTGGGGGCTCTGGGAATTTTCAGAAACACCATGATGTTGGCTCAAGAAGGCTATTCCTCCTGACTATTTCTGCTGATCCTGCGTGCTCCTCTTGATATGCGGGCCTCTCACTGTTGTGGCCTCTCCCGTTGCGGAGCACAGGCTCTGGATGCACAGGCTCAGCGGCCATGGCTCATGGGCCCGGCCACTCCGCGGCATGTGGGATCTTCCCAGACCGGGGCACGAACCTGTGTCCCCTGCATCGGCAGGCAGACTCTCAACCACTGCGCCACCAGGGAAGCCCCTGCGTGCTCCTCTTGATTGAAGAGTCCTGTGTTGATAAACGCCCTCAGCCCTCCTGAGACAGAGATTTTCTGGATAAAAGACCTTATCTGTAAGAAGACCCCATCACCAGATGAGCATCCAGGTTAATCTGAATGTTCCCATTTCTGCAACTTGTAAGAGACATGGTTTAGATGAGTTGGGAAAAGATGAGTTTAGAGGAGCTCTCTATGAAAAAGTATGTGATGCAGGAATTGCTCTTGTTCTACCTCAAAACAGTCATATGTGCAGGATCAATCAAAAAGTCAGGCCTGAACCTCCCAGGAAGCATAATCCTTGTTTTCTTATGCTCTGAGCTCCTGGATTACATGCTCCAGAGAATCTATGAGCAACTGAGTTCTATAACTAAGTTACCAAGCTGGTCAATGAGCACTTCCCTCATCTGCATGGTGAGATTAGGAGAATACATCTTGAATTTCTCAATCCTGGAGGAGCCCTCGGTGGATTCTGTGTGCGTGTGTATGCGTGTGTGTGTATTTAAGCAACAGAAACCTTGCCCCCCTGCCCCCGCCAAACAATATCTTACGTGGAATCCCAAAATATTAAACAGATACAAGTGGACATGGGCATGGGGGAGTAGAATCTTCCTTGTCTGTCCATCTCTCACATGGACCCCTCCCCTCAGTGGCTCCCAGGCACTTTTGTGGAATCTCAGGGCTAAACCACCAATCATGCTTAACCCCTGCGTTTGACAGAGGAGGTCACTGACGCTCCAGAGGTAGTTTAGCCTCACATTGCACCAGGCACATAGGAAATGCCCAACAAATAAATCAAACTCATTAAAATTCTTACTAACAGATGGAAACTAAAACAGCCGGAGAGGTGCTGTGGCCATGAGCTTCTGCCTTCCGTGGAAAGGAAGAGGGCTTTTTCTGTCTCCTCAATGTTTCCTGCTTTGGGGAGCCACTTGTTTTCTCTGGGCCCTCAGTGTCATTTATGTACCATAACCTGGGTTGGGATGAGCCCACAGGAAGGGATTCTCCTTCTGTGCTAATGCAGGAAGGGACATGAGATCGATCTATCTGCAATTCTAAGCTCAATGTTTTTCCCTTAACTTTTTAGAAAAACCAAAGGTACTTTGCAAGTGCTATAGAGCTTCCAATTAGGCATTTAAGCTCCCTCCCTACTTCCCTAATGACTTGACTTCCTCTCTTGCTTTATGAAATGAAAATAGCTTTATTTGGGCTCGAGGATGCAGCTGATTGCATGCTTAATATGCTTTTGCAACCAGCTCCTGCCTGTGTCCAGCATGTGCAATGGGCAGAACAATACATTTCCATGCTTATTTCCCCTAAGTATCCTTGGCCGTTTGCTCCAGTCCTATCCCTGTGCTACGAGGCGGTCTAAGTAGGAGTGTCCAGAAAGCTGATGTTTAAGTTTCCAGAAGGAAAGGTGTCCTTGAAGGGAGGACACTGGCCTCAGGGCCCTGTTTGTGGGGGAGGGTACGGAGCTGTGGACTTATCAAGAGCTGAGAGGTGGAAAGCAGAGATGGGGCTGGTGCAAATCCTGTAAAAGAGTTGGAACAGAGATACGGAGGACAAAGAAAGAGCGCTGGGAGGACATCAGCCGAGTTATAAGAAAGAAAGAGCAGGGATGAAGAATCAAGCTCTGTGAAGGTAGAGGGTTAGGGTTTAAAGAATTCTTTCTTCACTGGGGAAATAGAACTGAAAATAAAAGATATACGCACTTCCAAATTTATCTGGTTGAATACTGGGCAGAGTCAGACCCCGAGGTTCTAGAAAGCCAAAGGTCATCTTGTCTTTGGCTTTCTGGGTTTCAGAAAATATTGAATCAACTATGGCCCTGAGAGTAGTTCACGTATCTGGGCGGCACTTTGGAAAACCACCTCAGAAGATGTTGGTGTTCCCGTCTCTGCCCAGATCTTGCCCTTCCTTCGAGCTCTGTGCAAGCGCAGAAGCCTTCTGAGGCCGTCCTGGCCAGTGCTCTGTGTACTTGTTAATGGTCTCAGCTGTGCATGCACACGGTCATGGGCTTTTCTTCCCTGGCCCGCAAGGTGAACAGCTGCGCACAGGCCAGTGTTCCCAGAAGGCTTGTCAATTTACAGACAGGAAGTGGCAGTGTGGTTTGAGGAAAGCTGGAGCTAGCGCAGCCCTTTTTGGTCATCTGGGCTGGCAGCAACACGTTGAAAACGCCCTGTTGCTACTGCCTGGGGGCCAGCAAGCTTTTCACATGGATTTTTTTTTTTTTTAGCATCTTTATTGGAGTATAATTGCTTTACAATGGTGTGTTAGTTTCTGCTGTATAACAAAGGGAATCTCCAAAATATACAAACAGTTCACATGGATTTTTTAATGCAGAGCCCTCTGTGGAGAAGACCACAGCAAGGCTCTGCTGTCCCGGGTGCTTTGCCGAGTGGAGAGTAATCTCTCTCTGCGTGGTCTGTGGCTGCTCTTGGCTTTCTTGTCTAAGGTGCCCTTGATTACACCTGAGGTTATAGAGGAGCCTGGCCATTGCCGTGAGGCAGCCCTGGCTAAAAGGTAGGCAAAGGAAAGGAACTCTCACGTGGGGCTGCTCCTTTTTATTTCCAGAAACACTCTGGGCCTTCCTTAAAGCACATCTCCTGCTCAGCAGTGTTGCCTGGCCCACTGATGGGAAAGCCTGCTTTCCAAGTCTGAAGGAGACCCTGAGGTCATTGCGTCCATTCCCCTGCCTTCAGGCAGGATTAGAGATAAGCTGCCCTACCAGAGGATAATCTCTTCTACTTGTAAAAGCTTCCAGAGCAGACCCGAGTCTCTCCCCAGACCATTCACTGCCACTTTTAACAACCTTCACCATCAGGAAATTCTCCCCCTTAGCTATCCTAAATCCCTTATGCTAGGGATTAAGTTCCTTTCCTTATTCTATCTTCAGCAGCCACTGCCAGGACTCAACCTGCACTGCCTAAGAACTCTTCTGATACCTGAAGATTGTAGTAAATCCTGCCTGCCTGTTTTTCCCGATGAATAATCCCAGCTTCTTTTTCTCCCAGGCCCTGCTGCCCGGTCTGCTTATCACTTTTGAGGCTGCCCTCTGATCCCTCGCTAAGTCCCAGTCTCCCTGGAGGGGAGCCCAGAACCAGAACTTGGAGTCTAGTTAGTTCTGACCCGTCTTACTCCTAATGAGAGTCTTTCTTGAACCCATGGCATGAGCATTACCTTCCTGTTCACGTACCCAAAGGGGGCTTGTGTGCTGGCGACAGTCTCACTCATAGGCTTATGGTCACTTTTCAGCCTACTCGCGTACCAGATCATTTTTCTTTACTCCCTGGGATGTCCCTGGCAAAATATATCCCATCTACCACCAGCATCACTGTCTCATTTTATCTGCACCAACAGTGACCACTACTGGAAGTGAGGAGAAGCGACAGTGGAGACAGTTCTCTGACTGTGGCTCTTCAGGCAGGTTTGGACAAAAGCAAGTAGCCTGTGTTTGCAGGCCGCTCTGATGACGACCAGCTCTCTTGCTCCAATTGCTTTCCTTCCTCTCCTTTTCTAGGTCCGCTGTGACCTTCTGGCCTCTGTCGCCTTTTCACAGGTGCCAGGGCCTCATATTGTGCTCCTGCTGCCTGCTCCCCCGCCTCTGTCTCCACCCCACCTGGCATGCCTCACCCCACGACTACCCCACCTCAGGCCAGCTCCCATTTCCTGCATACAGCAGGTCTCAATTCCAAACCACCAAGCAGGTCCCAGAGGTCTTCACAGCCAAAATGCGCTCCATCTGCACTGGGTGGAGACAAAGGTGGGTGAAACAGCCACTTTCTCAAGCAGAGTGAAGGTGAGACGGGAACCCAAGACACAGGCGTGGTGAATTGCAAACAGCACGCAGGACTTGGCCTACTGCTCCACAATAGGAGAGAGGGGTCCAAAGGCAGCTCTCTGAAAAGGGCTGAATGAGGTAGGTAGGCGTTCAGTGCACAGGACCTCAGGCTGGGGCAGAGGAGGCTTCCTGGGGGAGGTGGGGTTGGAGGGAGCTGGGTCTCGGGAAGTGGGTGTTGGACAGGCCGACAGCAGAGGGAGGTGGAAAGTACTTGATTGGCTCATGGCTTCTGTTTTGCTCTCGCCACCCCAATTCTTTCAATTCTGTCCATCTCTAGTTTCCAGGAGAGATAGCCCTCTTCCTTTCATTCCATTAATAAATGAAAAACAAATTAATGAGCATCTGCTATGTGCTGGAACTTATCTAGGCCAGAGGCTTCCAATACTGTGTGGTGGCACATTGGTGGCCCATGGCTGGGTTCAGGCATGTGGGATTCTGATTCCCTTGTCCCTGGGTTGGACAGACAGGGCCGGGGCTGGTCAGGGCTCCTGGGCCTGGGGCACCTGTAATTTCTGAGCAATGCTGTTGCTTTCCCACATTGTGCTATGCAGTACTTTCATTGTCAGCATGTTCTCTGTGTGGTTGGAAAATCTGTCCAAGGCCTTGAGGTGCAGAGATAACAAGGCAGGCAATGTCCTCCTCAAGTGGGGCATGGTAGGCAGAATTCTAAGTTAACCCCCAAATTTCCCCCGCCCCCGGCATACCTGCCGGGTATAATCCTCTCCCCTGGAGTGTGGATGTGGACTGTGAATGCGATGGGACGGTCGTTCCCTGGATTAGGTTACGTTATATGGCTGATTTGACTTTCAGAGTGATGGTCCTGGGTCCACCTGACATAGGCGATCCCTTCGTGGGGACTGGGCTTTTCCTGGTGGGGTAGATTCGCAGCGTGAGAGGGTCTCAATGTGAGGAAAACTCTGTTGCTGGCTTTGAAGTGGGAGGGGCCCCATGGCAAGGAATGGGAGCGGCCTTCAGGAGCTCAGGGCTGCACCTTGCTGGTGGCCAGCAAGGAACTGGGAACTGTAGGCCTACAACTGAAGGAAATGAATCCTGCCAAAACCCCACAGGCCTGGAAGAGGACCCCAAGCTCCGGACGAGTACACAGCCCAGCCAACAACTCTGTCTTAGCCGTGGGAGACCCTGGGCAGACAACTCAGCCTGTCTGTGCCGGACTTCAGACCCATAGGGCTATGAGCTAATAAATGGGCGTGGTTTTCAGCTTCTAAGATTGTGGTCATTTGTTCTGCAGCAGTAGAAGACTAATATACTGGGGAATACAGAAAAATGTGACCAGGAAAGATTCAAATACTGGTAAAGGTTGTACAGAAAAATAACCCCCAGGCATGTAATGGAGAGGGAGCCCTGTCGTTACTTCAGAATGGGGAGTCAAGGGAGCATCGCTTCGCTAAGGTGATGTTTAAGCTGAATGTCAAAAAGGACCCAGTTTGGTGAAAATGAGGGGCCAGAGCCGTCCAGGAGGAGGGAACAATGAGGACAAAGGCCCTGTGGCTGCAGTAAGCCTGATCTTTTCAGGTGCAAAAAGCAGGTCAGTGTGGCTGGATTCAGTCTACAGGGGCAGATACCAAATCATGAAGGGCTTTCCATGACTGAACATGGAACTTGGATTTTATTTTCAATGTGAGGGAAGCCAAGGAGGATTTTAAGCAGGGAGTGACACAGCTGCACAATCTGATTTTATGTTTATAAAAGTCCACACCAGATCCTGGCTGGAGCTTGGATTGCAGTGGAAGCCAGGGTGGGTGTTTTGGTTTAGGGAGGCTGGTGGGAAGGGCATTGCATTGTCCTGGTGAGCGCGCTAGGGCCCGGGGCCAGGATTGTAAAGGAGAGATGAGAGATGTCGTCGGGGATGGATTTTCTCTTTCCTTTTTCCTTCTTTCTCATTTTCTCTTCATTTCTTTTTTAACGCATTCCTGTGCTTCTTCCTTCTCTCCTGATAAATTTGCACACCCTCCTCCAGCTGTAGCCTCATGGGACCAGAGTGGAAGGCACATTCTTCCTCCTGCTGGGGGCTGAGCACATGGAATGGGTATCTGGGGTCTGGCATAAGGCAAAGGAGGGAGGACATTCCCCAGGGCCCAGCTCCTCAGGCTGGAACTGTCCCCACTCCAAGGCTGGCATCTGTGTCGGGCACCCCAGGCGAGGCCCATCCCTGGGCATGGAGAGCCCTGGTCCCACACTGCTGAGAGTTAGCCCTTTGTACCTCAGTCCATCCCTCCCTAGAGAGACTTGAGTGTAGAAATCACACTTTCTGTATCTGTGCTGCTGGCGCCCACCCCACTCCGCCTGTAGATGGCGGGTACTTAGTAAATGCTTGCCGATCGATGATGGGAAATTTGTTCTCAAACTAGTGTTGATGGAACTGACTCTGGATAGAAACTACCATGTGCCAGTGTGGTCATTCATTTATCCTTTCATTTATTCTATAAATATTTATTAAGTGACTATTATATGTCCCACCTAGGAATAGGGGCTGTGGATACCATATCAAACAGAGAGAGTACCTTTTCTTTAAGGAACTTATTCGTTTTTTTTTTGTTTGTTTTTTTTTTTTTGAGGTACATGGGCCTCTCACTGCTGTGGCCTCTCCTGTTGCAGAGCACAGGCTCCGGACGCACAGGCTCAGCAGCCATGGCCCACGGGCTGAGCCGCTCCATGGAATGTGGGATCCTCCCGGACCGGGGCACGAACCCGTGTCCCCTGCATCGGCAGGAGGACTCTCAACCACTGTGCCACCAGGGAAGCCCTAAGGAACTTATTCTTAAAGGGGAGATAGATTTTTTTTTTAAGTATAAAAATAGTGAATCAAAAAAAAAAAACAAAAAACAACAAATGGAGGTAAGTGCTATGAAGGAAATAAACAAGAACACTAAATGCTTGGGCCTGGAGACTCCCAGAAGGACTAACTCCAAGTTCTGAAGGTATAATTTAATGAACGAACAAATGCATGAATCAGTAATTTCCCTGCCCCTGGATTTGCTGTATTCTGCTCAGTTTCTCTTCCCTGAGTCTGTTTCTCCTGGGAGGAGGTCTGTGAAGGGGGAAGATATTCAGGAAAGGGTTTAAAGAGAAGGTGGCAACTCCATTTTGCTTGTTGGAGTGATGACTGCAGTGCATGGGAGTGGGTGGGCCTCATGTAGGACAGAGGCTCTTCCAGTGTTAGAAGGTGCGATGGGGGGGCCTCAATTAAGAAATAGGGGGAAAGAGATGGACTAAGGGACACTTAGGGGATGTAAAGATAGGACATGGAGTTTTACTGGTTAAGGGAGAAGGAGGTGAACTCTCAAGAGTCAAGTACCATATCTAGGTCTCTGGTTTGGACAACTGGCTGGCTGGAAATGCTAATTTATTGAAGTGAGACATTAATTATAAGGAGAAAGGGGGCGAGCTTGAGAAGTTTAGTTTTCGACATGCTTTGTTCAAGGCTCTTGTCCGCTAGGAACTTGTTACACCTGCGGCTGACCTGGCGGGAGAGCTGGGCTGGAGACACGGGTGTGGAGTTATCAGTTATCCCTCAGATGCTGGGTGCCAGGAAGTGAAGGAGCCCAAGGAAGAGCTGGGCTTAAAGTGGGAGAGGAGCTGGCAAAGGAAGGAGTTGCACATTTAAGAGAGGGTTTAACTCAGGGAACTGTGACTTGGCTCTGGAGGTGGGGAAGGGGTGGGTCTGGAGCGCAGGTGATGCTGTGGTGGGAGGGCCTGGCTGCCACTGAGGGGCCCCAGTAGGTGTGTAGACGTGTGTGTGTGTGTGTGTGTGTGTGTCTGTGTGTGTGTGTGTGTGTCTGTGTGTGGTGCCCATCTGATGCTTCTATTTTCATTGCAGGTAGGAGGGGAGGTAGTCTGTTGCTCATGACTGTCCCATTTTTTTTTTTTTTTTAAGAAGTGAAACTCCAGCACAGTAAATGCTCATAGGAAGGGGCCTGCAATGCGAGAGGGGTTGAAAGTTTGGGAGAGAAGAGGAAGCAGTGGGAGGGGGTGTGTGAGGAGCAGGTCGCCTCTTCCAAGCTTTCAGGAGGAAAGGGCAGGTAGAGAGCAGGTGTGTGTGTGTGTGTGTGTGTGTGTGTGTGCTTGCATTGTGTGTTGTCTGCGTGTTGTGTATCTGTAGTGTGTGTTGTGGGTCTATTGTGGGTGTATAGTGTGTGCCTTCTGTGTTTTTTTGTGTTGTCTGTGTTGTGTGTGTGTGTAAGCCAGAGGTTCAGTACCTCACACTTTGCTCCCTTCTGCATTTCCCTTGAAGCCGGAGACAAGATCTCGTACGATAAGGAAGAAGGTGGCAAACAGGTGGGTGAGTGGGGGATAGTTGAAGGAGCCCCATGGAGAGGGAAGGGGCGTGCTGGCCGGGAGCCTCTTCACGGCCTTGGGGAGTCTGTGCACACAGGCCACAGCGCCACAGGGATACTTCCAGGCCACGCCAAGTGGCCACGTTGGGCCTGTCATTTAAAGTCCTTCCGAATCTAAAACTGAGCAGGCTGGGAAGGTCAGAGCTTTCTACTCCGGATTATCTGCTTCCTTCTCGGTCTCCCAGAAGGGAGAGAGGTGAGGTGTTCGTGGCAGAGGGCAGCCTGAGTGACTGCTTTCCTGTGTGAAGCCCACCCGGGAGTCTTTAAGATAAGCACATGCAAATCTTTCTCCATTTCTGTATTGCCTGTCTCACCACCTGCCCCTGACTCTTTCCCAAATCTGCTCCATAAATAATTAATGACTGTGACAGTGGGTTCTGTTCCTATAACCGAAGACACCTTTTGGCAGCTTTGAAACTTCACAAGCTAAGCTGCTCACCTTTGTGTCTAAAACTGGCTGCAGACAGTTTACTTCTGAGCGCCCCTGCATTGTGCGGGTTGCCATTGACGTCATGACTGTAGAGCCTGAGCCAGCTGCAGAAGTGGGAGTCTGGTGACACTGTGTTCTGGGACCAGCAATGAGGGGTCTGGTGGGAGGGAGTTAAAAAGGTTGTAGGGGCCAGATTCAATAGAAAATATTCCACTGCCTGCTGTATTTTAAGAAATATAATGTCTTGGGTCACATTCCTAGCAGCAGAGCTGGAGATGGGGATTCTTGAGAAAGTGATTTATGGAGGCAGTGCTCCCAGGAGCAGGGACTGAGGGAAGCAGGCTGAGGCAGGGGAAGAAGGCCAAGGAAGGATGTGGCCTCAGGTGGGCACACAGCGACCTCTGCAGTGTTCACTGTACCCTAATGTTGGACTATTCTTGCCCGGCCTTTCCTCGGGAGGTGCGGAGGCACTGGCTGTGATTTCCCCTGAGGTCCCCACTTAGACCAAGGTAAGTCTGAGGAGGCACCAGCAGTTCCATTACCCTGTCCATTTACTTTGTTTCATATACTGAAGTCATTCATTCATTCATTCAACAAATACTTACTGTGACTGGTTCTTCCCTTTACCCTTATATTTCTGGCTATTTCAGGACATGTTTTTTTTAAACGCTGCCAGTCACTGAGAGCCAAAGGATTTTATGCTCTCAGAAGCGCCAGGAAACCTCTCTTTTGTCTTTGAGTATCTGTTGGCCATAGCTCATCAGTATATTCTTGGCATTTGCACCCCCTCTGAATAAGTTTGCATGTCTCAGTGGGGTGGAAAAGGAAGAGAACAGGAGAGCATTGCCACCTCAGGAGGAGGGAGAAGGAAGGATAGGGTAAAGAGGGGAGAAGCCAGGGCCCTGGCTTGGCTTCTGAGTCCTTCCAGCTGTTGCTCATGGACCACCCTTGGTATGGGAAAAGATAAAGAAGAGACAGATTTTGTGGATGGATCCCACCTGTCTAGCATGGATGTTGGAGAATTCAGGTGCTCATCCAAGGCCACCCTGGGAGCTTGTTGCTATGGAAGCACCCACTTAACCCAGGGGGGCTGAGGCTTTATGAACCCATCACTGCACTTTTTTTTTTTTTTTTTTTTTGCGGTATGCGGGCCTCTCACTGTTGTGGCCTCTCCCGCTGCGGAGCACAGGCTCCGGATGCACAGGCTCAGCGGCTATGGCTTACGGGCCCAGCCGGTCCGCGGCATGTGGGATCTTCCTGGACAGGGGCACGAACCCGCGTCCCCTGCATTGACAGGCAGACTCCCAACCACTGCGCCACCAGGGAAGCCCTGCACTTTTTATGATGTCACAGAGAGGCCATCCATTTGTCACTCACTTCCCCATGTGGTCCCAGAATCCCAGTCTGTAAAATTGAAGCTTCTGATCACTTGATCTCAAAGGTCCTTTTCAGAGGGAGAGCCTCTATTGCAATGATTCCTGGCTCAAATGGTTAAGAATAATTAATCCAGGCTGAGGGGACATGTCTACTGGCATGTCTACTGGCATGTCAACTTGGATGGAGGGACAAAGGCATGCTGCTCAGGTTTTGGAGGCATTGAAATGAGGTTGAGGGGACCCACCATTGTGTTGGAATCAAGACTTACTAAACTTGAAAGACTGGAAAAATGGACAAAAACCCAAAAGATAAAATGCTGCATTTTTAAAGTTAAAAACTAACAGTTGTACAAGTACAGTTGAGATAAACCTGGTCAATGAGCAGTTCAAGTGAAAATACATCAGAGTTTTAGTTCAGAATATATTTATGAGTTCAGTAAATACTAATTGGATACCAGGCACTGACCCAGGAGCTGGGGGCACAGCAGTGAATAAGAAGACATCGTCCTCAAATAGCTTACATTCTAGTATTAAAATGTAATACACAGTATGCAATACAAATAAGTAGGTTATATGATACAGGCTAACAAAGGGTGGTGAGAGGAAAGAGAAAGCCTAGCAATGGTAAATGGAATGATGGGGTGCTATTTTAAATGGGGGAGGCAGGGAAGACTTCTACAAGGAAGTAACACTTGGCCCATTAGCTGTCTGACATGGTTGTTAAAAAGCTACTGAAATCCTGGGCTCTATGACGAATCATTCCCACTAGTTAGAGTGACCTGCTTGGATACCTCCACCTACTTAAGATCATGTAACTTCCTTCAGCTGCAGGGTCAGCCCTGCAGGCCAGTCTGGGCCTTTCAGGAAATTACCAAGCCAGCCTGTCTGACCTTGGCCTCATTTCAGTGACTTTGCGTCTCCTGGGCTCTTGTGAGCCATCACCCATGGTAGGACATCCTACCACTGACTACCTCCAGTACCGCTACCCAGGATCTGTGATGATACTACAGAGATTTGGGACTGGCTGGACTCCCCCAGCCCCCTCTGGCCCTAACTGGGGCCACCCACAGTGCCCAGATGACCCAGCAACCCTGATTTATTCACGCTGAGCTCTCCCACTCCCTTCACTCTTTCAAAGTGGCACTGGCTCCAGAATAAGATTCAAAGGGAACATTTTCTGTTTTATTGATGTTCATCTTCCTAAGTTTGCACCATGTGTGGCATAAATGCTAATTATTCTGGGGGGGGAATTTTTTCTCCCAAACCTCTTGCAATTTCATTAATAATGTAGCAAGGGAGACAACGTATTCTGACGACTTAGTCAGTCCCAGGGAGGCAGCCTGGGCCTTGGAGCACCCACGTTCTCCCTCCCGCAGACTCGGGCTCTCTCTCCGGTGGGTTGCCGAGGCACTGAGAGCAGAGGGCAGGGGGAATTATGTGTGAACAGAGAGATGAGAGGCTGACCTTCTGTGTTTAAAGGTTAAAATGATTTCTTGGGAAATGGAACAAACTCACTAATCAGAGCTGTTCTGAATTTTTTCTGCAAAAATTAGACTCTGTGACTCTCTTCACAAGCTCTGTTTGTGAGGAGATACACACACACACACACATTTAACAACTGAGTCAGGTTCAACCTAAATTCATGGAACACCTACTGTGTTCACAGTCCTGGGATGAGTTAGGCTAATGGGGACACAAGGAAATAAATCAAAACCCTTAGTCACCTGTAACTAGAACAACAGGAACATGCAATGAGCCATCTTTCAGCTTCATGCTACTTAAAAGGAATAAGATAGTTATTCCAGGGATTTTGTAAAAAGCAAACAAGATCAGGGCCCATCGTGGAGTCTAGCCCACTTCCACAGCCGTGGCACTGGTGGTGAAGTAGCCCTCAGGATGAAGGTCATGGACACAATGAGATCTTAGGCAGTGGGCTGAACTGAAAACAGAGGAATGGCTTGGAACACAAGAGGCAAACATGGACTGAGTACATTCTCTGTGTCCAGTACCATGGTGGTCACTTGAAGATAGAAGCAAGTCGGATGCAGCTTCTAAAATATAATCCCAGTAAAGGTAGAGACCTTTTCTCTCTTGTTCTCTGCTATATTCCCAGAACTAGACTGGCAGTTAGCAGAGGAGACATCTTTGTCTCTTTGCTGGACACAGCCAGGGTGGCTTTCACTGCTGACACTGCAATGCTGGGCACTGGGCACTGCCACTTGAGCCTGGACATTGCTGTCCCCACCCTCAGCAGAATGAACTCTGTGCTGTGCATCCTTCTTCATACTGCTGGCTTCAGATTCAGAACCTGACTTGGGTTCATCTGACAGGGGAAGCTGAGGTCACCTCAGGCAGCCTGGACCTTAGCTGCAAGGGAAGCTGGGAACATGACCATTTGGTTTGTATTCTCTTCGCACAAAACTCATGAGGTGAGGGATTTGTGAAACATGGGAGGGCGTCCAAAGGTGTTAGTGGTCAAGAAGAAAGATTAATGATTGTTACAATAGGATAGGTGGTCCTAGTTTGCCAGGGATAAAGTTGCAGATGTGGTGAGAGCAGATTATGTAGAGCTTTGTATATCTTGTTTTAAAATTTGGACTCTTACCCATAAACAATTGGGAGTCACTGGTGGGTTTTAGGCAGGGGAGTGACATGGTCAGATTTGCATTTTAGAATGATGACCCTGAAGGCAGAGTGGGGAGGATGGGTGGGAAAGACTGGAGGTAGGATGACTAGTTGGGGAGGGGGGATGGGGAGAGAGAGAAAGAGAAAGAAAGAAAGAATGAACCTGGGAGGGCAGGTTCTCAGAGGAGAGGAAATCTTGAGCAAAGAGGAGGCTGCGGTCCTGAATGAGGGGAACGTTTGCCATTTCCCAGAGGCCAGAGGGAAGAAGGTGCAGCTGAAGGTGTCTGTATGTGCAGGTGATATGGTTTAGGAAGCTGGGGAGTTCATGCCTGAGGGACACATTTTCCGAGTTCCTTGAGCCCCAGGCCAGCCCTCCTACGTCCTCTTTATGGATTGTTTTTCTCTTTCCCTCGTCCTGTAGCTCAGGGTTCAGCAAACTTTTCCTTAAATGGCCAGATGGTAAATATTTTCGGCTTTGTGGTCCACGAGGTCCCTGCCTAGACCCTAGGGTTGTGGAGCAAAAGCAGCCATAGACATTCGTACATGGAAGGGTGAGGCTGCGTGCCAGTAACTCTGCTTACTAAAGCTGCCAAGCCATAGTTGGCTGACCCCTGATCTACCTGATTCCTACTCATCCTGACCCTCTGGTAGATGCTCTCGTTGCCTCTGTCCTTTTCCTTCAGAATGCTCATCTCCGCTCTAATTAATTATTTGTCCAATTACGTGTTTAGCACTGATTCCCCTGTTCGAATTACAGCAGGGGCTGTGTCCATCTTGTCCTCCTGGCTTCCAGAGCTGGCACATGTGAGAACCAGCATGCATCTCATGCTCACGGTGTGCCAGGCATCGTTCCAAGTGCTTCACATTCATCAATTCGTTCAAACCGCCCAGGGATTGCTCAGTAGATAGATACAGCTCTTAACCCCCTTTTACAGATAAGGAAGCTGAGGCTCAGAGAGGCTAACTAACATGCTTGAAATCACACAACTGGAAAGGAGAGGGATCAAGATTTGGACTTAGTCTGGCTCTGTAACCACAATGCCATTGATAAGTTGCTGGTGAAAAGTGAACCAAGCGAATAAGAAGTTCAGTTCCTCATCTGGTAGAAAAAATGGCAGGGTGAGTAGGGCTTCCCAAGGAGGAGGATGGAGACCTGGCATTGTCACTGTGGGGAAAGGAAGTGGGATCTGACTGTGGTCCAGGTGAGGATGGAGGACTTGTATGGAGTTTCCTAGGGATGGATGCAGCATGTGTGTCCGGGAGGAGCAGCTGAGATCTAGGTTGATGCAGGTTGTGGGTTTACCAACAGGTTATCTGGGATCAGAGCAGCAGCAGTTGGAGCCTGGATGAGATCACTCTTTGGTTCTGATTTTGGCGCTTACTGACCTTATGACACAGACGCATGGCCTAATTTAGGTGAGCCTTAATTTTATGTACAAATATGCTGATGTTTATAAGATCTATGCTGGTGTTTTGGTGACTGGAAGAGCAAATGCATCTGAAGGTGCAGGCCTGTAATAGGAGCTCAGCAAATTGGCCCTGCTCTCCCTTCAGAAAACTTTTTGACCATGAGGCTCCATGAGAGCAATATCTGGTCCAGGATGCTCAAGCCATGCTTTGGGAAGCTGCACCTCCTCCTGCCTCGCTGTGTGCCTGTGCCCCTCTCTTTATGGCCCCAGCAAGTGTTCTCAACCAGGTAGCACCTGGTACAGACTACGTCCTGCCTGCCATGTGCTTTGGACCCATTTTGATGTTGTATTGAGGTGCGTCTGTGGGTGTGTGTCAGGAGAAGTGCCCAGCGCGTGCCTATGCTTTGGGTGAAGGAGTGGGCACAGTCCCCTGTGTGACATGCATAAATGTGCATCTGAATGTATGTACGTAGCGTTCAAATTACAACCTGCAGTTCCTTGTGGTGGAGATGAGTTTCTTTCATGATGTGATGAACAACTAAAAATAAAAAGGCGACTCTACAACCGTGTTGATAAGTCTTCAGAGAATAGGAATCATGGTGTGTAACAAACCCAGGGATCAAACAGATTGCAAAGAGCTGAAAGGACAGGTCATATCTAATAAGACGAATTTTAGTAGGGGCAAAAGCAAAACAAAGCAGGTGGGTTTTTTTTTTTTCCGAGATTGATATAATGAATTGGGCAAGTCCACGTACAAGAGGCTGAATAACAGATTACTGGGTGAAGAAGCCCTGGAGGTTTGGTTGACTGAAGCTCATTATGGGTGAAAGACTGCAGGGTTGATCTGGGCCTTTGCCTCCTCTCTTCCTCCTGATTAGGTTGCTTTCCTCTTTTATTATCATCAGCAAATAGTGATTGAGTGTGTAGTATGTGATATTTGCAGAAGGAATTAATGAAATATGAAATTTAATCTTTGACTTTCATATGTTTTAATTCTTTCATTCATTTTAAAACTATTACTGAAAACCTACATTGTACTAAAATACAAAAGTGAATAAAACATAGTTCTTAAAGAATCCACAACTTATTCGGGAAGACAGGATCAATACACAGGAAAAAATGTCTAGAATACAAGGATATATAATAAGTATATGATGGGATACAAATTCATGAGGTCTGTATGTTCAAAGTCATTGCCTTTCCCCCAGAACACCAAAGAGAATCATGTGGTCTCTGCTTTAATCTTCCCCGCTGTAGTAAAGGAAGAAAGGAAGCCTCATGGGCTGGGGGACAAAGAGGCACTTTCTGGGGAAGGGTTGAAAAAAGTGCTGTGGGAGTCCCTTGGGGATAGGAAGGACAGTAACGAAAGAGAGTTTTAATAAATATGACTCTAAACTATACTTTTGGAGACCTTCTCATGACTTTTGAGAAATGTGAGTAGAGAATGAAGTTCCTTTTTAATTACTTTGGGTGGTTGAGATTTTACTTCCTGAAATCAGCCCCACTCTGAAATAGAACCTCTGGTTCCAAGGGCTGTAGAGAATGCTAAGTATGTAACGCCACGATAGCCTTCGTGGTGGAGACGAACTGGAGCCTGATTTCCAAGGATGGGTGGGAGAAGCCAGGCAGAGAGAAGGGTACAGGGAGGACGTTGCATAGTGGAGGGCTAGGGGATGGTGTGGGGAAAACAATAGTGGAGGTGCTGAGGAGGGAACACTCAGGGCATCTCCAGAGGTCAGTGCAGAGGCCCGTGTAAAGGAGAGTTTGGGGATGCTAGCCCCACCCATCCCCTCCTCTGGGAGCTGTCCTTCATCCACCAAGGCTTTCTCCTATATTTCCTGTATAAAGTGTCTCCAGAGAATCAGTCAGCCCAGTGAATGCAGTGATGGTGTGTCCCTTCCTATCTCCTTGGCAGTGTTATCTCTTCTGACAGCAGTCCTACTGCTCTCTATTTGGGTCTTTCCAACTGCAGACCTGGGTATAAGAATCCTTGCAGCTTATTGTCACTCGTAGGAAGCTTCCTAAATGACAAAGGGCTATTTCCTAAATGACAAAGACAGAATTCAGAGCCACATAAATGCATAAAATATTTATAATGAACCTGAGAGTTTAGTTTAATCACATACATCTCTTTCCTCTTGTGTATTAATTAATCCTGATAAATCCCCCACCTCTTTTTTTTTTTTTTCCTCCTTCTACACCTAAATCGCTCAGAAAAGGCATGTTTGTGGAAGACAAGCTGAAGGGGGTGTTTCGGGATCATCTTAAAAGAACAAGCCCTAAATATTTCAGATGGAGTCGTGAGTGTAGCAGATACATCATCAGAGAATATGATTATGTTGACTTCATGAGAAACACCCATTTTTATGTACTTGAAAACTGCCCTGAACTCACTCTGGTCTCTGAGACCTTCTCTGTTATTACAGAAGACCAGCAGGATGGGTTGGGTTTGGATCCATCAAAATGGAACCCTACGCTCTACCATCAGTACCTACTAAGTCATAACCAAATTGTCTGGATATATTATGCTAGAGGATGAGGAAAGAATGGGGAGAGGTGTCAGGAATTATGATTCCCTTTCACAGCTCTGGCAACTGCAATAAATCTTTTTCTATAGTTAGACAATGGGTTTTACCCTGCAGATGAAGAAAACCAACACCAACACAATCCATCCACCACTGAGATGAGCTGCTGCAGATGAATCTTAAAAGGCTTCACTCTATATTTTCTTCTCATTTAGATTCATCAAATTTCCCAAAATTCCCAGAGTAGTTTTTGATGTAGTTTCCTTACTCTGGTGATTTAACTCTTGTTCAAAATGAAACATTATTTCTGACATGCATTTCCAGGGAAAAAAATAACCTGATTTGGGAGGCAATGTTTTAGTGTTTGGGCTGCTATAACAAAATACCACAGACTGGGTAGCTTATAAACAACAGAAATTGGTTTCTCACAGTTCCGGAGGCTGGGAAGTTCAGGATGCAGGTGTCAGGGTGGTCGCATTTGGTGAGGACCCTCTTCCTGGCTCATAGCCGGCAACTTCTCCCTGTAACCTCACATGGAGGAAGGAGCAAGGAGTCTCTCTGGAGCCTCTTTTATAAGGTGCTAATCCCATTCATGAGTGTACCACTCTCATGACTTAAGAACCTCTCAAAGGCCGTATCTCTTAATACCATCATCTTTGGGGGTTAGGATTTCAGCATATGAATTTGGGGGGGACATAAGCATTCAGACCATAGGAGGCAAATAATACTGATAGGGAGACCTTGGAAGAGACATTAACATCATCCCTAACTTCAGATTTCTCCAAGTATGGTGAAACAGATCTGGGGGTCTGGGCAGGCATGATGTGCATGAAAAAGGACATTTATTTCAGTACAGCTAGAGAGGCACGTGCATGGGGTAGATGATGGGAGAAGCAGGGGCCACAGCACAGAGGACATTTTGTGCCACTAGTTCTCAAGACAGGCTGCTCATGAAAATCTCTTGGGGAGATTAAAAAAAATACCATTGTCAGGTCCTGTATCAAAATGATGTATTTTTTTTTTTTTTCTTTTTTGCGATATGCGGGCCTCTCACTGTTGTGGCCTCTCCCGTTGCGGAGCACAGGCTCCGGACGCGCAGGCTCAGTGGCCATGGCTCATGGGCCCAGCTGCTCCGCGGCATGTGGGATCTTCCCGGACCGGGGCACGAACCCGTGTCCCCTGCATCGGCAGGCGGACTCTCAACCACTGCACCACCAGGGAAGCCCAGAATGATGTATTTTTAATAATTTATACTTTAGGGTGAATTAATTCAATTAGTTCACTTTCCTTCTAAACTCTAGTTGAGACTACTGAATAAATAGTTTTGTTTGGGGGAGTTAATTAACCTTGGAGCATGGATTAATTAATTAATTAATTAATTAATTAACCACGTGTGTGTTATTTTTCTAGGCAGTGTGTTAAAATGAAGAGATAAGGAAGTCCTTGTCCCATGCTTTGAAGAGTTCACCCACCAGTGGAGGATATAGGCAGATAGACAGATATTTTGTCACACTGCTCAAAAAAAGTTCTCTAGGCAGAGAGAACCCTGGTTCTTTTGAGTAAATAGTCTTTTATCCTCATACTTTTGGCTCTTACAATGACCCTTGGACACCAACCACCACTCTTGAATCTTGAAGGTCTGTGTTCTGGTGAGGGGTGGATGGAGTGAGGGGATAGAGGGTCTTTCCACATGTGGAGCACAGAGGCAGATACAGGAGGTCATGTTCTAACGGGGTGAAAAGGCCAAGTCAAGAAGCTTGATAGAGTTTGACAGCCAAGATTGGTATCAAAGAGAATGGAAGAGAATTGAGAACTAGGGTACTAGCGTACGGGAACAATTGGAACCGGTTGGCTAGAGGGGACCTGGAGATATTCTGGAAGGATTGCTTTTTTATGATTTCTCCTAACAGCTGACATAGGCTTGGCAGGTGCATTTAAAGGGCTGAAATAGAAGGGATACTAATTGCCATATGTATTACATTGTCTCTTTGGGAAAATGCTTCTGTGTTAGGAAAGGAAGTAAGGTGGAACCCAAAGACATTTCGATTCGTAGAAAAATAGTGGCATTATTGATGCTTTTCCTTTGCTTCATCAAGTACATGGAATGACAAGGTAGCAACGTGATATGATTACTTGACTTTTCTGCTTATAGGGAAGGAAAGGAGAACTCATTATTTCAATTACCATTGGAAATATTTCAAGAATATGTTAATCTACTTTCCTGCCTTGGTAATAGAGTGTAGTGGATATAATGGAACATTTGTTTCCCTGAACCTCAGCAGCCTCACATTTTGATTGTTTTAATCACACATCTCCTTGTGTTATTTAATAATTATATCACATATGAATCTTACCTTCCTGCTATGGTCTGAATGTTTCTATCCCCTCCGCCCAAATTTATATATTGAAATCTTAACCCCCAACGTAATTGTATTAGGAAGTGGGGACTTTGGGAGGTGATTGGGTCACAAGGGCAGAGCCCTAATGATTGGAATTATGCCATCCTCTGAGGGCACAGCAAAACGTCACCATTTATGCACCAAAAAGTGGGTCTCACTAGACACCAAATCTGCTGGTGCTGTGATCTTGGACTTCCCAGCCTCCAGAACTGTGAGTGATAAATGTTTGTTGTTTATCAGCCATCCAGTTTATGGTATTTTTCTTACAGCAGCCTGAATGGACCAAGACACTCTCCAAAGAGTCCATTAATTCCTTGGGAAGCAGAACATGTTTCCTAAATCTTGACCTTCCCTACAAAACCCAGCCCTTTGGCTTGGGCATTAGCAATGACCCATGAAGAGCTATGAATAGAACTGGGATGATCAAGGAACATCAGTCCTTTGGCTATCGCTATGGTCTGAATGTTTGTATTGCCGTAGAATTCATGTTGAAACTTCAGCACCCAAAAATGATGGTATTAGTAGGTGGGGCCTTTAGGAGGTGACTAGGTCATGAGGATGGAGTCCTCATGAATGGGATCAGTGTCCTTATACAAGAGAGCTCCCTGGCACCTTCCACCATGTGAAGCCACAGAGAGTCTGCAGCCCAGAAGAGGGCCCTCACCCGACCATACTGGCACCATGATTCCGGACTTTGAGCCTCCAGAACTGCGAGAAACAAACTGCTGTTTATAAGCCACCCAGTCTGCGGTATTTCGTTAGAGCAGCCCAGACAGACTAAGAGCTCTTTTAGTTTCCTGATGAATGAGGCGCTACGGATGCTTGTTTAATAAGGGATGTTGATCCATCAAAGAGGGTAGAACTAAGGTATTAAGAGTAGAAATTGCAGCACGTTAAAAAGTAGAAGTTCCTTGTCGAGACGTTAGGAGACCCTCTTAAAAGTAAATTTATTAGTTGATTAGATGTGTGTTTTCTCTCACTGGAATCCAAGTCTCTGAGATCTGAAGAGACAGGAGCGCCTGAGGGCTCCTTTATTCGATGGGTACATACTGGTGAGCCTTGGAGCCCGTTGTGCAGTCATGACCCACCTGGGCGGCCCACTTCCCCTCTGAGCAGAGGTTTGTCTGCTTCAGCTCCCTCCCAGCTTGGTGAGCACTCCTGCTGGCAAAGGTTGGATTTCGCAGCTAAGTCTAGACTTGGGAATCTACAGGGAGGAAGATTTCTTGTGGAGGAAACATTTTTTTAATGTAAACAGTATTCTGGCTGAGAGTTCTTTTTCTACTGAAGGAAAATAAGACTTGTGCACTGACATCCACAGTGTAATGATTTTATATCTAATCCATACCACAGGCCATACTGTGCAGGGCCCAGGAAGTGCAAACTGTGTGTGGACTCAAACACACACAGTCATGCAGCAGAGGCACATTTTTCTCTCTAGAGTGTGGTTGAATTATCGTTGGGGTATAGGCAAGAATCACACTGTGGTCTGGCCTTCACTAATCTGTATATCTTTCCTTGAAGGAAGGCTTTAGCTGTTCAATTTAGTTTTATTTACTTAAGATGTTGTGTTTGAACTTGGCCTGCATGCCTAGAAGCTAGAAGGACATGGAAAAATGTGTGCGTTCTAACTAAATCCCAAAGCACATCACATCAATTCAGACATGGACGGCTAGGAACCACCTTTTACTCCTAGAAGCCAGTTAGGGTGAAAAGAAAGCTCTTTCTTTCCACCCTTGAAAACATGGAAAAGGAAAAAAAAATGTTTAAAAGTGAAATTTCATACAACAAAATCTTGTATCCAAAAATATAACAAAATTTCCAAAAGGATATTATAAGCAAATTTCCTTTTGCATTGGTTTCATTTCAAATTATTCTGTGTCCCTAATTGCCTGCTAGTTTTAGTTTTTGTTAACTCAAGAATATGCTGTCACCCCATCTGATTTAAGTAATATTAATCGAGGCTTTCAATTATATTGAATAAATATTTATTGTGGTAAAAGGAGAGAGGGCATCTAGAGAATCTGTTTATTAGGAACATTGCAAAGGTTTAACTTTTCCCTCTCAACAGCAGTGCTTAAAGAACAACCTTCCAGGGCTTCCCTGGTGGCGCAGTGGTTGAGAGTCCGCCTGCTGATGTAGGGGACACGGGTTCGTGCCCCGGTCCGGGAGGATCCCCCACATGCCACGGAGCGGCTGGGCCCGTGAGCCATGGCCGCTGAGCCTGCGCGTCCGGAGCCTGTGCTCCACAACGGGAGAGGCCACAACAGTGAGAGGCCCGTGTACCGCAAAAAAAAAAAAAAAAAAAAAAAAAAAAAAGAACAACCTTCCAGATTAATAATAATAAAAAAAAAAGAGGTTAGTTCTCTCCTAAAATATTTCAAATAGCTGATAGTTTATAAGAGTACAGATTACTCTGCAAGAGATTGTCTAATGATTAGAGTTCACGGAAAAAGAAGCTAAAATGTAAAGAAAAATAGGTTTGGGGTTTCCATAATGTAGAAATTATGGGAAAGATTAAATCCAGTTTTTGAGAGGTCAAGTGAATCAACATAATTGGCATACAAAAGCAACCAGTGATTAAATATCTAATGTTTTATAGGTTTGGTATAATGTCCAGCAAACCACATGTGCTTAGTAAATTTTAAATGATATCAACAATATTCCCTTGCTGCTGACAGACAGTTAATGTTTTCAGTTTGGGAGGCATTATTAATCCTTTAAGTATGGTTATTTCACTGGGTGAAGAGGGGAAAGGGTTCATCGGACAACAGTGGTGGGGTGGAAATGATGCTTCTTCCCATAATGAACAGATGTCTTGCCTCTCATTGGGATAATCGATTCTAATATTATTAAGCACAAGCTCCATATATCTGCCCTTGCATTTTTCTGATACAAATACAATATACCTACCACTGCTCAATATCTTTCATATGTGAAGTAATAAAACTGCTTCAATATGAAATCTTGTACTTTACATGTAGATTGGATTGCTATGGGCCATTAGACTCTTTACATAAACAATATATTTTGTTTAAAAGAAAACTGTGCTCAGTTTAACATTCTGAAAGTTTATAATGTGCAAAACCACCTTAGCAGAGTAAACGGTGTCAGGAAGGAATCTGGCATGGCCAACCGAGGCACGAAGGAGCAAGGAGCGTTAACTTCTAGTAAAAACTTTTCTCCCGTGGGTGGTTTTAACAAGATGGCTGCCAACAGGCGAAAGCTCACTAATGTCAGGTGCAATTAAAAACCTTAATTCCAGGATCATTGTCTGAAGCATTCACAGTGTTCCATGCTGAGGGGCTGAGGCGGAGAATCCTAACCAAGGCAGCAAATGATTTGCCTTTCTGAGAAGAGAGCCATTTCTGCACAGAGAGCTGATGACATATTGAGGCCATGTCTGGCAGTATAATATGATGTCACAGGATCCATTTTTGATATTAGATAATAGCCTTCATTCTGGTAGGTCAGTATCTCATTCCTCAGCTTATTTATCTTCACTATGTAAAAAATCTGCAAACCAGAATTTGTGGACAAACCTCACCCGAGTGCACTGCAGTATTTGCATCTTGGGCTCCTTTGCATCACTGATCCTTGTGCTCTGCCACAGCTGTCTGAGTAATGGCTTTTTTTCCCTTTCTATCTGGGTTGGCTTTATTCCCAGATTCCAAATGAAAGAGACAGCATTTTACTTGACCACCCCATTCCAGCCGTTAAATACTGTGCCTTCAAGCTCCGATGCTCTAATCGTCGATTAAAGTTGATAACAGTCTGTCCAGTTTCCATTTTTTAACAATTCAGCCTGCTGAAATTGTAATATTGTGAAAATCTGAAGTCTACAGGACCTGCCTAAGAATCTGTCTGGATGTCAACACATAATAAACAAGGGGAAAAAGTAATGCCAACAGGCCTCAACATTTGCAGAGCTTGGGTTAGCTACGTAGCCTAGCCACGTCTGTGTAGAGTAGAACTAGCTGGTAGATCAACTGATCTATCAAACAGGATGTGGAGTGGAGACACTCGAGGGGTCATTCACAGCTGCAGAAGGCAGACATCCTCAAAAACTCTCTAAACCAATGAATGACCTATGCATTCCCTTCCCTACCTGCCTTACCAAGAGGTCAGTCTTTATTTGGTCTTATTAAAACCCTTTCTTAACTTGTTCGGCAGACACATAACTCATAGCTCCTGGACTTTGTTGTTAGGGATGTTGTTGTGGGATGAAGGGTTACAACGGTACACATCTAATTGAAACAGTTTTGAAAATCTGATATCTCAGGGGATCAGAGTAAAATAGTTTGAAATAATCTCTTTTCAAACCAACAGTGGTCTTTCTTGAGCCTTAGAAAAACAAAACTAAAACCAGGGATTCTGAGATGGATTTGTAGACCAGTAGAACTCTGAGATAAGCAGTTTGATCCCAGTCTTCTAAGTGATGGAAAAAAATAACAATTTCACCATGAGCCATGCTCCCTCTGTTTGTATTACGCAGACTCTACTGAGTTCCTTCCGTTGTATTAGTCATCTTGCTTTTCTCAGTCAGGCTTAGATCCTTTATCTGAACGTGGATGACCTCCCAGAGTTCTCATCTTTTAGGCTAGTCTCATTTTTTTCAATCAGTTGCTTTGCTCTTGGATGCTTTTTTCATGTTGGGGAAGCAATTGCCCATTTTCTGAGTCGTTGCTGCTAAAGTAAGTGCAGATGGGTCCCTCCGATTCTGAGAAATTTATTACTGTTGATAAATATGACATTTCTGGGAATGTGGCTTCAATCTCCTTTTTCCTAGGCAGGTTGAAATGATGACCAAAGAACCTAAAGGGCCAAATATTTAGTTCTTCATGTTATGACCACATCACAGAGCCTGTGCTTACATTTTTAGACAATCTTTTCATCTAAAAACATGGATATTATTGCTTAAAAAAAGACTCTAACACTATCAAGCAATTTGAACTCTGTCTTTTGTCCACTTCATCTTTTTCAGAGGGGTCTTTGCTTCAAGGGAAAGGAGTATTCATGTTTTCTCATATGCAATGAGATAAAAGAAGAGTATGCAGAAATTTAACATCAAAAATTGATATGACTCCAGAAGTTTTCTTTCTCCTATTTTTGGACTGTGGTGCCATAAAGTCTGCCCCCTGGCACATAAGCACTGATGATATTTATCTTTATTGTTCTTTTTCTTCATATTAATGCAAATGTTGGTGCTTAATGTTTATTGCTGAAATGCTTTTGAACGCTGGGAAGCCCAGACTTCTGACAATGAGTGTGAATTAAAGGGGAGACATACTCTGTCTTCCGGAAATGTCTTCATTTCCTAGAATTAGCTATTGATGTTTGCCGGGTACAAGCTTTAAGTCACAAACTTTCTGCCTCAAAAATCCATTTCTGTTTACATGTTTTCTCTAGTCTCTAGTCCCTCTCTAGTCTCATCAATCTTCTTCTACCTTTCTGGAAACCCATGAAAAATCCTGGCACATTAGATGATGATGATGATGAAGATGATAGTAATAGTAATAATAGTAGCAACTAATATAGCATACGCCAGATAGTTTTTTAAGCACATTACAAAGATTAATTTATTTAACCCTTATGACAACTTTGTGAGCTAGGTACCATTATCCTCCTTGTTAAACAGATGAGAAAATTGAGGCACAGTTTGGTTACATAACTTGCCCAAGGTCACATAGCTAGTAAGTGGTCAGGTGAGATTGGAACCCAGGAAATCTGACCTGAGGGTTTTCTGCTTAACTTATCCTCTGGGTGAATGCATTAGTTTGCTTGGGTTGCCATACAAAATACAGGTTGGATGACTTAAACAACGGAAATTTATTTTTTTTAAGCTAGGATTCCAGCATCAAGGTGTAGGCAGGTTTGGTTTCTTCTGAGGCCTCTCTCCTTGGCTTGCAGACTGCCATCTTCTTGCTGTGTCTCACCTGGTCTTTCCGCTGTGTGTGCGTCCCTGGTGTCTCTTTCTGTGTCCAAATTTCCTCTTCTTATAATGACACTGGTCAGATTGGATTAGGGCCCACCCTAATGGCCTCCTCATTTTAGCTTAATCACCCCTGTAGAGGCCCTATCTCCAATTTGGGCCATAACAGTGAACTTCTGAAGACTTGTTTTCCTGGCCTTTGAGTCTTCTGCCTGGCATCATTGTTGGGTATCTCTTTTTCTTCCCTCTCTACCTAGCATTCTACTCTGCTTACTTGCCCAGACCTTCTGCCCACAGAGACCCATACCTTGCAGACTTAGTTCCCCCTGAGAACCAGATTAAGTCTCATTTAAGAGCCCATTTCTATGATCTATGATGCCTGGAATGAGGTGCTGCCCAGAGCCTGCTGTTGGAGTTAGTGAGGGATGCTTAGGTCTTCTGTGGGCCTCAGAGTTGTAGCATTTCCCATTTTTATTGGGTGTGCTTGGTTGTGAGGTTTTAATCCTCAGTTTTCTAATTCTCCTTACACATTCCTTATAGGATGTGAACTCTGGCTTCAGTGTCAGCTCTTTGTTCTGCTACTTCAAAAAGTTCAAAATCCCTTGGTCTAGATCCAGCTCTGAAGTGCTTTCCATGGTTCTTTAGGTGATGTTTGATAATGCAAAGTGAGTGGGAAGGAGAAATTACAATAGGAGATTAGAAGAAAATAGAAAATAATTAGAATAATAATTAGAAGAAAGCAGGAAATTATAAAAGTCTGTTATGTAATGTGTCTTCTGGATGGGAGAATTTATAGGAAAGTGTTTGAAAAGCCCTCAGTGCTCTCCAGTGTGAGGTGGCGTTATTATTATAATTGTTGCATTTGCTTTATTATTCTCACCTCAAGATTCTGGTTTCTGTCAAAGGTAAACATAGAAATAAATCAGTAGGTGGACTGGAAACCCAGAAGTCTGGGGTGCTGTTGAACCACCATGAATGGGGAAGGTGTCTTCTTGGAGCTTTTGCCTGACCAGTGAGTGTCCTGAAGATCAAGGGAACATTCAGCCCAGCTTCATGAAGGGGCAGCTGGAAGATGAAGGAAAAGACCCATCTGTGCTATAAACGGGAGGAGAGAGCCCATTCTCAAATCCAGGCCATGCGAGACTAGTTCAAACTGCAGGGAAAAGGCACAGGCCACCAAAACACAGAAAAATTCCAACCTGGCAAAGGGGTCAGAGAGAATCAGAAACACTCTTGCAAATACAGCAGAGAAGTAGGTGAGGCTAGCAAAAAAATAGGACAAGTAATAAGTGTGAAAGGGGATTGAAGCTAGTAATGACTCAAAAATGACTGAGCTGCCGAACCTATTTAAAAATCCTCTTAAAAACAGAAGCAGAGAAGAAAAAGAACATGGACAGGAGTGGCAAAGGGATGACCTTGAAGAATAATTAAGCCAAAACCAAGTGAGGGGCTATTTTGCAGCTCAGAACATAGAGAAATCAGTGTGGGATGGCAGGATTCTGAAGGCATTAAGGGAGCTTGTGCTCTCTAAGCTAATTAGTTCACACACTTACAGTTATTTTGAGGAAAAGTAATAGGGATCTAAGGATGCTAGGAAGAGAGGGGAATATAAAAGGTGGTTTCAATCTTAAACCAAGACAGAAGCCTTATGGAAATGCAGTTCAATATAGCTGATGTAAACATGCAATGGGGATGTGAAGGAGGGACCCCGGCACCCAGAGGGTAATGGGATCGTTGGCAAGAACCATGATTGATTTTTGTTTTTCAAGAACAAAGCAGGCCCAACAATTGATTTTTTCTTGTGCACAGGAATTGGCCGAATTTTAAAGGATAGCATAAATCTTTGAACTTTACTTACACATTTGGCACCAGTGTTCACATCATTTATTTCAAAGCTGGGGTAGCTTGGCTGTATGGGCCCTTGTCACACGGATTAAGAGTGGCCAGAAGACCAAAGCAAAGGAGGAGACAGACAGCAGTTTATCCAGCTCATGGTTGGGTGGGGAGTAAATCCTTCAGGTTAACGAAGCCTTCAGGTGATTCTCAACTGGGGGATTCTGATGATTCCCTCAGAATGTGAAGTCCTGAACAATGAGATGAGAAAATTGTAAGATGAGGTTTGGCTGAGGGCAAAACTACTGTCTTAGGGGCTTCCCGGGTGGTGCAGAGGTTGAGAGTCCGCCTGCTGATGCAGGGGACACGGGTTCGTGCCCCGGTCTGGGAAGATCCCACATGCCGCGGAGCAGCTGGGCCCGTGAGCCATGGCCACTGGGCCTGCGCGTCCGGAGCCTGTGCTCCGCAACGGGAGTAGGCCACAACAGTGAGAGGCCCGCGTACTGCAAAAAAAAAAAACCCAAAAAACAAAAAACTACTGTCTTAGTAATGTAACGGGGCTTGAAAGGATCCTTGCTTTGGGTGGATGACTGGACTATATGAATGCTCATTTTCCTTATATATTGAGTATTTTATAATTCTAGAAATAATGGCTATTGTAATTTTTGAGCAGTGAGAGGAAGCAGGCAGACAGACCAACCAGAGATTAAGTTGGAATCTCAAGGGAGTAGGAGTTATCCCAGGGTAATGAGAATGACAGACCCTTCGATGCCCTTCTTTTTTTCTACCCACACTCTGTTCTAAGATTGAATATGCTGTTTCTATTGCCCCAGCCATCTCTGAGCCTTGCACTTTTAATCCCACAACCTATAACTCACCTGATTCCTGAGTACCACCATTGTTATTCCTAACTTGAACCTGATTCTATTTTTGGTAGAGTCTGTACTATAAAAGTGCAGAGTAGGGCAAAATGTTAGGGATACAGAGGCCAAAAGGAATACATAATCTAGTACTTTATGACTTAATTCAGAAATCCTCATGGGCAAAGATACGTTAAGTCTGTGAGATTCTGAATGAGTAGAATGAAAAAGTAATCAACTTTGATAAAATGAAAGGCTGATAGATCGCAGAGAAAGAAGGTCCTATCTCATGATCCTCCTGCAAGACCCCCACCCTATATGACTCATCGCCTTGCAGCCTCCAGGGCAGGGTCTTTTCCACTTTATAGGTGAGAATATTGAAACACAAGTCAAAAGGAACATCCAGTTTTAGCTCCTACATGTGAAGATCCTGGAAGTCATCACTGTCATCCTTACAACAAGAAAAAGCTGAGCAAACTGAAAACCAATGACTTTTCTTGGACCATCAGAGAATGATGTTGTGGAGCAAACTATCACTTTGAAATCTGGAGAGACAGGTGAATACAGCAAAGTCACACTGAAATATGCTTCCCTGGAGAACAAAAGTAAAATAAAATTTTTTACATTTCTTACTCTTAATTCATCTAAAAGATAACTGTTGAAGTAGTATATGGCTTATGGATAAATGAAATGACTAATAGCAATGTCATAAGGGACAGGGAGGAGGAATTGGGAAAACTCTGTTATAAGGTACTTTCCATAAATGTGGAACAGTATACTGTTATTTGAAGGTGGGCCTAGATTAATTAAAAATGTATATTTCAAACTCTAGGGCAACCACTAAATTGTTTTTAAAAAGAAGAATAATTGATATGCTAAGAGAGGAGAGAAAATGGACTCATGTAATTAAAACCAGAGAAAGCACAAAAAGGTGGGGAAAAGAAACAAATAACAAGTGTAGTGAATAGAAACAGCTACAAATATAATAGACATTAATCCAACTATATCAATAATCACTTTAATGTAAATGGTCTAAATACACCAATTAAAAGGGAGAAATTCTCAGAGTGAATTAAAAAAACAAGAACCAACTATATTTTGTCTACAAGAAAAACACTTTAAAAGTAAGGGGATGGAGCCTGGTGGCGCAGTGGTTGAGAGTCGACCTGCTGATGCAGGGGACGTGGGTTCGTGCCCCGGTCCGGGAAGATCCCACATGCCGCGGAGCGGCTGGGCCCGTGAGCCATGGCCGCTGAGCCTGTGCGTCCGGAGCCTGTGCTCCGCAACGGGAGAGGCCACAACAGTGAGAGGCCCGCGTACTGCAAAAAAAAAAAAAAAAAAGTAACGGGATGGTGAAAGATATACCATGCTAACGTTAATCAAAAGAAAGCTGGAGTAACTATGTTAATTTCAGACAAAGCAGACTTCAGGACAAGGAAAATTATTAGGAATAAAGAAGCCATATAATAATATTGGAGTTGTAATTATATAATAATGTAGAGATCAGTTCTCCAAGAAGACATGACAATCCTTAATGTGTATGTAACTAACAAAAGAGTACAAAATACATGAGGCAAAACTGACAGAACTGCAAGGAGAAATGGAAAAATCCATTACCATAGCTGCAGACTTTAATACCCCTCTTTCAGTCATTGATAGATAAGAGTAGTTTCAAAATCAGTAAGGATATACTTGATCTGAACAGCATTATCAGTCAACTTGATTTGTACAATATTCCATCCCATGACAACAGAATACACATTTTTTTCGAATTCACATGGAACATTCACCAAAATAGACTACATTCTGGACCTTAAAACACATCTTAACAAATTTAAAATAACAGAAATCATATTAAGTATGTCTCAGACCATAATAAAATTAAACTGGAACTCAATAACAAAAAGATAACTCGAAGATACTCAAATATTTGGAAATTAAACACATTTCTAAATAACACACAGATGAAAGAAAATGTTTCAAGAGAAATTAAAAATTATTTTGAACTAAATGAAAATAAAACATCACAATTTGTGGAATTCAGTGAAAACAGTGCTTAGAAGGAAATTTATAGTGTTAAATGCATATGTTAGAAAAGAACAAATATCTTAAATCAATTGTCTAGCTTCCACCTTAGGAAACTAGAGAAAGAAGTGTAACTTAAGCCTAAAGCAAGCCAAAAAATAATAAAAATTAGAGCAAATGTCAATGAAACTGAAAATAGGAAAATAATAGGGAAAGTCAATAAAACCAAAATCTCTTTCTTTGAAAATATCAATAAATTTGATAAACATCTAGTCAGGCTAACCAAGGGAAAAAGAGAGAAGACACAACATTTTCCAAAATCAGAAATAAAGGAGGAATATCACTACTGAGTCCACAGACATTAAAAGAATAATAAAGGAATACCATGTATGCTCACAAAATTGATAACTTAGATTAATGGATGAATTCCTTAAAAGACAAGAACTGCCAAACTCTCACAAGGATAAATAGGTTACATGAATAGCCCTATATCTATTAAAGAGATAAAGTCAGTAATTAATAACCTTTCAAAAAAAGAAAGCATCAGTCCCAGATAGTTCACTAGTAGATTATGCCATGTATTTAAAGAAGTGATACTACTTTTCAGCAGTCTCCTCCAGAAAAGTAGAAGCAGAAAGAATACTTCTTGATTCATTCTATGACTACAGCATTAAACTGATTAAAAAAAAAAAAACCGAAAACAGATAAAGACGTTACAAGAAGGGAAGACTATATCAACATAGAAGCAAAAGTTTTCAACAAAATATTAGTTGATGGAGTCAAACGTTGTATAAAAAGAATTATACACCGCAGTCAAATAGGATTTATCCCAGGTTTGCAAAACTAGTTCAACATCGGAAAATCAATTAGCATAATCCACCACACTAACAGGTAAAAAAAAAAAGTCATATGATAATATAAATTGGTACAGAGAAGGCATTTGACAAAATCCAGCACTAATTCATGATAAAAACTCTCAGTAAACTAGAATTAGAGGGGAATTTCCTCAATTTTGTAAAGAACACCTACAAAAACCCTGCAGTTGACCTAACACTTAATGGTGAGAAACTTACTCCCTAAGATCGGGAACAAGTCTAGGATGCCCTCTCTTACCACTTCTATTTACCATCATACTGGAGTCCCAGCTAATGCAAAAAGACAATAAAAGCAAATATAGTTATACAGATTGGGCAGGAAAAAATAAAACTGTCTTTGTTATTTGTAGACTTTTTAATGATGGCCATTCTGACTGATGTGAGATGACAACCTCGTTGTAGTTTTGATTCGCATTTCTCTAATAATTATCAATATTGAGCATCTTTTCATGTGCCTGTTGGTCATCTGTATATCTTCTTTGAAGAAATGTCTATTTAGATCTTCTGCCCATTTTTTGATTGGATTGTTTGTTTTTTGATATTAAGCTGTATGAGCTATTTGTATACTTTGGAAATTAATTCCTTGTTGGTAACATTGTTTGCAAATATTTTCTCCTAGTCTATAGGTTGTCTTTTTATTTTGTTCATGGTTTCCTTTGCTGTGAAAAAGCGTTTAAGTTTAATTAGGTCCCATTTATTTATTTTTGTTTTTATTTCCATTACTCTAGGAGACAGATCCAAAAAAATAGTGCTGCAATTTATGTCAAAAAGTGTTCCGCCTATGTTTTCCTCTAGGAGTTTTATAGTCTTACATTTAGGTCTTTAATCCATTTTGAGTTTATTTTTGTATATGGTGTTAGAGAATGTTTTAATTTCATTCTTTTACATTTCATTCTTTTCCAGTTTTCTCAGCACCACTTGTTGAAAAGACTATCTTTTCTCCATTGTATATTCTTGCCTCCTTTGTCAGAGATTAATTGACCATAAGTGCATGGGTTTATTTCTGGGCTTTCTATCCAATTCCATTGATGTATATGTCTGTTTTTGTTCCAGTACCATGCTGATTTTATTACTGTAGCTTTGTAGTATAGTCTGAAGTTGGGGAGCATGATTCCTCCAGCTCCATTCTTCTTTCTCATGTTTGTTTTTGCTATTCGGGTATTTGGGGTCTTTTGTGTTTCCATACAAATTAAAAAAATTTTTGTTCTAGTTCTGCTAAAAATGCCATTGGTAATTTGATATGGATTACATTGAATTTATAGATTGCCTTGGGTAGTGTAGTCATTTTAACAATATTAATTCTTCCCATCCAAGAACACGGTATATTTTTCCATCTGTGTCATCCTCAATTTCTTTCATTTTAACGATATTAATTCTTCCCATCCAAGAACATGGTATATTTTTCCATCTGTGTCATCCAGCAATTTCTTTCATCAGCATATTATAGTTTTTAGAGTACAGGTCTTTTGCTTCCTTAGGTAGGTTTATTCCTAGGTATTTTATTCTTTTTGATGAATGGTAAAGGGGATTGTTTCCTTAATTTCTCTTTCTGATATTTCGTTATTAGTGTATAGAAATGCTGGAGAGGGTGTGGAGAAAAAGGAACCCTCATACACTGTTGGTGGGAATGTAAATTGGTGCAGCCACTATGGAGAACAGTATGGAGGTTCCTTAAAAAGCTAAAAATAGTTACCATATTATCCTGCAATCCCACTCCTGGGCATATATCCAGAGAAAACTCTAATTCAAAAAGATACATGTACCCAAATGTTTATTGCAGCACTATTTACAATAGCCAAGACATGGAAGCAACCTAAATGTCCATCAACAGATGACTGGATAAAGAAGGTGTGGTATATATTGATATATACAATGGAATATTACTTAACCATAAAAAAGAATGAAATAATGCCATTTGAAGCAACATGGATAGACATAGAGATTATCATATTAAGTGAAGTAAGTCAGAGTAAGACAAATTTATGATATTACTTATATGTGGAGTCTAAAAAAGAAGATAAAAATGAACTTATTTACAATACAGAAATAGACTCACAGTCATAGAAAGCAAACTTATGGTTACCAAAGGGGGTAGCAGGTGTGTGGGGGGAGATAAATTAGGAGCTTGGGATGAACATATACACACTACTATATATAAAATAGATAAATGACAAGAACCTACTGAATAGTACAGGGAACTATACTCAATGCCTTGTAATAACCTATAATGGAAAAAAAATCTGAAAAAGAATATGTTCATATATATATGATATATATATATCATATATATAAAAGTGAATCACTTTGCTGTACACTTGAAACTAATACAACACTGTAAATTAACTATACTTCCATTTAAAAAAAAACCTGTACAACACAAAAAAAGAAAAGAATATCTTTGTTTACAGATGACATGATTGTCTAAAGTCCCAAAGAATTGAGAAACAAACACACAACTCTCCTGGAATTCATGAGTGAGTATAGCAAGGTCATTGGATACAAGCTTAATGTACAAAAGTCAAATGTTTTCCTATATACCAGTAATGAACAATTGAAATTTGAAATTAAAAAAATTACAATGGCACCAGAAACCAAAATGCTTAGGTATAAATCTGACAAGATATGTATTATAAGATGTATATGTGGAAAACTACAAAATTGATGAAAGAAATAGAAGAAAATCAATAAATGGAACAATTCTGTTTTCATGGATTGGAAACACAAGTCATGAGACATATTAAGGAGAGGGCTGAGACTAAAGCTTCTGTTTTCAGATCCTCACACCAGAAAATAACTTTAATTTGTGGGACTAGATTTGATGTCTTCTTAACTAGAACAACTTTTAAAAATTAGCCAATTGATTAATTGTCTGATTTGGTTACCTTCACTTTTAGAAGGCAATGCATGCTTAGACTGAAAAATTTAAACACTGTAAAAGGTTATGAAAAGTAAGTTTTTCTCCATTCCAAGAAGTAATTACAGTTATCAATTTCTGGTATGATTTTCCAGAAATGTTCTAATCATCTACTATCTTTCAGAAGGTAAATCAGAGCTTGTAGCTCAAGATGTTAAGAATGTTGACTTTTCCATTTGTGAAATCTTCGTAAACCATATAAATATATGTAGAAACTTTTACTTTCTAGTTTGCATTGTTTTAATATTTTTTACAAGGAGTACTTACTAATTTCATTGTTAACTAATTCATAGTTAACTCATAGATACTAATTTTATAGGTAACATGTAAAATCTCTGGTTTCTACTGCCTTCTATTCTTTTTGGGCAAATAATTCAAGAATGAGGTCAGAGTTGGTGAGATTTTTCCTGTTCTTTCCAACTGTGTGTTGCATGTGCGTATGTATGTGGAGTTTGGAAAGGAGAAAATAGCCAGAGAAGATGGAAAGCAAGAGATAAGAAAAGACTTTTCCCTTCTTATGTGTCTCTAGGTCCTCCAGAATGTCTTAGGAGGGGCACAGGGATGTCCCAGATCATAGGACACTTCCTGTGGACAGTTTCTAATTCTGGAAACACATTAGAAGCAGCAGTCAGAGTCTTAAGGTGCAGCGGGTCCTTAAAACCTGTGGTTTAGAGGCATGAGCCTATGCAATTTTCTAGGGTCTGATTGTGGATAGGGAAGCTCTGCATCTTTAGAAAGATCTCTCTGCCTCCCTACTAAGAGTCTTGTAACTTCTTCATTCAGCAAAGTCAGTGTGAGATGAGAAGGGAAATGTACAGAGAGCACCCACCATTATGATCATCTTCAATACCTGGCCCTGATTAAAACGACTTCTGTCTTACTAGTTTTCTTGTTCTGCATTTCTTGCAAACCACTACAAACATATCACAGTTTAGACAGCAAATTGCCTGCCATTTTAATGAACTTAAAATATTAGTCCAATAAGGAGGAGTTTGATATTCAAGAGTGAACACTGTGATGACACTGGTACAGGGCAGTTGCCTTGACCAATGTCATAGATGAGGACTTTATCCTGGGATTTCCATGTGTTTTGAGGTTGAAGCAAATAGGGTTCTGTTCTTTCAGTCGTACCACAGGCATTAGTGTGGGGCCTGTGCTGAGGTTAGGGCTAAAGCTAGGCCTGGGGCAGGGGTTTGGAGAAAGAGAGGAGGACATGAGGAATTGGAGAAGGGCTTCCTGCTGCCCTTGAAGAATTTAAGATCAAGGAGGGTAGGCAGAACATTTGAACAACGTTAACAGCATTATTTCAGCAGAAATCCAGTAATGCGTCAATATCAGGGAGTACCTTGAATGGTACAGGAGCCTGTGTGGGAGTAGACAGAAGCTAAGAGCATGTGGTTGGAAGATTTCACACTTGCACAGGGGTGTCTGGGAGCATCTTTCAGTTGTGATTGGCAGGCTGTCCTCAGTTCACTGTCTGGAGGCTCCATGTATAGCAAGGTCACGTTCCCAAATACTCTGATTTTGGAGTCCAGCCAGATGAGGCCACTATTGTTGCTCAGAATTTACTGGATGCCCTGTTTGAGGTCCTTTGGCTTAGTGACATTTCCCTGTAATGCGGCACTGCATGATTGTGCAGACATGTGCAGCCCACTGACATGAACCCCGGGGGAATCTGGTGGTTCTGGTGTTTACCCTTTAGAGGCTTGAAAAAGAGCGTGTCTCTCTTCCTGGAAAAAACTGGTTCTCATCTTTCCAGTACTCTTGTCTTGGTGAAGATAATATAATTGTTATTTTTAGTTCTCATCATTTCTCAGCGGAATAATTGTTGTGTTTTCGATACCCTGTGAAGAACACCTTGGATTGCTCTGAAAAAGAACTATCTGAGGCCAGTTGTCCATCAAATCTGCGGATGTGAGCAAGGGCAGCCTGGGTGTCAGATGCCTCCTGTCCCCCGATGAATCACCTGGGAGCCTTATTAGGAACTTTCCAATGACAGGCTCAACTAAATTTACCTGATATCACTAGGTTCTTTTGACTTTAGCTTGCTCATCTCAGAAAGTAGGAGGGTGATGCTAGGTGCTGCCAGCTGTCTTTGTTTGTCTGCTCAAGGGAACTCTTAGCCGTGGAAGTGTTAATCCATTACTGATGCATTTGAATAGTGTAAAGTTCAGAGTGGAAGGGAGCTTAATGGTACCTAAATCATTCTGCAGCCGCAAGTCAGAAGCAGCTCCTTTTCTCCCCTAAAATTTTATATAAGGACCTACTATTTATCCTGTGCTTGCTTTGTGCCAGGCACAAGGCTTTAGACCAAGCATTAGATGTCTCCTTTGATGCTTTCATTTAGCTCTCATGTTAAATGAGGCCCCATCTTACAGGTGAGAAAACTGAGGTGATGCTTTAAGAATGCTTTCTTAGTTAACTCAACCAACGTCCCATCACTAGACTGTGTCAGAACAGTGGAAACACCACGTTGACCTCCTTCTTGGAAGTCCTCATGCGGTGTGGATTCATCTCAAAGAGCTCAACTCAGGTTCATTAACCTCAAGGAAGATGTGCTAGGTGTGGGGGGCAGGCTGTTTAAATCACCATCGAAGATGTTTGAGGACTAGGGGAGAAGTTTTGACTCAATATTCACTTCTCTCCTTCCTTGAAAAGAACATACAGATTTCACCAAATTTACCCATCACCCACAACCCCTCCAAAACATTTGTTGTAGCCAGTTTCCATTCTTATCTGCTGGCCTAATTCATCTGTAAGCCCATGTTCAACCATTCTCTCTGTCTTTTTCAAATTGTTCACTTATCTGTCTCCAAACTGATTATCTTGTATTATTTAGCTGTTTTTGAAGGGATTATACTGGGAATTAAAGTTTCTCCTGCTCCATGACATCAATAAAGATAAACTATATTCACTACCAAATACAAGGAAGAGATAGCTTTGTTATTTCCTCACTAAGAGCTTCAGTTTTGCACTTATCTATAGTATGGGTGAGTCAAGTTCAGTCCCATGCTGAACCTTAGCTTTGATCTCTGGAAAATAGTGATAGTTATGACTCAGATGTGTCCAACACCTCAAAGCTGTTGTGAGGACAAAAGAAGTTAATAATGTGCTCCGAAGAGCTTGGAATATATACAAATGAAAGGTCGTATTATGAGCAGTCATGGCCTTGACCTTTCTCTTGTGGACCCCTGCCTTCTGCCCTTGCCAAAATATGCCCTCTCCTACTCATACTTCAGTCTCAGATGTGTTGTCATGTCTCTCTGAAAAGTACCATTGCCACACCCTATGTATGCTTGGGCTGCCTTAACGAAGTACTACAGACTGTGTGGCTTAAACAAGGGAAGTTTATGTCCTCACAGTTCTGGAGGCTAGAAGTCTAAGACGAAGGTGTTGTCAGGGTTTGTTTCCTCTGAAAGGCTCACTTTTTGGCTTGCAGTGGCCATCTTCTCCTGTTTTCACATGGTCTTCCCTTTATGTGTGTTTGTGTCCTAATTTTTTCCTCCTGTAAGGACATCTGTTAACACTGTATTAGGGCCTAATCTAATGACCTCATTTAACCTTAATTCTCTCTTTAAATACCTTATCTCCCAGTACATTCACATTAGGAAGTACTGGGAATTCGAACTTCAAAGTATGACTTTTGGGGTGACAAAATTCAGCCCGTAACACCTCATTACTTTTTCCTCATTTCCATCCTTCCAAGAAGCCCTTTCTGTGTGTTTTCACAGCATCCTTTATTTTTTCCCTATCATGACACTTACCACTTGCTTGAATTTCTTATTTACTTGTTTATATTCCGCATTAGACTCTAATAAATCTGAGTAGATCTCTGCTTTGTTCTCCCTGTATCCCCAGTTCCTGGAGCAAATGGATTTCTAATTAATCCTTGAATATTTGTTGAATGATTGAGTTCTTGTTACCACCTCTAAGTATATGAAATTAGACCAAATATTTATTTCACATATATGACGTCTCAGATAATTTATGTATCTTATTTCATGTAAAAGTCACAAGAACCCCATGAGGTAGATGCTACTATTAACATCCCTGTTTTATAGTTGAGGAATTTGAGGCACAAAAAGGTCAAGCAATTTACCTAAGGTCAAAGAGCAAGTCATACTGGTGAAGATGGAATTTGAACCCAGGAAGTATGACTTCAGAGCCCTCGTGGTTGAATACAATATTGAGATGTCTCTTGGTAGAACAACAGTGTGGTTTACAGTTATACCAGCTGCCGTCTTATCCAAGTTGAGCCCAAGTCTCCCCCTAATCCATGTCCTAAACTGAGGGGTTTTTTTAATGGTTGTTTTAAGAGTGGTAAAATGGAGGTAGAAGGAAGGGAGGGGAGTGATTAGCACATTTGGGTTACAGTATGGGGTTTGTGTTTGGAGCCAAGTTAGCTGGAAGACAGATAATGGAGCTCCTAAGGTGTGCAGTATAGATGAGAGAGGATTCACCACAATTTTCATCATCCATCTTACCTTAGAGATGAACAGCTTACAAGTCTTTACAGTCTTCAAAGCACTCTCCCTTTTATCATCTCATGTGATTTTCAAAACAGTCAACTAACATAAGCTGAAAAGATAATATTATCTGTGTTTTATTGGTAAGGAAACCGATTGAAGATGGCTAAGTACATTGCCCAACATTGCCAAACTAGTCATTGGAGGTCCCTAAGATTAAATTCTAAGCCTTTTGCCTTTCTCTCTCTTGGATTGAGTTTAATATGGGAAAGGAGTAAAGAGAGAGCTGAATTTCAGGGGGGAACACCTTCAATCTGGAGGGGAGAGGAGGGAGAGTGTCCTGAAAAGGAGACTGAATTCGATTGCTGGGAAACATTGAAGGAGATCCAAGAAGGTGCTGGAGGCAGAAGTCAAGGGATCAGGGAGTCTCAGAGTTGAACTCATCAAGAGAGATGACTTACATGAATGCTTGATACATGTGAATGCTCAGAAGTTGGTGATTGGGAGACCACTGAGCATGTTCTCAAGCATGTTCTCAGTGGTACAGTGTGGTCAGGTCTCAGGTGAACTCCTCTCTCTGAATGAAGTTTGTATTTTTTCTCTAGAATTTCTATTAGTTGAATAACACCAAATTGCTAGATATCTTTTCATTTGCTTTTGTTTGTTTGAGTTCCCTCTGCCTAAAGACATACAGCTTTGATCTTTCCTCAGGATGAGTCCTCTGGAGCAGGTTTGTTTGCAACACCAAAGTACACATTTACTCCTGCCTCTCCCCGACATACCCAAGGCCCCTTTGTTGTAAGACTATTATTTTAAAACCACTATCTCTGAGATTCGGCATCTTAATTTTCATCTGGACTTTCTTTCCTTCTATCCTTCTATGAGCTAGAATTAAAAATTAGATATATTTTAGAAATATGTCTAGAATAAGAAATAAGATGTTTTCTCCCTTGTACCTTGAGGATTCCTCAGCTTTCCTTCCTCCCTCTAATCTGTTTTCTGACTGCAAATTGTTGTGCTGTGGTGGCTGCTCTATGAGGTAGACTAACTTGTAATGAGGATGTGATGTGCTTAACTGGTGTTGCAAGTCGGCAATGAGGTCATTGAATACAAGACACTTGAACAAAATGTTATTTGTCTAACTTCTAAAGACTCTTATGGACTCTCTATTCTTCCTGCCAGAATTAACCCTCACCATTGGATTTTCTTATTTACCAGGATAAGAGCACGCTAGCTTGAAGAAGAAACATTATCCTGGTTAACTTCACAGATAACTTTTTGGGAGAGTCATGGGGTGAAAGACTGCTTGGCCCTGATGTTTCTCTGTACCTTAGCAGCATATCCTACTGTAGCCAGCAATGTAGAAATTTAATTTTCACACGAGACGTCATTCAATTTTTGGCAAAGTAGTTCAGTCCAGTATTGATGTACACAGAGCCTTGAGTATTCAACTGCCTCAACTGCTGCCTCAAATCTCTCCCTTGATGTGGAGACTTTGGGTACTGTCTCTCTTGTATCTAGATCATGAATTTGGCTTCAGATGGGCAGTGTTACCTTTCTCAAAACATAATTGACTCATTCCTGCCTCTGCAGCTTTGCTAATTGCTTTGTCCTTAAGTGCTGACCCCCATTTTTTTCCTGCCTGTGCAAATTCTACCTGCTTTTAAATTTGATTCAGGTCCTATCTCCTCTCAGAAGCCTTCCATGATATGAAAGTTAACAGTTCTCCTCTGTATTCTGACAGCTTCTGTTGTCTCTAGTCATAATCTAACATATATTACTAATTTGGTTTCTGCATGCTTAATCTTTCCCACTAGATTCTAAGCTCTCCAAGGCCAATGACTCTGCCCTTTTCAACTTTTGTATGACCAGCGTCTTTCTAGCACAGAGATTTGTTTATAGTAGGTGTGAAATAAATGTGTGATATTGGTTGATTTATGGTCATGCTCTCTAACACAAGACATATGGAGTTCATTGGCTTGGTGCTTGAGTGTCAACACCCCCACTACCACCCCTTTCTCCAAGTTATCCTCTTGGCCTGGCCCAGCTGAAACTGTGGAAAGTAGATAAATCACTCAGCTCCTAGGTCAGACAGCTCAGAGAGACATGTACACAGCAGGCCGTTGCCACTGTAATGATGCAGTGGCTGTGCTGTTTGCCAGTTCCTGGACAACAATAGATTGCCTTCCTTCTCTTAACTTTAATTCCATTTCTCATAAGCCTGAAATTGCACTTGCTGTTTTCCAGCTTTTTTCCCCCACCCTGCCCTAGTTCATGTCAGTGTTCCTTAACTAACATTTTTATGGCTTGAAAATCAATTCTGCACCAGATATAAAGACATACTCTGTCTTCAGCCTTTGTTCTCAGTACCAGCCTCAGCACCCTGCATTAGCTCAGTGCTGTGGCTTGAGACCCACTCGATGGTTTCTAGTCTCTGATTGTTTTTATTTGAACTCTGGTTAGATCTGGGTTGATGTTTATGAAATAGACCTTCTAATTCTCTCTTTTCATCAATTTATTCCCAGATAATGGAATCTTTGGAATTACAGAACTGAAAAGATATTGGTTTGAACAATTCTTGTTAATTGAAAGCCTCACTTATTCTATCCAGTTCAACTTGAAGATTTTGGAAAAGAGGAGAGATTTGTAGGCTAAAGCAGAGGGTTTGAAAAAGCCTTTACTGATGTTCAATGGCCAGCCTCAGAGTAATATTCAAGATCCTTTACAATTCAGATTCAGATTACTTTGTTTTTGCTTTATGCCAACTATGTGGGTCTTCAAATTCAGCACCATGGACAGGGGAGATTAGATAGGGGAATGGTTGGAGCAAACCTCAGCCTGGCGAAGTTTAATAGGGCACCATAGGACCACTTTTCATTCTCAGGGATGGCCTTATTTAAAGGCACATGCATTGTGAGTTGAGAAACTCCATAAAGGACATCTCTGCTGCCCTAAACAATCACGTGAACTAAAATAGTCTGTAAAAAAGCACGTACTTTGGAATCAAAATATCAAAACTTGAATTCTAACATTTTTTTATATTTACTAAGTGTATGACTTTGGGCCTGGTGCCCTCTCTGAGGACCAGTTTCTTTATGTGTAGATTTGGGAATCTACTGTCCTTAGAAACTCCCGCTTTGTCATTGCTGCTAGCACAGCACTTGGTATCTTTCTGCAATCCCTTCACTGGCTTGTCTGCTACCAAATGCTGGTAGATCACAGTATAACCCAGTGTCTATACCTGGCACTCACCTGACACAGTCCAGCCTTGATGCGCCAGATACAACACAGACACTTCTGTCTCTACCAGAGACCATGCGGCAGCCTGAGGCACAGAGGCCTTTCTGGGCAAACTATATAGAGCTGGGCCTGGTGGCTCTTTTGTTTGCGTATACCAAATTTGAAATGGGCTATCATTAACCAAATGGGGAGCAGCTGTGCTTACTGAGAAAGTGTGCTTCCTCAGATTGGTAGACATGATAGAAATTCCACAGCTAGAATGTCTGGCTCAAGAGGCCTCAGGAATGTGTGAAACTGCCTTTGTCAATGTTCTAAAAGAACCTCTTTCTCTCTAACCTAATATCTCCTGGGCTGATCCAGTGATGAGTCCTTAAGTTTCTCAATTAGAAGATTATGCCTTTGGGATGAGTAGGATTTTCACTGTTAAAAGGCAAATTCCAAAAGCAATATCTCACATTAAGCAGTTCCCAGCAAGTGATACCTTCTTTAGTGTGAATTAAGGGCTGGCAACTTCCTTTAGAACTTAAACACAGAGCTGAAAAGGGACCAGATGAGGGAGAGAAAAGTCTAGAGTACAAGTCCCCTCACCCAGAGGCTACCAGGGATGAGGAGAAGTTCATGGATGGAAGGTAGAGCTGCCAAAGACCACGTATGCACACTTCAAAGTTGTGTCCAAAGTTGCCACTGACTGAAACCAGATTAATTTTTATTTGTTTTTGCAATATGTTCAAACTTATGATTAGATAGACATCTCCTCCACCTTTTCTCTTTGTTTCTCTCTTCCCCAACACTCTCCATTTTTTACCTTTTCTTCTTCTTATCTCCATTCTCAGTGGCCCATGATCCAAGTTGCCACCAGTATCTCACAGTGCACATTACCCACACACTTCTAGGAACCCCAGAATGACTTGTGGAGACATGATTTCTGCAGTGGTGTTGTGGGGCACTCCATGGACCCTCTCTGTTCAAAGTCTCTGGAAACTGTCTTCAGGGCATACAGCAAATGAAATATTTATTCAAGACAGTTTACTAAATCTCAGTAAGAACAGTAACATCGTGTGGCATCTGTGCCACAATTTACTCCTCCCTTCCCCTCTCCCAGCTCACAGTGATGGACATCCACTCCAGGCAAATGCAACCAGGAGCACAGGGCTCCATCTTCACCCAGACCCCAGATGAGGGCTGTGGTGTCTCCTAAAGAGGGGCAGGCAACCAGCACTTCTCATCCCGCCCCCACTCCCATCCTGTGTTGCAGAGGCTCTATTCCTGGCAAGAGTGACTGAGAAGTATAGGGCTTTCTTCCTCTACCCAGTTTGCACTTGTAGGGTGGAAAATCTACTTCACACATGGAAGGCCAGAGATAGAGCACCCTAGTCACCTCACCCTAGCTTGGCTTTAAGGCAAAGGCTCCATTCCAGGAAATGCAAGCTGCAAAGACTGGAGGCTGCTACCCCAGCCCAGGTGACAGTAATGAAGGTCATGGAGCAGGGATGTGACTCTGAGAGAAGTAGGCCACTGTCCCTGACCCCAGCTGTGGAGCAGTGGTGCAGATTTGTTGCTCAAGAGGAGAGGCAGGCCATAAGAATAAAGAGCTCTGAAGCTCTCCCCAAGAGAACTAACTTTGTTTGTACAATGGTGTGAGGAAGTTCAAACCTAGGAGTGTTCTTAAAAACAATGGAGATTTTAGTGACAAGCAATTAAGAGGAAACTCGTAGTTCCATGTGACTAACAAGCTAAACCTTAGACCATATAGCAACTTACCAGAGAGAATTATGGAAAGAGACAGTTAAGAAGAACCCTCTTGGGGTTAACACAAACCTCCAAGACTGGCCTCAAAGATTACCGCTGCAAAGGGACCCACATTTAATCGTAGCAGACTGTGGAGCAATTTATGCCCCAGAGCATTGTCAAAATAATAGAATAATCAGCGAGCAATTAGTGGAGGCTAATAGCTGGGCATGATATCAATGGAGGCAGACAACAGAGATCAGCAAAAGAGACAAAAAATCACTAATAAAATCACTGCCATCCCGGAGTGACAGTATGCATGCCCAAGGCTGAACCCTCTGAGCAGTAATACCAGAGGCTGCTTTCTTAGGGAGAAATAAATGACTAAAATATTTCAGCCAACTCACCAAACAAATAGCAAACAACAACAAGCCCCAGAGAAAGGGATCAACATACAGGGGTGCATTATTTAAAATGTCCAGTTTTCAATAATTATAAGACATGCAAAGAAATAGAAGAAGGTGACCTAGATGGAAAAAAGCAGGCCACAGAAACTGCCTGTCAAGGATCCAAATGTCAGATTTAGCAGACAAAGACTTTAAGGCAACTAGAGGCATACCTCAGAGATATTGCAGGTTTGGTTCCAGACCACTGCAATAAAGCATATATCACCTCAAAGTGATTCACACAAACTTTTTGGTTTCCCAATGCATATAAAAGTTATGTTTACACTACACTACAGTCTGTTAAGTATGCAATAGCATTATGTCCAAAAAGCATACATATCTTAATTGAAAAATACTTTATTGCTAAAAAATGCCAAAACAATTACCATAGTAACAAAGATCACTAATCAAAGATCACAGATCAGATCACTATAACAAATATAACAATGATTTTAAAGTTATTAATATTAATAATGAAAATAATAATGAAAAAGAAATATTGTGAGAATTACCAGAATGTGACACAGAGACATGAAGTGAGCAAATGCTGTCAAGAAATGGTGCTGATAGACTTGCTTGATGCAGAGTTGACACAAACCTTCCATTTGTAAAAAATGCAGTATCTGCAAAGTGTAATAAAAAGAAGTGCAATGAAATGAGGCCTGCCAGTATTATAAATATACTCAAGGAACTATAGGAAACTACAGTCAGAGAAGTAAAGGGTGGAAAGGAGGTGCAATGACTGTGTCTCATAAAACAGAGAAAAATAATGAAGAGTTAGAAATGATATAGATAAAAAAGAACCAAATGGAAATGAAGAAGGTGAAAAGTACAATAACTGAAATTAAAATTTTACTAGAGGGGCTTAACTGTAGATTTGAGGTAGTAGATGAAAGAATCAGTGAACTTAAAAATATATCATTTAGGGCTTCCCTGGTGGTGCAGTGGTTCAGAGTCGGCCTGCCGATGCAGGGGACACAGGTTCGTGCCCCGGTCTGGGAGGATCCCATATGCCGCGGAGCGGCTGGGCCCGTGAGCCATGGCCACTGAGCCTGCACGTCCGGAGCCTGTGCTCCGCAAAGGGAGAGGCCACAACAGTGAGAGGCCCACGTACCGGAAAAAAAAAAAAAAAGTGTATCATTTAGAGACTATGAAATCTGAATGACAGAGAAAAAAATGAAGAAAAATGAACAGACTCAGAGAAATATGGGACACATATGTGTAATGAAAGTACTAGAAGGAGAGGAGAAAAAAGAGCAAAAAATATATTTGAAGAAATCATGGCTGAAAACTTTCTAAATTTGATGAAAACCATTAACCTACACAACCAAGAAGCTCAACAAATTCCAAATATGATGACCACAAAGGAATTTACACCCAGGCATATCACAGTAAAAAAGCTGAAAGAAAAAAAATCTTGAAAGCAACAAGAGAAGGTGACTCATAATATATAAGGAGACCTCAATAATATTGTGAACTAATTTTTCGTTGGAAACAATAGAGGCCAGAAAGCAGTGGGATATTCAAAGTGCTGGATAAACAACAACAACAAAACCCAAACTTGTCAAACCAAGAATCTTATATCCAGCGCAACAGTCTTTTGAAAATGAAGGTAAAATAAAAACATTCGCATATAAACAAAATCTGAGAGAGTTTGTTGCTAGCAAATCTGCAAGAAATACTAAAAGAAGTTCTTAGGTTAAAAACAAATGACTCCAAGCAGTAATTTGAAACCACATTAAAAAAAAGAAAGACTAAAGATAATTATGTTATTATAAAAGATAGCATAAAAGCATATTTTTTTCTTTTTTATTCTCTTTCCTGGTTTTAAAAGGAGTTTATTGAACAGTATGTATATAATTCTGTTGTTTGGGACTTTAACAAAGAGAGATGATATTTTTTGACAACATAAGTACAAGGAGATAGGTCAGAGAAAAACTGTATTGGAACAAAGAAATGACACTAGTTGGCAACATGAATTTACAGGAACAAAGAACCAGAAATGGCAAATAAGGTTAACATAACAAATTCTATAAATAACTATTTGTTCTTCTCTATTCTCTAAACTTCTTTAAAAGACATAAAATTATATAAAGTCATACTATGACAATGTATTTTGGGGTTGTAGCTTATCTACATGTGATATGTATACCAATAACAGCACAACAGGAGAGGAAAAGGTACAGGTTTATATAGGAGTAACACTGCTATGTCTCACTGTAATTAAATTGGTGTAAATCTGAAATAGATTTATTTTCTGATAAATTTATATGTATATGGTAAGCCCTAGAGCTTTCACTAAGAAAATATCTTCTAAAAATGATGAAAGAATTATTAAAGGGATTAAAATGTTACTTTGGAAAATGTTTGCTTTATGCAAAAGGAAGCAGTAAAGGAAGAATAAAGGAACAAAAAAGATGTGAGACATATAGACAACAAAAAGTAAAATGGCAACCTTAAATTCAAATATAATAATAATAGCATTAAATGTGAATAGATTAAACAATCTGACCAAAATACAAAGATTTTCAGACTGGATTAAAAAAATTGTGATCCAGCTATAGGCTGTCTATAGGAGATACATTTGAAATTCAAACATACAAATAGAATAAAAGTAGAGAATGGACAAAGATATATCACACAAATCATGTATAGAAAACCAGGAGTGGCTCTCACTAATATCAGACAAAATAAAAGGCGAAAAATATGTTAATAGAGATAAAGAGGGACATTTTATAAACATAAAAGTATCAGTTTATCACGACGATATAACAATTAACATATATATACCTAACAAACAGAGCCCACGAATGCATAAAGCACAGACTGTCAGAAATGCAGGGAGAAATAGACAACCCAAAACTAATAGTTGGAAATCTTAATACTCTACTTTCAATAATGGATAGAACATCTAGGCAGAAGATTAACAAGGAAATAGAAGACTTGAACAACACTGTAAACCAAATTGACCTAACAGACATCTATAGAAAAAAGAAGAGCCAGATTACACTCTTCTCAAGTGCACATGGATGTGGTAGGCCATGAAAAAAGCTTTGATAAATATAGGAGAATTAGAATCATACAAAGTATACTCTCTGATCATAGTAGAATGAAATTACAGATCAATAACAAAAAAATGAAAATTCACAAACATATGGATATTAAACAACTCACTCCTAAATGATCCGTGGATCAAAGAAGAAACTGAAGAAAACTTAGAAAATACACTGAGATGAATGAAAATAAAGGCACACATACCAAAACTTACAGGAGTGCTTAGAGAAAAATCTATAGTTTTGAATGCCTATATGAATAAAAAAATGAAGAAAGATCTTAAACCAATAACCTCATCTTTCATCTTAAGACACTGAAAGAGACAGCACAATAAATCTAAAGCCAACAGAAGGAAGAAAACAAAGATATGAGCAGAAATTAATGAAATAGGGACTTCCCTGGTGGTGCAATGGTTAGGAATCTGCCTGCCAATGCAGGAGACACTGGTACGAGCCCTCGTCCAGGAAGATCCCCCATGCTGTGGTGCAACTAAGTCCGTGCACCACAACTACTGAGCCTACGCTTTAGAGCCTGAGTGCCACAACTACTGCAGCCTGTGTGCCTAGAGGCCGTGCTCCACAACAACAGAAGCCACCACAATGAGAAGCCCGTGCACCACAACAAAGACTAGCCCCCGCTCGCCACAGCTAGAGAAGGCCTGCCTGCAGCAACGAAGACCCCACGCAGCCAAAAATAAATTAAATAAATAAATTAAAAATAAAAGAAATTAATGAAATATAGAAAATGATAGAGAATATAAACAAAAGCAAAAGTTGTTTCTTTGAAAATACGAACAAAATTGACAAATCTTTAGCTAAACTGACCAAGACAATAAAGAAAGAAATGACTTAAATTACTAAAATCACTATAGTCCACAGATTTATGGAGGTTCTGGTCAATGAAGTAGCACACAAAAGACACACAAACACAAAGACACACACCCGCTTTGATTAAAAGGGAAGATACAAAACTGTTACTGTCTTCTTATAAAAACCATCAGAATCAACAAACCACTAGGACCAGTAAGAGAGTGTGGTTATGAAACAAGATGACATAAAAATATATAGAGTCTTTCTATATCAGAAGTAACAAAATTGAAGACATAATAGAGTATAAAATACCATTCATGATATCAATAAAACGCTGCAGGATATATAAGGATTAATCTAATGAAGAATGTATAAAACACAAATGGAAAAAATTCTATTAAAGGACATTTAAGAAGACTTTTTTTTTTTTTTTTTTTTTTTTTTAGTACGTGGGCCTCTCACTGCTGCGACCTCTTCCTGTTGCGGGGCACAGGCTCCGGGCGCGCAGGCTCAGCGGCCATGGCTCACGGGCCCAGCCGCTCCGCGGCATGTGGGATCTTCCCGGACCGGGGCACGAACCCGCGTCCCCTGCATCAGCAGGCAGACTCTCAACCACTGCGCCACCAGGGAAGCCCAAGAAGACTTTTAAAAAGGAAAACAACATACTGTGTTTATGAGTGGGGCACTCATGAAGGTAATTCACCTCAAATTAATCTAGGAATATGTCATGTGGCGCTCTCCCCAGACAGCTCGGGGAAGGGCTTATGCTCGCAGACCTGGCCTCATTCCTGTGAGCGCTACACCAGGTCAGGGAGAAGGATGGTAGAAAGAGAAAAGTTGGGAAAGAGGCCAAGGCAGATACCTCGCTGATCTCTCAGTGTATACGTGGCCCAGAGGAGTGTACTGAGCACCCGGAACAGTGACAGTGAGTGACAGTGAGTGACAGTGATCACCAGAAGGGAGAGGTGGAGGCCACCCCAAGTTCTGGACCCACAGCTCTGTCAGTGATTCGTGTCTGACTTCTGGTGACTTCTTGAATGATGCTGAATATGCAGGATCTCCTTGTACACAGTGAGGATACTAATCCCTTCCCCACCCTCCTCACAGAGTGCTTGTAAGGATCTAATAACATAATGGAAGTACTCCTTGAAAAATGTAAGAACACTGTGTGACATTTGAGGTGACATTCCAGCTGTCTTGCTAAGACACACAAAATGACACTTAGATCCTGATCATCAGAAGTGTCCAGATTTCCCATCTCTTGTGTCACTCCTCCGTACCACAGTGGAAGGCCTTGGTGAGGCTGGGGCTAAGTTGGAATCAGTGCCCAATTTAATAATTTAGTAACTCAGGGACCTACACCTACAAGGCACTGCCTCTGATTCGCCTATCTGAGTACAGCAGGTGTGGCTGCCAGCAGTCTGTTCTCTGTTAAAGCCCGTTCCATTAGGTGGGAGAAATATGCAGAAAACTTGCCTTTGCAGCTGCCTGGATGCTTAGTTAGAAGAAGGTGAACATGAAAGGACTCATCCCCACCAGGAACTTAGGATCCTAACTTTGAGGAGGTACCTCCAGCCAGTAGCATTGAGAAGGGGGAAGTCCTGTGTATGATTAAACCTGAACACACTTTAGACAGTTTTCAGAAACAAGTAGGACCTCTCTTGGGATCAGATGAAATCACTACGATAAAAAAATTTCTTAGTAATCTTACCTTACATCTTACCTTAGAGCAGAGGAGAAGAAAGAAGAGGGTGGAGTCTGATGTATCTATCTGATTGTCTTATTTTCATTTGTTAACTAAATATTTATTGAATGCCTACTATTTTTAAAGTCCTTAAAATGCTTTAAGTTTTTGAATCTCAGCTGCCGTAGCATTAAAAAATCAGGGGAGGGCTTCCCTGGTGGCGCAGTGGTTGAGAGTCCGCCTGCCGATGCAGGGGACACGGGTTCGTGCCCCGGTCCGGGAAGATCCCACATGCCGCGGAACAACTAGGCCTGTGAGCCATGGCCGCTGAGCCTGCGCGTCCGGAGCCTGTGCTCCACAACGGGAGAGGCCACAACAGTGAGAGGCCTGCGTACCGCAAAAAAAAAAAAAAAAAAAATCAGGGGAAAAAATTCCAACCTCCTGCTCCCTTAGGAGTAGGAGGTGATCTCAAGTTATGTCTCAGATGCACTAATTGGCTCTTTCTTGTAGTGATGCCAGCCTCACTTTCTTTAGTAAGTGTAGGAAGGGTCACCTAGTATATTGCTTACATGTCCCCATCCCCACAGACCAGCAGACTAGAGTGGCTTCGTATTGTCTGAAGGGGATGAATACTTTTGCCTGCTTCAAAGGAAGCTGGTTTAGTGCACAGTGAGAGAACCGTGGGGATACTCACAATGGTTGCTGCAGCTTAGCCTGGGAAGAGTGATCTGGCTCCTTCAGCGGGAGCGAAGGGCTTCCTCTGGCATGGAGGTCGCCAAAGCGTATTCAAGATTCTCAATAGCATGTAACTACTTCCTGGATAGTAACCCAGAGTTACTGGGAGGGTGATTATTTCCTATTCACTGACATCCAGGCCTGTGTTCTAAAGATCTGGCAGTTAGTGAGAATCTAAGACAAAAGTTGTTGCTAAATTAGAGTGGTTGAATCTTGGGGACTAGATCCCCAAGGAGGTAGACCCACTTGGATCGCGATTGTCCAGTCATGTTTCTTCCTGTTTATCCGAACCTGTCATTGTGCCAGGTAGATGTTAAATATGGTGAAAAAATATGTTTGGAAGAAGTATCGGGAAGCTGTTTCCTGACCGGGAGATCAGGGTGTGTGAATGGTCCACCAAATAGCAGCCCAGGCACTGCTTGTGGACGGGAGGTTTGCCTTCCTGGGTACAAGGACACCCCATTTTTCCAGCAACTATATCCTACCTGATTCCAGCTCCATCTTCTGTCCTGGCTTCTCCATTTGATACTTTGATCAATTAACCAGGTGGTAGGCAACATGAAAGCAGGAAGGAGGAGGAGAGATCCGCCAGGGGAATCGAGTACTTTATCCCTGGATGGGTACCGCTTCTTTCGTTCTTTCAAAAATACTCCATCTCTACCCTTGTTTGCTTCTGGGTTTGGAGCACACAGGGCACCAGGCTGGCAATGTCCCCCATTGCACACTTCTTTAGAAAGCCAATTCTCACGCTCAGTGAGACAAGGGGAGGGAGGGGTAAGGCATGAGGTCTGTTTCACGTAGCTGCTCCTGGGCTGTGCGTAGCTCACCGTGCTCAGGGTACCATCAGGGGATGGGGTGTCCTGTGGCTGGGCAGAGGGGTTGTCGGAGCTGGTCTTGATAATAATTGGGTAGAAACTGTAGTCAGGGTCTCCCCAGGCAATGTGGATTGTAAGCATACGCATGTACTCATTTCTCTGACTAAAATCCCAATTAATGTGTATAGAAACCAGTTTTTAAAATGTCATCTTTGTTGGAATGGGGTGGTCTAGATAGAAGGTGACATTTTCATGGCTGGAAAGTGCTAGAGTGAGAAGGGAAAAGTATCAAGACAGTGTAGACGTGGGGTAGGGATCTGATGGGATCCAGCAGTTAGCTAGGTTTAGAGAGAAAAATGCTGAGCGAGGCAGCAGGGGCTTTTCTGTGATTTAACAGAACTGGGTTTGCTGCACTAGCCCGTCTGAAAAGGCTCCTTCCTCTAAGGCGCAGGTTTATAATTTGGGTATATTGTAAGCTGGTAAACAGAAGTACTGAGACACAGCCCCAGGGTCCAAGCAGTGGTTGATACATGGGTATGGGTCAATGGAGAAGAAGATTCTTATGTTTTTCCAGTCAATTGGAATATTTTCCAAAGGGGATCTGAGCCACCAATACAACTGTGATCTCCTCTTCTCTCCTTTTCTGTCTTTGCCTGAGCACAAAGGGGCAGGACAGGCAGGTGAAAGGAAATGGGGGAAATGGTAGGGTCCTTCCCTTTTCTGACTTGTCCTATGAGGAAGACAATCTGCTCGTGGCTAAGGTGGAAGAAGGCTGTGAACAAGATGCCAAAAAAGTCTTTTTTAAAAGAAAATTTATTTATTTATTTTTGGCTGCGTTGGGTCTTCATTGCTGTGCGTGGGCTTCGCATTGCGATGGCTTCTCTTGTTGCAGAGCATGGGCTCTAGAGCGCAGGCTCAGTAGTTGTGGCTCATGGGCTTAGTTGCTCCGCGGCATGTGGGATCTTCCCGGACCAGGGCTCGAACCCATGTCCCCTTCATTGGCAGGCAGATTCTTAACCACTGCGCCACCAGGGAAGCCACAAAAAAGGCTTTTGATGTCACCCCAGCATGCAGTTTGGGAGCTGTTGTCTTAGAGAGACTGTTTTTGAAATAAAGATTTAGGATAAATTAAGAGGAAGTCCTCTGATGAACCCTAGAAGTAAAAACCAGGTTAAGGAATAAATAATAAACAATCTGAGTTAGAGAGGTACCAAATGCATCTTGAAATTTTATTTACTTAAAATGTGGCTTTTTAGGACTCTTTCCTTCAGCGTTTCAGGTTTCAACCATGCTATCCAAAAAAAATGGAGTTTATTATGGAAAATTGTGAGCATGAAAGGCAGACAGGGCTTCCCTGGTGGCGCAGTGGTTGAGAGTCCGCCTGCCGCTGCAGGGGACACGGGTTCGTGCCCTGGTCCGGGAAGATCCCACATGCCGTGGGGCTGCTGGGCCCATGAGCCATGGCCGCTGAGCCTGCGAGTCCGGAGCCTGTGCTCCGCAATGGGAGAGGCCGCAGTAGTGAGAGGCCCGCGTACCGCAAAAAAAAAAAAAAGGCAGACAGACTCTTTTAGGGAACCCCCATGTACTCATCACCTGGTCCCTGTGGTGGGTCACTCAAGCCGAGACTGCCCCATCCACACACTAGGCTCACCAACCCCCTCCCAGATTATTCTGAAGGAAATCTTGTAAATCACATCATTTCCTCTATATAAATATCTCAGTGTATTTCTCTAAAAGAGAAATCATTGCACCTTTAATAACCAAGATAGACCTTTTGCTCATCCATCCAGGCCTGGGGGGAGATGAGCTGTGTGACTGGTGAGGTCAGAATTAGGTGATGTTGGCTCCCCTTGGGGGATCCAGAACCCTCCAGGCTCTTGAGTTCTTGACCTAGAAACTTAAGCTTGGAATGGAATGGAAAATGACGGCATATGTACGAGCCCCTTTGCTGTGAGAGCCCTTCCCCAGTGAGTGCAGGATGGTGCTTTGAGTTAGCCGTGTTCCCAACCAGGCTGTATTAACTGGGCCATTTAGCTCCAAGCAGACTTAAGTTACTAACTGCAGAGGAGGGAAAGAAATTAGGAGGTTTAGTATTGTCAAGGGAAATGAGATGGGTTTTCATTTAAGACACACTTTTATTGTCTGCATAGGGCAAGGGGGGCACAATTAGCCCTGGAACACAATGCAATCAGCACTGACGAGCAGGTGTGCTTCCCTGTTCCAGAAACCAAAGGTCCTGGCTGGACCTTTGTTTTGAGGCTGGAGGGTATCCTGAATGGGATGGTTAAGTTTATGTGTCAACTTGATTCGCTTAAGGGATGCCCAGCTGGCTGGTAAAACATTGTTTCTGGGTTTGTTTGTGAGAATGTTTCTGAAAGAGATTAGCATTAGATTCTATAGACTGAATAAAGAAGATGCACACTCACTCGTCATCAATCCAATCTACTGGGGATCCAGATAGAACGAACAGGCAAACAGAGGGCGAATTCTCTCCCGCCGTTTTTTTTGAGTTGGGACTTGTATCTTCTCCCACCCTCAGACATTGGAGCTCCCGGTTCTCAGGCCTTTGGCCTTGGACTTATTATAACACTGGCTTTCCTGATTTTCCATCTTGCAGAAGACAGATTATGGGGCTTCTCAGCCTCTGTAACCACCTGATCCAATTCTTATAGTAAGTCTCCACTGCTATCTCTCTCTCTCTCTATCCTATTGGTTCTGTTTCTCTGGAGAATCTTGACCAATACTTTGAGTCCTTGTTCCCTGCCTTCCCTCTTACTTGGTCCTTGGGTCCAAGGTCAGCAGTAAGGAGGGAAGAGGCTGATTGTGCCAATCTCCAGGCTTCTCTTCCTAAGATAGGGTGGGCTATGTTAACAAGAGCTTGTTCATGGTCTTTTTTTCTAGTGTGTACTCACAACAAACCTCTGTGTGAACTGTTTTCATTCCTACTTCACAGTAAGGGTGCTAGTGAAGCGGGAGGCTAGGAGAGCAAGGGGTCGCAGGGTTGGAGGTATAATCTAAGGACAAGCCATTGAAGCTGCTGCCCCTTGTAGGTTTCCTGATTTCAAAAGTGTCTTTCTGTCGGTGATTTTTGAGTTCCAACTATGAACCGCCCTCTGATGGGGCCATCAGGCAGCCCTGTTTCAGACTAAACCTCTTTGAGGCTTCTAAGTGGGGCCAGCTCCATCATGAATCTATGTCTGGGAAAAGTGGGTGTGTCATGCTACTAATTATGAGAGTCAAGTCCCTACTGGGTGGACAAGACCCCAGGGCCTCTGTGGCTCTAGTTTTCTGTGTAAGCTGGGACCTCAGTCATTGTAGCTCTCATGTGGGAATGAGAACCACCACCATTTCCTAGACCTACAGGGAATTTGCCATCAGGAAGTTCTCCAAGCCACACAGAGAAGAAAAAGCACAGGCATGAAGTCAGAAGACATGCATTTGAGTCCCAGATCTACCACTGGTTAACGTTGGGACTCTCAATATCTCTGTCCCTGTGGACAGGGACAGTAGTAGCTGTATTTGGAAGGTTGTCTTGTAGTCAATTCGATCATGTAAGCTTTGAGATCATAACATGTTTTATTATTGCTTATGTTGTTGTCATTGTTATTGAAAAAGCCATTGGATTTATATGTCAAGTATGACAGTGGTCTGCCTATCTCAATAGCATGATGATATTACATCCAAGAGCTAAAAAAGGAATATTCCATTCCTGCTGTTTATTGGCTATAATTTTAATGAAGCGTACTGCTCCTTCCTCCTTCCTGCTCTTAAAAAATGTATATAAAGAATCTTCCTGATAATTAGTTCTAGCAACACCGATGCTAAATTCATTCTCATTTTGATTTCCTGGGCCCAACCCAATTCTTCCTGAGTGGGCTGGCTGCAGTTTTTCTTTCCTTGGCTTTCTTTTCCCTGAGGACACAGAATATTTGCAAGGCACAACATTTTCCTTTAAAAAGAATTCCTCTAAAATCCAACTGTTATTAATGGATCTTCAGTCCCTCCTGAAGACACTGACCCAGATAGCAGACACAGTTATAAACCATACAGTCATGTAATGGCCTTCGACTCCTCCCCTCTGCTCTTTCTGTTGTTCTCAGATACGTAGGACGTATTCAGAAAGTCACATAGTAGTGTTCGGTAGTAGAGTTTGACACTGTATTGTTTTATATTTTCTTGCAACTTGATGATGGATTAGAAGGAATTGAAGGTCATTTATGAAATCCTCAACTATTTCATAGTAAATAAAATTTCTTAAAAATAGGGTTCATTTATTCGTTTAGGCATCAACAATTTTTTGAGGGTCTACAATGTGCCAGGTCTTTGCTAGACATTGTAGAGAATACAAAAGTGAGAAATTCAGGTTCCTCACCTCAAGGAGCTCATATCTAGTAAGGAGGTAGGGAAATAAGTAGAAAGATAAAACAATGTGAGAAGACAAAGGAAGGAGTAGGGGATTTTGCCTGGAAGGACGGAGACGGCTTCCGAGCTTGGCTCACTTCCTACTGCTGCACATCCTGCACGGGTACCGTTTTCATGCCCTTGCCTCTGGCAGTTCTTACAGACCTCACTTCTGAGTCTGCTGGCCTGGACATACCTCATCTGAGGGTGGGTTGGCCACTTCTCATCTTTTGATGCCATACCTCTCATTTGCACTTTCCCTGTCTCAGGCATTGTGTCTTTATATCCTTTGGGTGTTGGTTCTGAGGGATTCTAAAATATTTCCAGGAATGTCAGTGAGAGGGGGAGGCAGAGGGTTACTGAATCTAACCCATCTCCCCTCCTTCTCCCTTCCCTCCAGCTGGCAAGTTTGCATGAGCCAGGAGCTCAGAGTCCTGCTGGTGCTGGAAGTTGCCTGAGGAAGTGTGATGACATAGATCCAATGGGCCATTATACCCAGGTCCTCCCTAAACATCTAATATGAGCTTATCTCTGTGGTTGGCCAAGCGGAGCCACCCTGGAGGTGGGGCAGGAGGTGGGAGAGTGGAGGCCCCGTAGGGCTGGCAGTGTTGCTGGGGAACCAGAAATTACCAGAACAAAATGTTACGTGTTCAGTCCTGTGCTGCACCTTGCTGGAGTCTGTGGTGGGGTGGGGTGGAGTTGTGGCCTCCCAGGAGCCCTAACTGTACAGGTTTAACGTGTGCTCGGAACCTAAAGGGGGTCAGAGGTTGATGGGGCTGAAGGTGCTCAGATGTAGAGGCCCTCTAGTCTTCAGTGGTCAGAGAAGATTCTGGAAAGTGGGTGGGGCAGACAGGTGAAGGTGAGGCTCAAAGCCTCTGAGGGATTTTGGTGAGGCTGAGAGGGGATTGTATGATGTCACCTTTGCATCCCTGGGTTCCTAAAGGTTTAGAGGTGGTAATATTAACTGACTGATCCATTCGTTTCGGGTTGAGTTTAAGACTGGTGTGAATTCTAGAAAGATCCCTTTTCTTTTCACTGCTTTGCTTTCTTGCTGTATTTCTTTTCTTTGTCCTAAACAGAGACATTAGACTCTCCCTATGTTTAATTCATTTTATTAAAAATTCTATAGATAATCATTCTTAATGACTCTCCACAGCAAAAGGTTTATCTAGCCAAGTGCTGGGCATAGTGTATTCTGAACAAATGCTTGGAACTGCCGCCTTGTGTGATTCTCCATCTAGAGCTCAACCCCTACCTTTTGCTGATCTCCAGACCTAGATACCCAATCGCTTGCTGGGTTTCCACCTGGATATCCTGTAGAGACCTCAAAGTTAACATTTCCGAAGTTTTTGTTGTATCTGGTATCTGTCATCCCCTCCCCGCGCCCCCTCTGCCCCCCACCAACATACACTCAACCTAGACCTCCTTCCTCAAAAGCACTACAGCCAAAACACTGGGGTCACCTCTGACTCCCCGCTGCCTTGCTCACCCTTTTCTAGAGCTAGCTGGTGTCTAAGTTCCACACTTGTGGCTACTAGCTCACTCTCCATCCCACCCCTTCTCCTCATCCAACCCTGCAACTCTAGCCACTCTGCCTCTGCATAGTGCTTAGATTATTCAGTACAATGTGAATTGGTGTGCTCGCTCTGAAATACAAATCTGACCAGTCAGTCCCTCGCTTAACACCCATGTGGGTTTGTCTGCAGGTGAAAACCAGCTTCTTAGTGTGACTTACATTCTCCCTCCATCCTCCTTTCCAGCCTCACTTCCTGTTTTCCCAGCAGATTCCTCATGATCTTGAATTCACCCACATCCTTGTCTTTGCTTGTACCTGTAAGTATGCTTGTTGTATTATCTTTTCCTCATTTCTACATCTGGAAAAATCAGCGTCCAGGACCTCACACCACCTCTTTACTGAAGCCTTCTTTGACTGCTCTACAAGAGTCACCCCTCACGTGGGTTTCTGTGCCACTCTGGGTTACTACATTTTATTATCACTATATTTAAATTTGTATTTTGATGATCTGCCAGACTGAGAGGGAAGGGATTACGGCCTTATCCATCATGGATACTTCATTGCCTAGCTGAATGCTCTAAGTGTTTGTTAATGGTTAAAATAGAAAAAGATCTTAGATCTTAAAGAGTCTCTCCTAGTTTAATTCCTCTTAAATTCATTTGTTTACTCATTCATTCTTTCACTCCTTGCGCAAACATTTGCTGAGTACCTACTATGTGGGAACGCTCTGTTTCTAGGCAACAAAGTCTTGATTAAACAGACATGGAAGAGAAACAGCTGCCAATCCTCCAGGAAGCTCTGCTCCACAGGCCTTCATTTAAGGATCCTGAAGGTTCAGTTTTCTTTCGTCAGCATTTTCCTTAATGGCCAAACTTGTGGTGGCAGTGACGATGGATTCTGCATTAGTATTAAAAATGTATTCAATAAATAATTGATTAGAACCTCTGTTTAATAATTATTAATGCACTGCAATTTCAGTTGCCCAAATCTCAAGATGTTTTAAACATAACTAATTGAAAACACAATTAACAGCAACTTGATGAAATAAATCTGGAAGGCAAAGCACCCTTGAAAGCCTCAGACTATGAGAGCAAAAATCCAAAAGCAGCCCCCTCCTCAGACTGCTCTAAGATGCAGTGTTCATGCTGGGCTCCGGCAGAGACTCTAGTAGCAGATGGCGGCACCTGGCCAGGTTTGGGACATGAAAGTTGGTTTAATGGCAGCTTCTCTGCAGCTACTAAAACTTCAGGTGACGGCTTCATTATGCCTGGAGGCAGGGGGCATTTCCTTGACCAGTAGGCTGTACTCAGACACTTATATGTCCTTTGGGCTCTTAGAGCGAGACTGATTCAGTGACTTTGTCATATGGAAACTCAGCAAAACAAAAGCCAGTCCCTGAGGTCTGGCAGTGCATGGGCTGGGGCATTGCCTCAAGTTAAGCCACAGGATGAGTGAGTGGCAGAACTGTGGCTGGGAAAACCTGGGCTCCCAGCATCAAATGCTCCCAGCATCACACCCACCAGCCCTGATGCCTCCCAGGTTCTTTCTGGGGCTAGTTCTGCTTGTCCTGACTCAGCGCAAATGGTGCATCTGGGTTTTTGGATCAATGGCTAAAGACAAGGGTCCCTTGACTTTCTTGCTTCAGTAATAGTCAGCAAGGAAAGGAAATGCATTGAGGCATTTATAGGAAGAGCCCTGGATTGGCTATTGGATGCTAGGATCCTAGAAAGGCACTGAAGGAAGACATTGGCCTTTGGTCTGGGCTTGGCATAGGTAAGCATGGATTTTTTTCCTCCACTTTTCATCTTTTTATACCTGTTCCTACCTTACTCTCTACCCCAGAGACTTTTGGACCTGGATACACTGGCCTCCTAGCTTTTATCAGTCCTTCATAGGTTTTTTGTTTTTGTTTTTTGGGTGAGTAGTCAATGCGATGTTGTAAGGAAATTAATCAACAACAGGGTTGGCCAGTGGCAGGCCCTCAGCACACGGTAATTCCCCTTCCACTCCCAGCCTTGTTTACTGCTCCTGCATGGTTAATCCATCCCTAGGATTCTAAACACCGCTGTGGGCATACTTTCAACAGAATAATATGGTTATTGAACACACAGGTGTTATTCCTGGAGAACACAGATTTTCAGGTGGTATCGCTCAGGGTCGTACAACCTTGCCTGACCCCAGGGTCCCACACACCTGTACGTGACTTGCATGGATCCGAATTTTCTGTGCACAGGACTTGAATGGAGCTGGTCAGCGGAGACAGAGATGGCTGGAAAGCCTCACCAATCCATAGCACCCTGTCTGGATGAGGTGGAAGCAACCCTCAGGTGTTAGCAATGCCTATATTCTGCACCAGCTGAGCCAATGAACAGAGCCAGCTGTTCTCTAGAAGGGCAAAGAGAGAGTCTTGGAGTGTTTTTCTTGAGCAAACTTTTAAAGCTATTTTGTTGTTGTTGTTTGTTTTAAGGACTTAATCTATGGCGCTCCATCATGCTACCAAAGCAATCCAAGTTTAATCTCTAAGCATTCATCTCCCAAGTTCAGATTTTTCTTCCATCTTCTCAGCTGGTGCATTCCCCAACTTCTGAATTTCTAAAAATACCCAGTGTGGTTCCCTCTACAAAGCACCAGCACCCTGCCAGCTGTTAAATAAATAAACTCAAAACAAAAATGCTGTAGTTGTGAAAGAAGATATATTTAATTAAATAGAAAAGGAGAAGCAAGTGCTATTACAAGAGCATAAAACTGTAAAAGGCGCGAGACAAAAACTAAATTACTACAAGGCAGCTCGATCCAAGCTCATCCTTAAAGATAAAGGTGAAACCAGAAAATTGCATGTGTTGAGAAATCAACATAAGCCCTGAGCAAATATTAACTAGAGATCTATAAACTGGTTGATAACAAACAGCCCTATGAACATTAGGATTAGGGAAGGAAATGGAAATGGAACCACATTGGGGTGTGGGGGACTTGAGTTCATCTCTCCATCCTGCTTGGAGCAGCCTTGGTGGAATGATCTCGTTAGAGTGACTTTTCCATTAGCTAATTTCAGTAAATCTGAGAGGAAAAATTGAATGGCATAGAGGTACCTGGGCAAATTTCTATCTATCATCTTGAAAGACACAGAGATGGATGTGATCTCATCTTACCAGGCTATAAAATGGAGCTTGCAGATAAAATGTTTGCCTTTTACTGTGGTTTCTAACTCAGCTATTGACATGATTTTAACAGTGTGTTTAAGCATGAAGAATGGTCCAATTAAATGTTAAGTAGCCTTTTTTTTATAGTTCTAATAAAGGTTCATTTAGCCGTTTATACTGACAACTCAGTTCTTTGGAAGGGTATTTTTCAAGCTGCCTGCTAAAAGAGGACATTTCCTGGTTGGGAAAAAAAAAAAAATGAAGCCTGCTATTAGCTAGAAAATTTTGCTCCAGCTTTCAGAGACGTCATTTGTGTAGAGGCCGGGTCTTCTAATGGAGAAGTGAGCGGTGGCAGCTGGAAAAATCAAGCTAATTCACAGGTGAAGATTCCCTCTTTGTCACAGTTTCAGGTTCTGGGATAAAAACTCTCCTTTGAGAGCATTCATGCACTTCACGCCCCACACAGGGAGCTTCAGAATACAATCTGAATGGGAAACTGACTCCGAGAGCGAGAGGGACGGCTCTGACAGGCAGGGAACGTGGTTCTCCATCAGATCAAGGTCCAGGGACAGCCAGGTCCTCAGAGGGAGCTGGAAGGCCCTCTGGGGACAGAGTTAGTGTTCTTAGGCCCCTGGGGATATAAGTGACCTGGGGGCTTTTAGAAACAGGTTTTTTTTTTTTTTTTTTTGCCTGTAGTGAGACTCCAACTAACGTGTTCCTGACAGAAAAAGAGATACCTATGTGCTCTTAGGTCTGGAAAAAAATCTCCACAACTTCCTGGAGTCAGGGCCAACGTTGGAGTCTTGCCATTAACTCACTGTGAGTCTTCTTGGGGTCTCAAACTCTTGCTGCTAGCTCCTTGATAAAAAGGGGCTTGTATTCATGTGCAAGGGCTGCCATAACAAAGTACCACAGACTGGGGGATGTAAGCAATAGAAATTTATTTTCTCATAAAGAGGTGTCAAGATCAAGGCGTCAGCAGGTTGGTTTCTTCTGACACCTCTCTCCTTGGCTTACCCATGGCCATCCTCTCCCTGTGGCTTCACATGGTCTTCCCTTTGTATGTGTCTGTGTCCAAATTCCCTCTTCTTATAAGTCTACCAGTCATATTGGATTAGGGCCCACCCTAATGACCTCATTTTAACTTAATTGCCTTTTAAAAGACCCTCTCTTCACATAGAGTCACATTCTGAGGTACTTGGGATAAAGACTTCAACGTATGAATTTGGTGGGGGGGACATAATTCAGCCCATCACAGGACTGCATCTTTATCCTCATGTGTATCTGGGAGTACAACTATACCTGCTTCTTACCCTGCCTCCAGAGGATTGCTCTGTTTTTTGTGGGGGGCAAAAAATCAATGTCATCTGTTAATGGAGAGCAGAGGTAAGCTGCCCTACTGAGGCCTTTTTGTCACAAGGTAAGGAAAACTTTATTTTCAGAGCAGCTGCAAGTGTGATTCTCACCTGTGCCTGGGCCTCCTCTCAAGAGCTTCTCATCTAATTGATCTGGGGTAAGGTCCAGGCATGGATAAATGTTTAAAGTTCCCCAAGTGATTCTACTATGTAGCCGGGATTGATAAACCACTGTTTTCAGGGTTCTCTGGCTACATAAGTGTGACTCTCAAGGGCACATGCTTTTGTTCAGCCGGTTGTTTCTGATGCATTGGTGGCCCCTGGACCCCTGGGCGTGTTCTGGAAGTGGCAGAGAAGAGCTGCAGCTGTTCTGGTTAATAATATGCAAGGATTGTCATGGTGGCTGGGACAATAGTCTTTATGGATTATGTAGCCTTAGGAAAATATTTCTCCTTTTATTATGGATTCAAACTGTGCTGTCTCCTGTATCTGAGAATAATTCTATGTTCTTGGGGGAGGGGGATGGAGAGAGAAAGGGGGGGGGAGAGAGAGAGAGAGAAGAGAGGAGAGAGAGAGAGGAAGATACTGAGAATATCTGAAGAGTAATAGGTGCTAAAGTTTCCCCTGGGTCCCAATGAGGTGAACATGTTGGCTGCCACCACCCTGGAGTGACTTGCTGAAAGCGCCAGTGGGGTTATTCCAGATGGAATAGATTCAATCTTGAAAACAATAGTGTCTCAGTGATTGCCTTGATGAGCAGGAAGTTTGCATGAAAGGCTGAGACCAACCCCTAGTGGTAAAGTGTGTGGAGGGTCAAAAACTGAAGGGTTGAGGAGGGCTGTGTTTCAGAAGATGGGGTTGGCTGACCTGACACTGAGAAGCATGTTTACGAACTGGACTGTGCTTGTGAGAGCATCTCCTGGGAAGAGCTTATCATTACTCTTGAATTTTAGGAAAATCATATTGTATCTCATTTAAATTGTGCTACCTCTATATCCTCATTCCTTGTAGTTGCCCACACACCTTTGGGAGAGTCTGTTTCTATTCTCAGCCTTTGTAGAACAAAGGCAAGGACCATAAAAGGAAGTGTGGGGTTCCCCTAACCAGGGCAGAAGTGGAGGCATATAATGCAGTGTGTCTTAACCGGCTGCATGTTAGAAACAAGAGGGGCTTTCAAAACCACTTATGTCTGGGTCCCACCTAGACCAGTAACATTAGTGTCTGGGGGTGGGGCCCATGCAACCAGAGTGGAGGATCAGTGATATAGAGATGGACGCTGGTCCTGGAGTCCCAGGTAGTGAAGGGCCAAGCCCCAGGGCAACTCGGAGAGAAGCATGGTGAAGAGCAGGTGAGACAAGCATGGGGGTCCAGGTGTACCAGATGAAGGTGGGTCATGATGTGCTGGTGGGAGTGTCATCGGACTACTGTTGTACCCCCAGAATGTAGGAAAAGGCTTAGTAGGTTGGCAAACCTGGTTTCTACTGTACTCATCTGTATACTTGTGTTATGTACTTCTCAAGAATATTGGAATGTCTGCCAACACTCAGGACCAGTATGATGAAGCAGAAGGATACAAGTAGTAAAGTGTTAGAATTGTTCTTATGTTTCACCCACACGCTACCTATTTTAATTCCCCTACTCGCAAGAATCAATGGGGACTCCTTGGCCACAATCCTTCCATAAGCAAATATTTATTGAATATTAACTATGTGTAACATGGACTTCTAGGAAGCTTACAGTTGAGTTGTGAGGATAAAGTATGTCCATGTGAAAATATGAATTTCTACATGAATCTAAATGCTTTGCGAACAGCGTCTGGGCAGGCTTTTAGAGGAAGAATTGCTCCCTGTGGGCAGGAAAGAAGCTGGATCCGTGGAGAGCCAGAGACTTGAGCTACGTCTTACAGGATGGGGTTGTTTATAGGGCTGGGGCCTTCTTGGTAGAGGTGATCCCATGTTGGGCAGACATGGTGTATATTATGGTGAGTGGGGAGAGAGCAGTGATACACAAGGCCTGACTGCAGGGTTTGCAACGGGGAAGGTGTCAGAGACACTACATGATAGAACAGGTCTCTTTGGAGGCACTGGGCAGAAATGTGGGGGAGTGGTGGGTGGGTAGACAGTTATTATCTGGTTACTGGGTCTTGCTCCCCTGACTCTTTCTCCTCCCACTCTACATTGCTATGAAAATTACAACAAGGAGCCACTGAGAAGCTACCAAAGACATATCTCTCAGAGCTGATAAACACTAAGTAGACAAAGGTAGGGATGGGGGCTGTTGAATAGAGATCAAGGAAAAGGAGGCTGATGGGGAAGAAGCAATTGCTTTATTTTAATAATAAAAGAATGAAAAAGTAAGTTAGATGTGAGCGAGTTCATGCTGGACTCAAAGGCTCCTTAAAGAATTCCTGTCTCTTCAGGTGGCTCTTGTTCAAACTCCATGGCCACATTCCTAACCTACCTTAAGGAGTCCTACTTTCCAAGTCATAAATTGTTTTCTTGCATTCGTAGAGACTTTCAAGTTTCTCCTAATCCCTCCCAAATCCTGTGCATTTCAGAGGTAACCCGGAGAGGCTCAGAGTACCCTAGAGATGCTGATAAATCTCGAAATACTTCATCTGGTGGAGGAGCTTTTCCATCATCTGCCCCTGCATTTAATTCACTTAATTCCTGTATATGTGCGTGTTGACACCCCATGTGCAGGGGGGCACATGTGACTGAACACAAAGAGAATAAAACTCCAGTCCTAACCTTGTGGAAGAGGAACTAGCTATGCAGCAATTTCTATTAAGTATGCTATAAAATCAGATATGGATTAGTAGAAAAAAAATAACTCTGGTTTATGTAGACTGTCATCCTACCTGACAAGCTTTTAAAAAATCACCCCTTTTAAGAAAAATAACAGTGACACAAAATCATATCAATAAGACTATTTTATTTGCAGTAAGTCCCAAAATTTAAAGAGAGGCAAATTCCACAATTGAACACCTGGGTCAAAATCATGATGAGTCAGGAACTTTTGTAGAAATCATTCAGCCTGATTGTTTCCTGAGTGATAAATTCATGTCAAAGGGAATTTCCCATTGTTTGAATTTGCCAGCCTCTACCCCTGTCTCTGACCAGAGCCCAAAAGACCCTGCAGAGGGTATTACAGGGAGCTTGGACCAAGGGGAAGCAGCCCCTGGGGCGAGAGCCCACGGTGCCCGCGCACCAGAGTTAGTCTGCTAAGCACTGATGGGCTCCAAGCTGTGCTGGCACAAACTCTCCCCGTTCTGACTGCTTCTTCACCTAATGCATTGAGGGCCTCGTTGGAAGCTGTCAGGACATAAAGGGTATGTGTTGCTTGGTGAAGAGGAGGAACCAGCACAGAGAGAGACTCAGGTGCTCCCACGCATCCTCCAAGTTTGAGGGTAGAGACAAGGCAAAGTTGTGATTAAAAGTAACCATGACTTACTTCACTCTGTAGGACAGACTCGAGGTCCATCCACCTCAGTACAAATAACTCAATTTCGTTCCTTTTTATGGCTGAGTAGTATTCCATTGTAGATATGTGCCACATCTTCTTTACTCATTCATCTGTCGATGGACACTTAGGTTGCTTCCATGTCCTGGCTATTGTAAATAGAGCTGCAATGAACATTGTGGTGCGACTCTTTTTGAATTATGGTTTTCTCAGGGTATATGCCTGGTAGGGGGATTGCTGGGTCATATGGTAGTTCTATTTTTAGTTTTTTAGGGAACCTCCATACCGTTTTCCATAGTGGTTGTATTGTGAAGCAATTATACTCCAATAAAGATCTATTAAAAAATTAAAAGAAAACCCAAGTAACCGTGAGTTTCTGTAAAACACTGGGATGAGAAGTAGTGAGTTTCCAGGAGTGGAGCAGGGAGTCAGGAAACGCTGGGCGGGGCCCTCTGAAGCACTGGGGGACCAGAGGTCAGTGCCTTGTGGGGTCATCTAGCATTGGGCACTGAAAACAGTGGCTCTGGGGGCACGGTCAGCCTTGGCAGCCAGGAGCAGTTTATCACCTTGATGAGGCAGGTAAGGGGAGTGAAGAGTGTGAGCCAGGCTGGGAGGTTGGCTGGGCCTCTGCCCTGGAGGCTCCTGACCTCAGCCACAGAGGGAAGGTGCTGACGGCAGGTGGAAGCTTCAAGTACCAAGGGAGGCTCCCTTGGTCTTTCCACCTTCTGCTCAACGTGCCAACCTTGGCCCAGGCCCTTTGATTCCATTCCGTGCCTGGGGAGGATGTTTGTGTGTGTGGTGGGAGAAGGTGGGCAGGACTTAGAATAAGGGGATATATGTGAGAGTCCCCGGAATCCTGCCCACCTCGTACTCATCCTCAGTATAAGGGAGGCAAGTGAGAGAGCTGAACACTCTGCAGCTATCATTTTCCTTCTGACTCTGCCCTGCGCTGGAGGCCTGGGGAAGCCCTGTTGCATCCACATCAGCGATGAGAACAAAAAGGTTGAAGTGAGTATAACGGGGTTGTATTCATTTACTAGAGCTGCCCTAACAAAGTGCCACAAACTGGGCATCTGAAGTGGCAGAAATTTATTGTGTCCTAGTTCTGGAGGCTAGAAGTCCAAGATCAAGGTGCTGGCAGGGTTGGTTCCTTTTGTAGGTTGTGAGGGAGAATCTGCCCCTTGAGTCTCCCTCAGCATCTCCTGGTGTGCTGGCATCTTTGTTGTTCTTTGACTTGCAGCTGTATTACCCCGATCTCTGACTCATCTTCACTTGCTGTTTTCCCAGTGTGCATGTCTGTCCCTGTGTCCACATTTCCCCTTTTCATAAGGACACAGTCATATTGGATTAGATCCACCCTAATGACCTCATCTTAACTTGATCATCTGCAAAGACTAGTTCCCAATAAGGTCACATTCATAGGTACTGGAGTTTAGAACTTCCACATCTTTTTGGGGGGACAGAAGTCAAACCATAATAGGGGGCACGGGTGCCACTGGGCTATAAGATATATGGGGAAGAATGTGAGTTTTAGGAATGGGCAGGTGGCAGCCCTGTGGCATGTGAGCTAGGCGGGTCATTCAGTACTTGTGTTCTTAGTTGTAAAATCAGAGTTTACAGAGTGCTACTTCACAGAGTTGGTGCAAGGATGATGATGGATCTAAAGACCCCTGGATTTTTGAAGATCATGCACCTCTCAGTCGTTATGGCAATAATGTGCCACCCATGTGTGCCCTCCCTGAAGAGAATGGTCCTATTCTTAGTTCCCTTGTTTTCTCAGCTATGAAATGGGTTGGATAAATAGTGCATTAACTGGGCGTGTAATCCTGCAGTGTGGCAGCTATAAAAAAAGGGTAACAATGTGTGTGTTGGCAGCAGGCCATGTCCGGAATGGGGGGCAGGGAGTTAAGATCAACAAGGAACAAAAGACTCAGGGGATTTGGTTAGGCCATGAGGAAAAGGGAGGTGGCACCGAACAGGGCTTCAAGCTGGGCAGAGAGCAGCAGGGTGTGTGTGGTGTAGCGGGAAGGCAGGAGATATTCAAAAGTTTGCCTTCGGCTGTGTTCCAAACGATGCTAAGATTCTGATTCCAACTAATTCTGGTGTGTGTGGGTTTTTTTCCACACACCAAGCAAATCTCTGACACCAGCCGGGTGTCCTACTATTCAACCCAATTCTGACACTATCTACCTGGAGACAGCATTAGGTCCCACAGGTCAAGGGCTTTGTCCTACAAGACTGACCCCCCACCACCAGTTCAGATGCCAACTGCAAGCCTAGGTTGTCACCTGTGCTTCTGACCGATGGGCTGTGAACTGGAGGTTCCCTTGCCCCCCTCCTTGGCTTTGATTAATTTGCTAGAGTGGCTCACAGAACCCAGAGAAACATATTACTTACTAGATTGCCAGTTTATTATAGAAGGATGTAACTCAGGAACAGCCAGATGGAAGAGATGTGTAGGGCAAGGTATCTGGGAAGGGGCAAAGGGCTTCCAGGTTTGGTACTCCCCAAATCTCCACATCTCCACCAACCCAGAAGCTCTTCAGACCCCATCCTTTTGGGATCTTTGTGTAGGCTTCATCATGTAGGCATGATTTATCATTAATTCCATTTTCATCGTTTCTCCCTTCCCAAGAGAATGGGGGTTGGGGATAAAAATCACAAACTTCTAATCATGGCTTGAGCTTTCTGGTGGCCCATCCTCCTCCAGGAGCCCACCCAGAATTCCCTCATTAGAACAAAAGACACTCCTATTACCCAATTACAAAGGTTTCAGGAGCCCTGTGTCAGAAACTGGGCTCAAAGAACAAATATTAGAACAAAAGATGTTCCTAGTGTTCTTATCGCTTAGGAAATTCCAAGGGTTTCAGGAGCTCTGTGCCCGGACCTGGGGGCAGAGACCAATGTATATTTTCTATTATCTCAGCAGGTGCTATTTCACAGCCATGGTGCACATCATAATCCTGTCCTTGGGTCACATTGGCTGTGACCTCTGACATCCCTCCCAGGATGGGGGGCTTGTGACTTGCTTCTGGAAAGTCCTAGGACTCCAGCTCTCAACGTTTGAGGCTTTCCATATTAGCTCTATTTACCAATTGTGGATTCCTTTCTTTGGTAGCTCTATTATTTATAAATAAATATCTTTAGTCTTCTAGCCTAAATAAAGGGAGCTATTCCTTAGAGGCTGCAGAGAATGACCAGCCCCTCCACTGTGACCTTCACGGTCATTGAAGGTGTTGGGTCAGGGCCTCTCTGGCCTCCTCACCCGTCTGTGGGCTGGGGACCTTGCTGCTGGGCCAGGGTTTGCACTTGTGCACAGACACATTCATCATGGTGTTTTACCGTCGGGTCTGTCCCCTGCTCATCAGTGTTCCTGGACTGACTTCTCACTCCTTGAAGGCTGGAAGCCCACACCTTTCCCCGTAGCCTGAAAGGGGGGGCCAGCTGGTTCACAAAGAAAACTACGGCTGGTGATTTTTCTTTTTCTTCTTGCTCAGTTCTGAAGCTGAAAAAAATCACAGCATACTTCAAACTTGAACAGTGGCTGTGAACGTATTCACTCTTGAATTCATCTGTGAGGTTATTATACGCAGCTTTGATGTTACAGCAAGACTACCTGGGTCGTTTTGTTCCAATTACTCAGTGCAGAGGAGGAGGACTTCATGCCACATGAAGGTGCTGACTTTGATGTTGTGTCGAGGCTGCCCTTCCCGGGGCTGGTGCATCTGGAGCCACTCTGGGCAGCTGGGGCGCGTCCACACGGTGGGGCCCTAACCTGGAGCGGGAGGACTGGGTGCTCTGCACCCTGAGGAGCTGTTGTGAGGAAGCCATAAATGCAGGCCCGTGGAACACATTTCCCATGGCATCACAGAGGATTCAGAAATAACCTCATTTTCCTCAATTAGGAAGATGGAGATGGTAATGGCTGTACTTTGCTCTCTTCAGACGTCTTTCATCTCTGCATCACAAAGTGCTCTGAAAGCATGATTAAGGAAGCTTCCCAAATCCCCAGCTGGGCAGGCGCCCCACTGCCTGCTTCAGTCTAGGCTAAATGGTTGAGGCCAGCTCGCTAGGTGAGCTCAGGGTAATAGGAGATCCTGCTGACCCCAACACAGGGCAAGGACAGATGCTGGGACCCCCGCTGGATGGGGGCGAGGAGAGGGCGCGAGGCAGCCCCGTGCAGAGGTGCAGAGGTGGATTCCCGGGCAGGGAGGAAGGGGTCTCAGACCAGCCCTGGTTGTCCCACTGGCCTGTGGTCAGAGCATGGGCCAGTTACCACCACTGCCACTCGCCCCCATCCGGGTCTCAGAGTCAGTGCCTGCAAAGCTGGGATGGAAATTTGATGCGTCAGGTCTCTCCTGGCTTTGCTGTTCTGTGTCGTGTCGTGATGGATCTGACAGCCCTGGACTCCCCAGACCAACCTGGTGTCTCTCCTTGACGTTCTTGCTCAGAACCCAGGATGCCCTGCAGTCCTTATGGGACTGGATTACTCTCCTCTGTGTCCATTCAGGCCACACTCCTCCTCCAGGGCCCTCCAGCTCCTGCAAGCTCCTGCCAAGCCTCAGGCATCAATGACCCAGCTGACTGTGCTTTTAGAGCTTTTAGATTGTCTGTCTGTTCACCTCTTATGGCTACCAATATTCCTACCTCCTGTCATGGTCATTCCTGTCCCCTTCCCCATTAGCTGTCCTTGTGTGCTACAGGCTACAAACAAAACTCACCGAGCTACGAAAATGTAGGTGCAACAAGGAGGCTGCGAGTCTCCCATGTGTATCTCTGCATGGATAGCGGAACCTCTCACCTGGGCGCCCAGTTGCCTTTTTAACACCTTTCTTTTCTCAACTGTGCTCCGAATGGCTGAGGTTGCGGGGTACTTGAGTTCTGGATGATGGGACATAACGTAACTGCAGAAACAGGTGGTGCACGAAGGGTGAGCCTCCAGGCAGAAGAGGTCAGTGGAAAGTCCATCTCCTTCTACTTGAAGAGGAATTAGAAACACAAAGAAAGAAATTTGACCTGTTCTTTGTTATTGCTGATTAATATATGCTTCTAAATGCTGCATTTTGAAAAAGTGACGCCACACAAAAAATATTTTCCACCAGTGTTTTGGAAATCCCAAGGGTTTCCCAGGTGAGAAAGCTGACAAGGGTAAATCACGCCCTGGAGGATGGCTTCTTAATTGGAAGATTCCTATCCTTGCCCTAGACATTGTGTCCTGCCATCTCACTCTCCCACGAGAGGACTGTGTTAGGGAGAGGCACTCACCCTTGGCTCTCGGGAGCTGGGGCTTAGTGCTGTCAGGCTGGAAAGCTGCCTGGGTGCCCCAGTCGTGGGTTTCTCTGACCAGCCACAAGAACAATTCTGGGGAAAAGCTGTATTTTGTTGTAGAGGTTTTCAAGTGTAAAAAGCCCAGTAAAACTTAATTCTATCCCTTTTCTGGAACAAACAAAAAGAAAACGGCTGAGGTGGAAAATTCAGAATGGGAAGTATAGGGCAGTTATTAGGTTGGAGTTTCAAAAAGGAGAAAGAATTCCTGTGAGTTGTCCACATGTTTGCACTGTGTGGGGACCACCCATCTGCTGGGCAATGGACTTGGGTCTTAACGGGCTGTTCTGACGTGAGTGAGATGCTTCCCGTAGATCGCTTCTGTGAGCTTCTCTTTTGTTTGGCCTCATTGCCAGTCCTGACTTCATTTCAACACCCCTGCCCCCATCCCACACTGCTCACAGGCAGGTTCACTGATGCAGCTGACCGCAGCTCAGTCTGGGGGATCCCTTCCGAGTCTATAAGCAGCTGCAGGGCCCCTCCTGTGGTTTTCCAGGGCGCAGGGTCTCAGTCACCCTGCTGTGCTCTCGTGTGTCTCTGCTACTGGGCCTCCTTTGCTGCCATCAAATTTGGGACAAGGATTCCCAGCGGCAGCCCTTGTGGTACCATCTGTAGGACATGACTGCATCCTAACTCCTGAGTTTCGCCTTCACAACCTGCCTCCTTCTCCAGTTTCATCAGGCTCAGAGGTCACCCTGCCTGCCCCTTTGACCGGTGACCAGAATCCTTGCTTGTTGGAGGTGTAGCACCATCAGACCATCTGTGACAGCACGCAAGAAAGGCAGGGTGGCATGTGGGACATGGGAGGGGGGACTAAATCCCCTGCCCAGGAGGGGCTACAGGGTCCCACCTGGAGATAATTGTAAAGGGATCTTCTTCGGATGTTATGTTAACAGAAGGAGGAGACAGTGAATTTTCTTTGCCATCTCTTTAGGTTATTTGTTTTATTGCTTTAATTTGCATTGCATGGCAGCGTGCAGTGGTCCATCATTTCACAAATACCTTGGCCTCTCTCATCCATGACCTGTTAGTATCATCAGTGGCAGAAGTGGCCAACCGATCATCAAGGGTGTGTGTTCTCCACGGGAGCACAGAGCTGTTGCTGGGAGGGGCTGCCAGTGAGGGCTACACTCATCAGCACCCTTGAGTTTGGGTGGCTCCTGTGATGAGCTGTTGCCAACAGGAATGTTAGTGGAGTTGATGCGTGTCACGTCTGGACCAAGGGAGTTAAAAAGTCTCTCCAGTCAGCTGATTGGAGAAACCTTTGAAGGACTTAGAGTGCGCAGAGCCACAAGATCGAAGGACCCTGGGTCCCTGAGGTGCCTGACGAGAAGCACCCGAATTGGACTGTGACAGTCATTGTGTTAACCCCCTGAGAACTCCTGGGAATTAACTGAAGTAATACAGTAGTTAGTGTTACTATAACTAATGCACATTGGTCTAGTCAACTCAAAGTCTTTTTGGCTTAACCAAGCAGGGGCCACCCTATCCTGCTCTGCGTTCATCTCCCTGATTTCTCTCTTCATTGAGGAGCTCAGGAGGTGCTACTGTTGAGTGGGACAGTTTTGAAGAAAGAATTATGTGAGGAGGGACTTCCCTGGTGGCTCAGTGGTTAAGAATCCACCTGCCAATGCAGGGGACACGGGTTCGAGCCCTGGTCCGGGAAGATCCCACATGCCACGGAGCAACTAAGCCCATGCGCCACACCTACTGAGCCTGCTCTCTAGAGCCCGTGAGCCACAACTACTGAGCCCGCGTGCCACAACTACTGAAGCCCACGCGCCTAGAGCCTGTGCTCTGCAACAAGAGAAGCCACTGTAGTGAGAAGCCCGCCCACCGCAACGAAGAGTAGCCCCTGCTCGCTGCAACTAGAGAAAAACCCACGTGCAGCAACGAAGACCCAACGTAGCCAAAAAATAAATAAATAAATAAAATTTAAAAAAAACCAAAAAGAATTATGTGAGGAGACAAACAGGATAAGAGCTGGCTTAGGATAGTTATTGAAGGAATTTCTTCTCTGGGCCCTGTGAGAATTTTTTTTTAGTGATTTCTGGGTCTCTGAAATTATGAAAGTAATGGAGTCATGAATATAATTACCTCTATTCTGTAATTACCCGGCAAATATCATATGAATACATAGGGGGTTTGAGTCAGCAGATCTGGCAGCTGCAGAGTTTGATTATGATGATTTAGCTGTTGGGAAATGCCAGGGATTAATTTCAGTCATCAGTGTAGGAACAACAAGGAGAAATGGCCCCAAATTAGGGAAGGACACAGGCAGTCTGCGTGGTGAGAGCACTTGGTGACTGGGGGGTCAATTAGTCGAAGGAGCCCACCTCGGAGGAGACCCAGCCGTTCCTGCAGGACCAGGGGCAAACTGCACGTTTGTTTGCACTCCGCCATTTCCCCGGTCCTTGCTCTTCGAGCATCTCACACGTGCGATCTGTGAAGGTAACAGGTGCGTTTGCTTGAGCTCTCTGGCTTCTGCATCAAGCGTTGCTCCTTTACAACGTGGCCCCAGTACCCTGGGAGGTGGGGCCGCACAGCTACCCCAATTTCACAGATGCCAGCCCGAGTCCCAAAGGAGCCAGCCTCTCAATGTGGCACAGTGAGTGGCATTTTCTAGGTTAGAACCCAGGTCCCTGCGCCCTCCTTCTTATCTGATACTGGCTTTGGGGAGGAATGTACCTCCAATTATAAAGTTTTCCCAATGGAAAAGGGTGATTTCTTTTCTGATTGCTTTTTCAAATGGTTCTCAGGAAAGCTTTCTGAAGAGTGTGGGTATTTGTTGTTCAAATCAGATCCTGGTGTCCCAGGAAGGAGTGGAGAAGAGCCTCTGCAAGCTTGAGGTCTCCTAAACCAGGCCGAGTTTCCCTGTGCTCTTTGCTGTGTTGTGTATCATAGACGTGTCGTGTGTCCTTTCCTAATTGGGGGCCATGTCTCCTTGTTGTTACTACCCTGATGACTGAAATGAATCCCTGGCGTTTCTCGGCAGCTAAATCATCAGAATCAAACTCTGCAGTTTGATTTCACTTATGAGGCTCCCGTGGTGGCCTCTCCTCTGGACAAGGCCCACCTACCACCACCAGAGCAGAGAGAGTTGCGGTATCTGGGTGAGGCCAGCACTGTTCTGGGAATTGTCCATTAGTCTGACATGTTCCTCACTCCTCTTGTTTGGGGGCTCAGTGCTCGCCATTTACCGTCCCCCACATTCCCTCCAGGCTGAGGTACTCAGCTCCAAGTCCAGCGGCCTGGGAAAAGAGGCTTGAATGAGGGCCAATCAGAGCTGTTTGGGACTGAGGCTGTGGTGTGGGGATTCAGGTATCCCCTCACTTTCTCTGAGGGATACGGGCTGCTGCTTTGAGAGTGGGAAATGTGAGCAAGCCAGGGTAGGAGGGCTGGTTCTGCAGTGACTCTCAGGTGGGGAAAGGTCTGGAACCCTGGAGTTCTCCATCAGGCTTACAGCAACACCAGGGACCCGGCGGCAAAACTGCTCTAGGCAGCAGTAGGGTCTACCATACGCCTTCTAGATTTGTGGCGTTATCTACACCAGCTGCAATCCCAGACTGTCATCTGCACTTACCAACACACATAAACCTATCTCACCTCTCTACTCAAAACACATCCTTCCTCTGGTCTTTGTCAGTAACCTGAAGGACAACATTCTTAAAGACCTGAATTCAGACCTAAATACTACTTTTAGTAGGACCTCCAAGCTTATTTTCCTGAGGCAGTTTGGACTGTGACAATAACTCTCAACTCTTAACGTTGACCCCAAACCAGATCTCAACAGCTTCCAATACACAACCTAACGCTAAGGTCTAGGTGGAAGCCCAGCCCCGCCTGAACCAAGCTTCACTTGAAACAGGGTTCTCATCCTAACCTACAGTCTGATCCTAACCCTTACCTTGGTCCAGATGTTAACTATAAATAAATCTTACCACTGTAGATTCAAACTCTAATTTTAACCCAGCTTTAAACCTAATCCAACGAGGAAATATTTGTAAGGTCTGGCTCTTCTGAGCTGGAATTTGGTGCTTTCATCTATCATCTGTAGGGGAGGAAAAGTTTCCTCTACCCTCTTCTATTCTCTGGCTAGGTCTGTGAAAAAACAAAAAGATAAAAACAAGAAAAGCTGGCAACAGGCAGATTAGCAGGAGAAAAGGCATGCAAATTTATTTGATGTTAAAAGTTTTAGGTGGCACAGGAGGGCTTCATAGAAAGAAAACTCCCAGAGAAAAAGCTAGGCTTAGAGGCTTTTAAACCATCTGGGGAAAAGAGGATAAATTTACAGAGAAGTGACAAGACAAAGGAAGGGGATTTTGAGATTCTGCGGTCAGCAAATTGAAGGAAGGCAAGTATATGGGGAAACTGCTGGTAGTTGAGGACTAGTTAGTAAGGTTTGTGTAAACTCTTTTGGTGCCATCACACCTCTGGTGATAGGGTTGTTATTCCCCTCCTAGTATAGGAAGTGGATTAGGGAGGACACCTCCCCAGGCGGGAGTTAGGATCTGTTTTCAGGTAGACAGGGGGACTGTAGAGAACTCATCCTGTGTCCACTTTTTCTCAATTGTTTTTAGCTCAAAATAATCCTTATGCCAGAGTGGTAATTTTGGGGTGGCATATTCTGTTCTACACATCCTCCCCTCACTTGCCCCTCCACTCCCATGTGTATTGCTCTGGGCATCGCTAATGTGATGACCCCTGTTCCCCAGGCAGGTTTTTTGAGCCTTGAACTTTGAACTTGTATCATTGCTTTTTGATTCCCAAGGTGAACGACTAGCTGACTTGATGATAGACTAGTCCTGGGTAGTGTATTAGTTGAGATGAATGGGTTAAGGTGCCACCCCTCCGAGAATCTGTTTGCATTAAGAATCTCTGTTATCAAATCTCAGGCTCTTGGGGATGATGGAGAAAAATCTAAAATAGGTACATACGGTGGTGGAGGGGGAACAGGGTGTAGTTGTTGGCTTGGGCTCATCACGTTTCTGTGTCTCCCTTTCCTAAACTGTGAAGTAGGGATACAGTAAAGACTAAATGAGCTAACATATGAAGAGTGCCTAGAACACTCAGTAAATGTTTATTATTACTATTATCATCGCAGTCTATTTCTTAGGAACTGAATAGATTGGAAATCGTTTAACTTTTCACAAAAATAACTTAAAATCATGAACCCATTTTTGGGCCATTTCTCAGCAAAAGCTACCATTGGAACTATAAATATTTTTCGTAAAGATAACCTCTCTGAAGGCTGACATAGGTAACTTTTCTGTTGAGCAGAGAGATCAGTGGAAGATAATAAAAGAAGGTACGTGTGTGTAAAGCAGAAGCCAGCTCTTAACATGTTTTAGTGTGGCACAGGGAAGGAGCAAAACCTGAGGAGTTGTTACAGCCTTGATGCATTGCCAGTTACGAGCAACTCATTCGTTCATTCCTCCCTTCATTGAACTGTGCCCTCCTGTGTCTCCATCACTGACCAGAGTACGTATCATTCCAGTCTCACAGAGCTTTCAATCTGGTGACATAGTTACTAAGCAGGCAAGCAAATGCATATGTGATTATAATTTGAGATAAATTTGGAGATATAAAAATGGGGTATAGGGACAGAGGGTAACAGAAGAGGGTCTTCCCTTAGTTTGGGGGGTCAAGGAAGGGAATTCTGGGGCTGAAGGGCTAGTAGGAGTTACTTAGTCGAAGAGCAAGGGAGAGAATTTGGTTTGGACAATAAGGCTCAATTTGGCCTTATTTCACGGTAGTGTTAGTGGTGACTGTGTATGACGTTGACACCGGTGAAAATTGCAGCTATTATATCACGTTGAAATTATGGTAGTTATTAGACCCATTGCTGGATCTTGTTAGTTAATGCCTTGATAAAGAAGCACATGTTGGGACTTCCCTGGTGGCGCAGTGGTTAAGAATCCGCCCACCAGTGCAGGGGACACAGGTGTGATCCCCAGTCTGGGAAGATCCCACATGCTGCGGAGCAACTAAGCCCGTGTGCCACAGCTACTGCGCTCTAGAGCCCGTGCTCTGCAACAAGAGAAGCCACCACGAGAAGCCCGCGCACCGCAATGAAGAGTAGCCCCCGCTTGTCACAACTAGAGAAAGCCCATGCACAGCAGCAAAGACCCAATGCAGCCAAAAATAAATAAATTTTAAAAAAAGAAAGAAAGAAGTACATGTTTACTGCTACATCGCAATTGAATTCTTTAAGGGATGTTTTTCAGAACAGCTTAAAGTTGACAACAAAACTAAGCAGAAACTACACAGATTTCCCATAAACCTCCTACCCACCCCCCCGCCCCTTATACACACAGCTTCCACCGCTATCAAAATCCCTCACCAAAGTGGTACATCACACATATATTTTTATTTTTATTTTTTTTAATTTTTAAATTTTAATTTTTTAAAGACTTTTTTTTTTTGATGTGGACCATTTTTAAAGTCTTTATTGAATTTGTTACAGTATTGCTTCTGTTTTGGTTTTTTGGCCGTGAGGCATGTGGGATCTTAGCTCCCTGACCAGGGATCGAGCCCACACCCCCTGTATTGGAAGGCAAAGTCTTAACCACTGGACTGCCAGGGAAGTCCCCACATATATATATATTTTTTTTGGTATGCGGCCCTCTCACTGCTGTGGCCTCTCCCATTGCGGACCACAGGCTCCGGACGCGCAGGCTCAGCGGCCATGGCTCATGGGCCTAGCCGCTCCGCGGCATGTGGGATCTTCCCAGACCGGGGCACAAACCCGTGTCCCCTGCATCGGCAGGCGGACTCTCAACCACTGAGCCACCAGGGAAGCCCCCCCACATATATTTTTAAAATAATATTTTGACAACTGTATTTTGATATAATTTGTTTCCTTTGTAATTCTATGCATTTTATTTTATACACTAACAAACATCCCAAGCAGGGCTCCAGAAGCTTCCCCAGGCTGCCAAAGCAGTTCGGAGAACAAAAGGGCTAAGGCAGCAGGCCGGAGAAGGGAGGCAGCCCCAGTGCAGCAGGAGCAGGGCCAGCCATGGAGATGGTGGCAAGATGACACTGCAGAGACTGAAGGGCCTTGAGGGTCACAGTGAGGAACTGGATTTTCTCTTGGGAGAAAATCTCTTCTCAATGGGAAACAATTGGAAAGTTTTAAGTGTAGATCGACTTCATGATTTGACTTACATTAAAACATTAAAAGGATACCACCACCACCACAAAGAGCTTCCTCATTGTTGCAAGTAAGTAAAGGAATCTAGGGTTGGTAAAGATAAAACAGGGAGATTTGCAACTTGGGGTAGGGTGATAGCAAGTGAAATGTTGAAAAGGGAAATGGAGTTAAGATATCCTTTAAAGGTGAAATTGGAAGCTTGTGGCAATGAATTCACTGTGGGAGGTGTGAGAAAAAGAAGTGTCAGTGATGATCCCATGGCCTCTTACTTAAGTCACCACTGGTGCATGATGGTGCCATTGTCCATGATGAAGAAGGCAGAGGAGGGCCAAGTGGAAGAGGAACGTTCAGTTTCTGACGTGTCGATTGAGGTGCCTGCACGACGTCCAAATGGATGTGTCGGGTAGGCGATTGCATACATGAGCCTGGAGCTTAAATGAGATCTGGGTTGGGGATAGGAATTTGGAGATGCCAACATACAGATGTCATCGGAAATCACGGAGATGAGTGAGGCTGCCTTAGGTGAAAGTGAGATGAGACGAGGACCCAGAATGGCTCTGTGAACTTCAAAATCTAGACATGGTGTGATAATAGGTTATCATAATGACCTTACAAAGAGCCAGCCTTCATGGAGGGCTTACTGTGGGCTAGGCATTGCTCTAAAGGTGCTGCATGAATTTATTTCTTTATTTTCACAATAACCCTATGAAGTAAGCAGGTATCCAAGGTCACAGTTAGTAGTTGGAGGAGCTTAGGGTAGGAACCCGGCAATCTGGCCCCAGAACTTCTCCCTCAACCCCTGTGGAGCCTGAGACAAAGTAGTCAGAGGTGTCAGGAGATAGAAGGGAAACCAGCAGCATGATGTCTAGAAGCTAAGAGCAGAATATTTCCAGATCGAGGGGTGGTCAGCCCGGTGGCATGCTGCTTGGTTCAGCAAGACGAACTCCAAAGAGTAGCCATCGGTTCTGGCAACACGGGGGTTGTAGGCAATATCAGAAAAGGCAATTTTGGGGGAGTGGCAGGAAGGTAGGAGTGGAAACTAGTTGGTGTGGCTCAGGGAGAGAGAGAGCTGAGGATGTAGAGAGGGCACTGCCTTTCACTGTCCCCTGAGAATAGGATGCTTGCAGGTAGTTATAAGGTTTGGAGAAAGTGCGTATAAAGCACGTAGCACTGTGCTTAGCACACAATAGGCATGCAATAAATGTTAACAATTTTACTACTTGTCTGCATAAATCTTGAGATCATAAAGGCTTGCAGTATTGGTGACACAGGAGCAGGAATATAAACGCACAACTTTCGGTCAGCCAGCGTATATATGGGCAGGCACCAAGACACATTCAATGAGAGTTCAGGATGAAGAAAACCAACTCTGCCCCCTGGATGAATTGCCAGGCTGGTACTAGATGAAAGGCATACCTATAACAAAGGTAATGAACGAGGCTGTCTGTGACATACCCAGCGAGTATGCAAATAGGGAGGGTTGAAGGAGTTCAGAGGAAAGGTCTCTGGACTTGGATGGGACGATGCATTTGCCTGGAGAAGAGATGGACTCTATTGCCAGTGCCCCTGTTTCTTCATGAGGAATGAGGGCCCCGGACGGGGGCGGTGGCTTTGCCCTGAGCCTTGGTAGGTCAGGCAAAGCTGTCAGTCACACATCCTCCTTGTGTGGCAGTAACACTTCACATTTAGAAGTACCTCTCTCCACAGGGCTGAAAGCAATCTGTAAACAGAACTGAACGTCTCTCATTACTTCTCTCCACGCAGCTTCCCATCCTGCTGTGACTGATGGCTGGGCTTGTGGGAAGGAACCAGAGGACCCCAGTGTGTGACCAAAGACAGCATTGGGAAGCTCCCACAGAAGTAATTTGGAGCTCAGAGTTAGAAAACTGGGTGTAGACATGAGTTCTGCCTTGAGTTCCTCAAAGCCGTTCCTCAAATCCTTCCTTAGAGGGGCAGAGAGTGGAAGCAAACCTCACTCACTCTTGGGGCCTTGAACTGCTTCTGCTTCCTGAAGAAAGGTGGATCCAGCCTTCTGCCTTCAGGGAGACCATTGGCATTTTCTTTGCTCCTCAGGCCGTGTGATTGATGACTGAGAAAAGCTGGGTTTTAAAAAAATTCTTACAGAGGACTGCCCTCCCTAGACCCCTGTAGCTCTTCAGGGACACCTGACCTGTGGCCTTGACAGGAATTCTAGGAGAAGTCAGGTAATGGTGGGGAAGGGCCAGGTAGATCATGGCGGATGGGCTGCATGACAGAACTGTGAGTGCCACCAGGGGTGGAAGGTGGGTCACGTGATGCACAGTCACTCAGATCTCCTGACCACAAACCCTGGACTAATTTGGGGTTGCTCTCTGGCTTTCTGCATCACTTGGAGCTTGCCCCAGTGTTTCTGATATTAGCACATTGTTCTCCAGTAAGTCTTCTTTTTCACATGATTTATGTAAACCCATCAGCAAATGTGCGGGAGTGCCCTTGATAATGCCTGCAGGATCTCTAAGTGCTGGGTCCAGTCTTTGGGAGGGATTATGTAAGGCGAGCCTGGGGAAGACTGTGCAGGAACTTGCAGATTTGTAAGAATGTCTGTTGTGTGGAATTAAAGTTTTTGCTTACTATTCGATCTCCTCCTAGCCTGTCTAATCCTAGTCATCATTCACGGCCCAGAATAAGTTCTGCATCTTCTAGAAAGCCCTCCTTGATAATTTTTTTCAGTATTCCTTTATTTTATTTTATTTTGTATTGAGGCTAAGTTCATATAATGTAAAATTAATCATTATTGGCATTTAGTGCATTCACAGTGTTGTGCAATCACCACCTCTATTTAGTTTCAAAACATTTTTATCGCCTCCAAATGAAGCCCTTTTTTCTGTTAAGCGGTTATTCTCCACTGCCTCTCCAGCCCCACCCCAGCCTGGCAACCACCAATCTGCTTTCTCTCTCTATGGACTTACCTGTTTTGGCTATTTCAAATCAATAGAATCATACAATGTATGTGCCTGGCTTCCTTCAATTAGCATGATGTTTTCTAGATTCATGTATGTTGTAGCATGTATTGGTACTTTATTCCTTTTAACGGTTGAATAATATTCCATCATACGTATATACTGCAGCTTATTTATCCATTCATCTGTTGATGGGCATTTGGGTTATTTCCACCTTTTGACTATTGTTAATAGTGCTGCTATGAACACATCTATTCAAATATTTGTTTCAGTACTTTTTTTTAAACTTCTTTTGGGTATAAGTGTAGGAGTAGAACTGCTGGGTCATATGGTTCTATGTTTAGCTTTTCGAGGAACCAGTAAATTATTTTCCACAACAGCTGAACCATTTTGCATTCCTACCAGCAAAACTTGATCATTTCATTTTATAGTAACTCTTCTACAAAGGAAATTGTAGTAACTCTTCTACAAACTCTTGTACAAAAAAGATATGTTTTACCTGCGTTTGATGCCTTCTGGGTTCTGTATTGTTGTTTCTACATCATCTTTTAACTTGATTCTAATCTCTACAACCTCGAGGATGAATCTTCATTATTTGTTTATTTATTAATTCATGGATTCAATTAGTAGTTAGCATTATGGTTTAGTAGCTAAGAATCCTGGCTCTGGAATCAAACTACCTGGGTTCAAGTACTGGATCTGCCAGTTGCTAGATGTACCATTTAGGAAATGTTATTTTACCTCTCTGCATCTTTGTTTCTTCATTTGTAAAATGGGAATAATGATGGTTGTATTAGTTTCATATTGCTGCTGTAGCAATTACCACATACTTTGTGGCTTAACATTGCACAAATGTGTCATCTTATAATTCTGGAGGTCAGAAGTCTGAAATGGGTCTCACTGAGCTAAAATCTAGCATGGCAGGGCTATACTTCTTCCGGAGGCTCTAGGGGAGAGTCTGTTTCCTTACTTTCTCTGGCTTCTAGAGAATACCTGCATTCCTTGGTTCATGGTCCCCTTCCGTCTTCAGTATCTTCCCTCTTCCATATCACTCTGGCTTCTATCATCACATCTACTCTGACCCTCCTGCCTCCCTCCTTTAAGGATCCTTGTAATGATGTTAGGCCCGCCCAGATAATCCAGGAAAATCTCCCCATCCCAAGATCTTTACTTAATCACATCTGCAAAGCCCCTTTATTCATGAAAGGTAACATATTCACAGGTTCCAGGGTTTAGGTTGTGGACATTTTGGGGGGCCATTATTCAGCCTGTCACAACCATACTACCTCATAAGATTATTCCGAAGATAAAATGAGATATTTCGCAGAAAGCACCAGTACTCAATGATACTAGACATTACTGCTGCTCCTACCAATGATGCCTATGCCTATGGCTAGATTTAGTACCAAGAACATAGTGAGTGCCCTGTGGGTATCTGGAGACTGTATGCGTCTGACTCCTAAAGTCTCAGTGGTGTTGCCTCCTAAGAATGGACTGCCTTTTCTCAATAGGAACAGAGTCACTCATCAAACTCCTCATGACAGAGTCCTCTCTGGGGTTCCACTTAGTTCAGACCCATCTCTGTGGGAATCTGAATCCTAAAGCTCTGGTCTATCCCAGGGGTCTTAATTATCTCTGAATTAGAGAGTCAGAAGTTCTGGGTCACAAAAGACACACCTGATAAAAGACTGCCGTCTAAAGTATACAGAGAACTCTTAAAATTCAACAATAAGACAACAAACGACCCAATTAAAAAATGGGCCAAAGGCTTTAACAGACACCTCACCAAACATATGAGAAGATGCTCCATGTCATAGGCCATCCGGGCAACACAAGTTAAAACAACAGTGAGATACCACTATGTACCTGTTAGAGTGGCCAAGACCCAGGCCCCTGACAGTACCAAATACTGCAGAGAATGCAGAGCAACAGGAACTCTCATTCACTGCTGGTGGGAATGCAAAATGGAACAGCCACTTTGGAAGACACTGTAATGGTTTCTTAGAAAACTAAACACGCTCTTACCATAGAATCCAGCAGTTGCACTCCTTGGTATTCACTCAAAGAAGTTGAAAACTTATGTCCCACAAAAACATGCACATGGATGTTTATAGTAGATTTGTTCATAATTGAAAGCAACCACCATGTCCTTCAGTAGGTGAGTGGATAAATAAACTGGGACATCCAGACAATTGAATATCATTCAGCACTAAAAATAAATGAGCTATCAAGCCATGAAAAGACATGGGAGAATCTAAAATACGTATTACTAAGTAAAAGAAGCCAGTCTAAAAAGGCTACATACTATACGATTCTAATTATATGACATTCTGGAAAAGGCAAGACTATGAAGATAGTAAAAAGGTCAGTGGTTGCCAGGGGTTGGTGGGGGAGGGATGAATAGGCAGAGCCCAGAGGATGTTTAAGATAGCAGGAAGACTCTGTATGATAGTGTAATAGTGGATACATGTTGTTACATGTTGGTTCAAATCCATAGAATGTACAACACCAAGAGTGAACCCCAGGGGCTTCCCTGGTGGCGCAGTGGTTGAGAGTCCGCCTGCCGATGCAGGGGACACGGTTTTGTGCTCCGGTCCGGGAAGATCCCACGTGCCGCGGAGCAGCTGGTCCCGTGAGCCATGGCTGCTGAGCCTGCGCGTCCGGAGCCTGTGTTCCGCAATTGGAGAGGCCACAACAGTGAGAGGCCTGTGTACCGTAAAAAAAAAAAAAAAAAGGGTGAACCCTAATGTAAACTGAAGCTTTTGGATGATGATGTGTCAGTGCAGGTTTTCGACTGTAACGAACATGCCACTCTAGTGGGGTTGTTGTTAATGGGGAGGCTGTGCACGTGACGGGGCAGGGGAACATGGGTAGTCTCTGTACCTTCTTCTCAATTTTGCTATGAACCTAAAACTACTCTAAAAAAAAATAAAGTCTTAAAAAAAGTTCTGGGTCCTTGGGAAGACATAGTGAGACTTAAGAACCCAAGGTTGGAAGAAAGCTACGTATGAAGGGAAGCAGATCTGGAACTCGTGTTGAACTATGGAAGCTTCTGAATTGCTGTACATGATGGACTTTTAATCCCAAAGAAAATTCTATTTATAAGAGATATTCCACTAGGAAACAGTGGAGGGAGGATCCCTAGAACCCTCTCAGTTTGTCTTGCTCCAGGAGATGGGCTCAAGGACAAAGAGAGAATAGGGACAAGAACCTTCAGACAACATGACATCCGTGTGGAGTCACTTAGTCCCTTGGGGAGAGAGGGAGATTTTGCTATTGATGTTGTCAGGCAGACTTGCTAATAACTGCATACGCTGTAGCGGCCCCAGTTGGGAGATGTGAAGCTGCTCTCAGATCCTGTGACAGGGGCAGAGATTCCTTCTCTGTGTGTAACTTAGGGGCCTATGAATAGAGGCCGGGTCCCTGGATGAGGTGGCTGTAGGCGGCAGTGGGGGACAGAGGGCTTAGTCCTAGTGAAGAAACTTGAATTCCTTAATTTTCCTCTCTTGGCCTCGGCCACCCCATCTGAAAAAGGTGGGTGGATTGAAGATCTTGCGCAAGTCCTAGCAGCCTGTGATTCTATAATTATATAAAGAGTTATGCCACAGCATTTTAAAATAAATACTCCTCAGATGATTCCTGTGAAGATCATCTGAACAAAGTGTAAATCGTGAATCTTGACTCAGCCCATGGAAATGTCTGGGTCATGTCCTCCCACTTACGTTTACTCATCTTAACACTTAGAAAAAGCCTTGGGTCTCCTGAGTTCTGAGTTCCTGAGTTTTATCCATATTCTAGTTTTGCCATGACCAGCTGACCCCTCGGGGCTTTAAGAGACTCCAAAGTTCCTAGGGTGGAGGAGAGAGAAGTATTGATGGTCATGGGATATTTCCCAAGAAACAGAGAAATAAAGGTGTTTTACTGGTCACGGTGGTTGTAGAAAAAGAGGACCCGTGGCTCAAAGCCCTGAGGCTGAAGCAGGATTTAGATAGCTTCCCTGCTGGGACCACAAAGGACATGACACTGAAAACCAGAGGTGACCCCAGCGTGCATGACCTATAGGGAAGAGTCAACCCTTTGGGTAGTTTCTGGGACCCTTGAACTTTGAGGGTAAGATGAAGAGTTCTAGGATGAAATGCATCTTCCTAATAGTTGGGATAATATTATACTGCAAGAAGAAAAAATCAAGCCACGTGGGTAAGAGAGGAAGTGGCCCCTCAGGGCCCAGGGTGGGGAGAAGGGAGAACTCAGAAGACTGGAGGAATGGCAGGAGGGGCTGCATGAGCAGAGGCCCAGGGTCAAGACCAGGCTCCGTGTGTTTGGGGAGCTACACCAGCTGAGTGTTTCTGGGTTGTGGGATGAAGGGGAGGGGGTGATGCGATGGGCTGAGGCTGGAGAGGTCAACAGGGGCAGGCCAGGGAGGCCCCTGTGGACCAGGTAAGGTGTTTGAACTCGATCCTGTGAGGGCGCGCGGGTGGGGAGCCTCGCAGGGTATCAGGCAGGGACTCGCCACGGTTCGTTGAAGGTTCATTGCCCTTGCTCTTCGTCAGCAGGTGCACGCTCTCTGTTTCCTTATTCCCACGGCAGCCGCAGGCTCTTCACTCAAGGAATTGTCACTTCAAGCCAAGAACAAGCAGAACAACAAATTCTCAAGAGAAATCTGTGCTTTTCCCAAAGTGTTGCTTGCAGAGTGGGAGGAAAGAAACTTGACACAAGATATTTGGGAGTTTGGGGAAAAATAATGTATTTTGCATGTTGCTTCCAGGCACCCGGGTGTCCTCTTGATGTTTAATTACATCCTGCGTGTTTTCATGGAAAATGCCAAGGCCACAGTGTGTCCATGGCCTCACATCTCCCGCAACCTCTGAGGATGCCATTCCCCCTCCCTAAATAGTAACCCTCAGAAGCAGAGTAGACTCCATTGCAGTCTAAGCAAGGGCCACAGGAAAAGCAAATAGGATAAAAGGGAAATAAAGCAACTCCTCTGGCTCGGTCCGTGCAGGGGGTGTGGATGCAACAGCAACTGTAGAGGTGGCCGGGACCCCACGTATCCGAATCAGTGACTGATCAGTGACTGTGATGGAATTAGCACCGTGTCGTCATCAGACACCTTCTCTTTCAGTCCATTTGGCCACTGATGAGCTGGGTGACTTTGGGCAAGTCTCATTTGCTTTCTTGACCTCAGTGTTCCCACTGGAGGGCTGAGACATAGATATTCTCTTCTTGCTCCAAAATGCCCTGTATAATCACTGGAAGGGTTCTTCCTCCAAGTCTGAGTCCCTCCACCCATTTTAACTTAAACACTTTGTGATGGTGCTTTTTATAACCAGCTACTTCCAAAGAGGATTTGCGTCAGCTTACAATATGAAAGGCGGTCATGATGGAATCATTAAAAGGCAATCAGTGATCAAATATCATTTGATAGGTGGCGGTGATGGGGTGAAAAATATACCAGAAACCTAGGATGAAAATAGCTTTTTCAAGGAAGTACGAAAGGAGAGCTTTGAACGCCTGGCTGCTGGAGAGAAGGAAGTCCCCCGTCCCATGCTCTGAAGGAGCCCTTTGTGACTGGGGAGCTGGGTGTTTGCTGGCATCTACGTAAGAGGTGCAGCAAGCAGTTAAGAATCCAAGTCACCAGCAGCACTTCTCTAAAGATGCAAGATACTCAAGGTACTCTACATGTGGCTTTGTTTATTTTCCCTCTCTTAGAAATTCCCATTTCCTTTGGCAGAAATGAACAGATGTGTCTCACAAACTGATGAAGGTTGACAGATTTAAGGTTTGCATTGAGCGTTTTCTAGAAAGCGGGAGAAGTAAGCGGGGTCTGCTCTTTCGGGGGGCAGAGGTGAAGCTTGAGCCTCCTTTCCTGAGGTGCCGACCCCCTGCGCTCTGGGGCACCCACGTTTGCGTATGGGATTTGAGTCTGTCTTCTGGTCCAGCTCACCTAGCTGATGCCAAGCAGCCCCAAGGCGATCCTCTCCCCCCGTAAGCAGCCCCTCACCAGCCTCTCCAGGGAGCCAGTGCCAGGATTCTGAACCACTCTTTTCTCCTACTGACCTAGAAAAACCTTTCGGTGGGTTTTGGAAGTCTGCCTTTCCTCTTCTGAAGCAAGCTGAGAAAATGTCACGTACTGAGTGGATCCTCTGCACAGCAACCTGTTGAAACCGACCAGAGAAAATGAAAACTTAGCTTGAAAACGAGCAAGTTTTATGTTCTGCGGCTGCCGCATCAGGAAGCCCGTGTCTGGTGCCTGAGCTCTGGCAGAGACGGAAAGCCGTCCTTCAAATGACTGTCATTCTGACTCCGCATAAATTCGGGAGCTGCTCTGGGAACTGAGGGCTCTGAGACCTACTCTCCCTCCACTGCGTGTGCATGTAGCTCACATGAAGGATAATATAAGATACGTGGGCACTCAGACACCAGCAGAATTTAGCTCGTAGCATGGTGGAAGCATTATGTGTGTGTATGTGTTTAACTTAGGGCTGGAAAAAAATGCTAAATGAAGAGCTCAGAACATCAGCTCTATATCCATCCTTAATACTGTGTGACTTTTAAATCTGCAAGGGTTCACTTGAGTCTAATCAGGCTGCACACAGGATGGAGGCTGAACTGAGAGGCTCACGTGATTCCACACTCAGCATAGAGGTTGGTGGGGCTGGAGCTTTGGGCATCGTCTAACCAGGAAAGCCCAAGAACTCAAATCCTGTTAACACCTTCCTTGCTATTCCTCCTAATTTCCTCCTGTCTACTGAAGTCTTCCTCTGCCAACATTAAAACATTAACTCCCTTTCTGTCTATAGTAACTCTGATTCATATTCTCATCTTCCTTCCTCTTTGAAATTTCCCTTGAATCCTCAAACCAGCCGTAATTATAGGATTGTAAACTCAGGGCAGCTCAGGGCTGGTGGGGCCTTAGAAAACGCTTCACTTCCCCTCTCCTTCAAGGGAAGGAATTCCTTAGAAAGTATCTTTCACTGGTGGCCCTCCGCCTTCTGCTTGAACACTGCTGGTGATGGGAAGCTCCCTACCTTGTGTGCAGTATACTACTCAGGAATTTGTGCTCTGGAACCAAATGGAGTTGGGTTTGAAATCCACTCTGCCACTTACTCAGTGGTTGTTCTTTGGCAGTTTTTGCAACCTCTCCAAGGGACTTCATCCCGAAAATGGGGTTAATAATAGTATCTGCTTGTTAGGGTTGTTGGCCTGGCCTTGGGTTTTGACCAAATGTGTGCCTTTTAGAGGCTAGCATTTGTAAAAGATACTTTTAGGGAAATTGTATCTTTGGACTTTTAAAGAAGTCAAGGTTTAGAGACACCTGAACTGTGAAATAAAGCCTGCATATCTACACAGACATTTACACAGACACACAGTCCGCTCCAGACAGTGGATATAGGGTGTGATATTTGTTTGCTAAGGCTGCTGGGAGGCTTAAACGATGGAATTTATTGTCTTGGCAAGTTGCTTCTTCCCGAGGGCTGTGTAGGAAGGATCTGTTCAAAATCTTCCCCCTTGCCTTGCAGAGGGTGCTTCTCCCTGTCTCCTCACGTCGTCTTCCCTCTCTGCACATCTATTTCTGCATCCAGATTTCCCCTCTTTATAAGGACGGCAGTCATATTGGATTAGGGCCACCCTAATATCCTCAGGTTAACTCGCTTACCTCTGTAAGATCCCATCTCCAAATAAGGTCACACGCTGAGGTGCTGGAGGTTAGGGTGCCAACATACCTTTTATACGTGTGGGGCACAATTCACTCTGTAACGCTGAGCAATGGACAAGGTACCAGGCTGGCCATTCAGGGGCCTTGGCTTGTGTCTAAGTTCTATCGATGACCAATTGTATGATTCTGGCTGAGTCTCTGGACCTGCATTTTCCCCACTGAGACATGGGTGGATTGACCTGAATGGCCACTGAGGTCCCTTCTACCCTAGAGTTCTATGGTTTGAGTGGCCTGTTTGTTTTTAAAATGAACTGACAGAGATTCTCAGCATGAGGTCAGACAGTGAGGGGACAGGGGTTTCTGAGCAGAGAGGCTTATGCTGTTCGGTCGCCCTCAGATCACACCATCTGGGTTGCAAGAAAAGGACAACAGCTTTCCATGTTCTGAAAGAATGCTTTCTTCCTCTAACATCCTGCTTCCAATCCTGTTGCTTGGGGAATGGCCCAATTTTAGCTACAGTGCTGTATTTTGAAGGCCCTAAAAGCTCCATAAAGCATTGATTGGGATGAGGTAGCTGAGGAATTCAGTGAATTTAAGAGCATATTTGTAGTATTTCATAAAAATAAATCAACTGTTATTTTTTATGGGAACAAACTTTTTTTTTTTTTTTTTTTTTTTTTTTTTTTTTTTTTTTTTTTTGTGGTACGCGGGCCTCTCACTGCTGTGGCCTCTCCCGTTGCGGAGCGCAGGCTCAGCGGCCATGGCTCACGGGCCCAGCCGCTCCACGGCATGTGAGATCTTCCCGGACCGGGGCACGAACCCATGTCCCCTGCATCGGCAGGCAGACTCTCAACCACTGCGCCACCAGGGAAGCCCAGGAACAAAGATTTTTTAACTGGGAGAGTTGTGTTTTTTTTCCCCTCTAATTCTTAGAACAGTCTTGTAAAAATGATACCCTGTAGAGTCCTTTGCTCATTTCTGCCTCTTGTCATTACTGTTGAAGTCTTTGTAGGATGGTTTTATTTTTGTTAAGTGATAGTGTTTAAATGTTGATCCATGTCAACAGAACACCGAAGCCATCAACACATAATTGCATTAATATTAATTCTCGTTTCAATGAGAAAGCTGCCTTATAATCACTTGTTATTTAACCCTGACTGTAACCTTTCCAGGAAAGAAGAGGACAGGTTGACAGATCCAAGCCACTGTCATATCCCTCCAGAGTGGCAAGCCTCTCTGTCACACAACATGGTACTGGGCACACATCAAGATGTTCATCAATGGAAAGGGAGATTGGTGTTGGATGTAAGAATCTAGACTTAAGCCTATGGAAGGAAAACTTTAGTTGATGTTTGTGGAATGTAACTTGGAGATCCTGACTCAAAACAGGTGTACCCTGGGGTGACTCTCATTTTGATGCACTCACTGATGCAGTGAAGTGTGTGCCAAAGTCTTCTCTTGGGGAAAGTAACTATGTCTTGGGGTTGGGAACAAGGTGTCTTCCAATGGGGGGGAGGCTTCCCTCACAGATCCATACGGTGATGGAGGAGGGAATGAGGGCCAAGGTCTGAGGTCTCCCAGTCAGTGCTGCCTTGGCCAGAAAACTGCCGTTGTGTCACATCTTACAATAGGGACATGGCTAGCTGCCCCTCCCTCCTGAAGTGGGGAGGCAAGTACTGTGGAAGTCTGGGTACCACTGGGAGCTTATAGGAAAGAATGTTTTTCATCATCCAGAATCTCAAAGCCTGGCCTGTCTGGGGAGACGGTGAGACGTTTAGGCCGTATCTGTATTTTACTTCATTCCTTTGTGATTAAGTTGCCAATGGTGTTGTCTTGACTCTGATCAAGGAGATCTCCCGGCTTGCTCTTCTGCCAGGAGGGGCCCCAGGAGCTCAGATTGACTCAAGAGCAGCAGAGACCGAAGCCTCTGCTGTTGGAGCACCTAGCGAGCCTGGGTCAGCATCCTTAATTACAGGCCAAGTTATGGCTAACTCGGCCTGCCTCTCATTGCAGCCTGAAGAGTAACTGATGCATCACGGAAACTTCTGGAAAATACTCTGATCATGGAAAGTTGATTTTATATTTACTAATGTGAAATCTTAGTAAGTGAAGTATCACAATCATGGTTGTGAGAACCTTTAAAAATGACAGGATTTCCTTTTTTATGTGTCTATAACCAGGGAAGTCCCAGGGATGGGGCTTAGTTGAAAATGCTTCTGCATGTTGAGGGAGCTGGGCTGGTCCATGACTGTATGAGAAGAGGCTCCTTTGGGAACAAGTGTGAACTGGGTTTCAAAACTCTTCCCTGAAGTGGGGTTGGCGTAACTCTGTCATTTCTACTGAGACCAGGAATTGATTATTCTTCCATTGCTCTACCGTCCATGTCTTTTCTCTCTGAGGACAAGGCAGAGACCAGGTCTCTACCTCTACCTCCTTCCCATCTTCCCATAAAGCTCCGCATTCATCAGAGTCTTTTGTGGTCCTTACTTGTTCACTAATAAATGCTTATTCCTCTCTGAAAACAGCCAGCTGTCTTTAGCCATCCGTATCTCCTCCCCTCACCCCGCCCACCGCCATCAGTATCACTGTCTTTGCTCTTTGGATGCCAAGTCACCAGACAGGAGACATAAGAGGGTAGGATGATGTTTGGGGCTTAGAGGTTCTATCCTTTCACGAGCAAAAGCTGCGTTAGCATCCAAAAACCTTTCTCTTTAGGGGCTGGTCTTCTGCTCCCAGCTGCCCTCTGGGAAGATGGGCAGTGATGCTATTGACAGCATCCTGTCAGGGGTTACTGGGAAAGAACAAGCAAGGCCACTCTGCATCATGTTGAATCCAGTTTGGTCACATCCAGAGGCATTCCCTGAGGGGCCAACATGTGCCAGGCCTTGGGTTTCGTGGCCATGAACCTGCCGCACTTCCTGTTCTCAGGATCTCAACCTCTTGAACAAGACAAGTTACCCACCGGGAAAACTGCCTTATCTAAGACCTGGGATTAGCGTCTGCCACAAATACTTCACAGCAAGGAATCCATACTTGTTTTGATGATAATTAAATGAAGGAAGTGCCAAATGGCTACTAGGAAGGAATTTCCAGGAGGAAAAGTGCTCTGAGATCTGGGGAAGTCAATAGAGGATGTTTGGCAATGGCTCAGGTAGCCCTGCAAGACCTGCAGGGGTTAAGCAGACAGAGAAGCACAGGAGAGGCTTCTGGGCAAGAGATTGGCCCCAAGGCTGGGAGGAACAGTGCAGAACAGAAATGGAGCTGAATATATATATATTTCTTTCAAAAACGTTTTTAAAATACTTTTTTTTTTTTTTTTTTTTGCGGTACGCGGGCCTCTCACTGTTGTGGCCTCTCCCGTTGCAGAGCACAGGGTCCGGACGCGCAGGCTCAGCGGCCATGGCTCACGGGCCCAGCCGCTCTGCGGCATGTGGGATCCTCCCAGACCGGGGCACGAACCCGTGTCCCCTGCATTGGCAGGCGGACTCTCAACCACTGCGCCACCAGGGAAGCCCCTAAAATACTTTTTAAAAAATTTTCTTTTCCTCATTTTACTCTTTCATCCCATTTTTGCTACTGCCCCCCACCCTCCCCCCGCTCTCTGATTTCCTCTTTGATGCTATGTTTTTTTAAAACAGGCTGGGGACATGCTGCATTTTAAAGCCTCTCCTGCCTGCCCAGTTGTCCTCCCTAGTCCTCGAAGCTCCACATGCAGCCAGAGTGACCTGAGGATGAAGCTCATTAATAATGTGCATAGGAAATCACATCCTCTGTAGGAGGCTGGGAGATGGGGGCTCTGCCTCTGTCATCGAGCTTTCAGAAATGGCAGCTCACCAATAGAACACCCCGGCCCTGCAGCCTGAAGGTGTCCTGGGGGGAGATTTCTTGGGTGAAATTTCTCCATCCAAGTGGGGCCTCAACTAGAGGAGCTTGGTCTCCCTGAGAATAGTTGCTTCCTTGCCCAGCATCCTTGTGGACATTTCCAGTTGGGGGAGGGGGATGTCCGACAGCATGTCACTTAGCATGAGTACACCCATTAGTTATAATTAAACAGGCTGCTGCAATGATGACAAATAAATTTAGCACCAAAAGGATTGTGTAGATATTCAGAGCCAGAAGAGCAGTCTTCAGACGACAAATTAGCCAGGCTTTCCTGCTCTGGAGGGGCTCAGGGGAGGCAGGTCTTCTCCCAGGTGGATGTCCTCGCATTCTCAAAGGGTGATGCTTCCTGAGAGTAGATTCATCTTGAGTCTATTTCAGGCAACATCCTCAAGCCCTAGGACCCTAGGAGCACCTCCTTACTTTTTCTAATATTTGCGAGCCATTTCCTTCCCCCTGCTTCATCCTGAATGCATTTGCATCGTCCATCTCTGGCTTCCTTCTAGGAGGTCAGGAGCCTGCTGTTCACAACAGGCTTTCCCTGTGATCAGCCACCGTCAACGCCCATGCTCCTGCAGGATCCCAAGGAAGAGCACACGTCGAGACCTCAGCCCTTCAGCTGGAAACCTTTGGGTGGTCTCCCCGGACAGCCATCATCAGGTGAAGCCTAATCCCGCCTTGTGCGCTCGTGGTTAATATACCATGGACACCAGCCGGGCTATTTTCTTTTATGTTTCAAAAGACTGTGCTATTGCGTCTTTGATATCCCCTAGGCCCCAAGTAGGCAGCGTTTCACTAGACTTCTTGAAATATGGACACAAAATTTTCAGGGGAAGGAGGGGTATCAAAACCTTAACATAGAAATAAATTGGGAGAGGAATGATGGATGACGGGAAGGCTCCCTGAGCAGACTACAGGGAATCAAGAGGAAAGACTATTACTTTTAATAATAAGAGTCAATACAGAATGAGCGTGGCTACGTGTCAGTTATTGTGTTGGTCCTTTTCATGAGGGCAGCATGGGGTGATTGTTAAGAGCATGACCATCATTCAGTGCCTGGCTTTGAATCTTAGCTTTGCTGCTAGCTAGTGGGGTGACCATAAGCAAGTAGCTTACCTTTCCTGTGCCTTAGATGCCCCACCTGTAAAATGGGGGCTAATAATATTACCTACCTCCTAGGATCGTTGTGACAGCTAAGTGAGACGATTTACGTAAAGTGTACAGAATAGGATCTGTATCTTGTGAAGGTTAGTGAATTCTATCACTTGAGCATTTTCCCATCTTTAGGGATTATTATCTTCACAGTGTTGCTATAATCACACACCCATGGATTTACTTAATATTTAAAGACTTTGTAAACTTAAAAAGGTATGAATATAACATACTGAAAAGTGCACAAATCATAGATGCGTAAATCAATAAATTATCATGAAATGTCAAGAAACAGACCAGGGTAAGGGCCTTGGACACCCTTCTCATGCTCCCCTACAGCTTCTCCAGAGGTACCCCTATTCTGACTCTCACACTGTCATTTAGTTTGCGCATTATACATATGGGATCAGTGTGTATGTTTTTATGTATGTCTGATTTATATAATTCAGTTTCGTGTTTGAAAGCATAGCTCTGTGGTTACATATAGCTGGGGTTCATTTATTTTCCTTGCTGTGTAGTATCCCATTGCATGAATACAGCACCATTATGTATTCTGCTGTTAATATTTATTTATTTATTCTGTGGTTTATGGACCTTTGTGTTGTTTCCAGTTTCTGGCTATTATAAATAATGGCAGTATTAATATTTTTATACATACTTATTAAAGCACATGTATGCTGACCGTATATTTAGGAGTGTAATTGCTGGGTTATGAGATGTGACATCCAGCTGTAGGAGGCAGTGTCAAATAGGCTTTCCAGTGGTTGTACTATTTCATTATTTTGTGATCTTTTTATTGATTTGTAGAAATTCTTTATATATTCTGGATACAAACCCTTTGTTGGTAATATGTATTACAAATACCTTTCACACTCTGTGTAAACTTAGTTTAAATTTTAGATTTATCTTAAGTAGTAATATTTGTGAAATTGAGTTTGATATTACTTTTTACTGAAAGATATATGTATATTAGATAAAAGTTTGCCCCTGCTCCAACTAAAATTTCCTCTACTCCTGATGGCATGCCTTATCATCCTTTAGGAAACTCCATTATCTCATTATTAAATGAGATAAAAGAACCTCTTTGGTAGGTACCGTTATTATCCCTGTTTTCTAGGTTTGGCATTAGAGGCACTGAGAGGTTTCATAATTTACCCAAAGACACAGCTGACATGAGGACCAGGTGTAGTTGTTTCCAGAACTCATATTTCTTCTGTCATGTCACTGGTCAGCAGGCTATTTTATCATCTGTTGTACACTCTGGATCCTTGAGAGACCCTCTGCATCCCTACAGAGACTTGAATGTAGTGGGGTCCTCAGTAAACATTTGGGGGTGGATGGATGTGTTGGTAGATGGATGGATGAATGGATGGATGGATGGGTGGAAGGATGGATGACGTGGACAGTCAGTGTTTTCACAAAAGCTCGCTGCCCATGGAGGAGCCCATCCTCAGGCCAGGGCCAGGGTGTCTACAGCCTGGACCGTGATCCCACAGCAACCCTGCCATGGCCTTTCTCTCCTCAGTGGCCTGAAGGTAGAGAGATAAGAACAGAACTGGAGCTGAGGTGAGGAAATGGCAGTCCCAGCCTTGCCCTTGCCGGGGAGAAGTGTGATCTCATCTTCATCAGTGCAGGGGCTGTTTTAGGAACTCTTGCTTGCAGAGGAAGCAGACACTAGTGGTCTGCCTGCTCTGATGAATTGTTAAACCAGCTCTGTCTACATGTGAGGACCAGGCTTGGGATGTGGGCTCTCCTTTGGGATGCCTTACATACCATGGATGGGGGACCATTCTCTGCTCTCTCTCCGGGAAGACAATGAGCAGATTCAAAGATCAATTCCCATGTTGTTGAGACCCACTGTGTTTGATCTTGCCTCACTCATGCTTTCCTTTTGCACAGTGAAACTTGCCCTTGTTCACTTGAACATTTTCTAGCTCTGTCCCAGGAGCTGATCTGGGTGTTGCTGTAGAAAGGATGGTAAATTGGATTCTGTCTAAAGAGCACAGATGAGGACCTCACAGGGAGAGCTCTGCTAGAGATTGTGATGGGGTGATTTTGAGCGTCACTGTGCCTGGCTTTAACTGTCTCTTGAGGCATTTGTTGAAACTTTGTTCATACTCCGTAGCTACCAGAACCTTTTCCCATTCTGAGTGCTGGCGACGTGCTGCTCTGGACTCTTCCTGAGCACTTGCCTGGGAAAGTGCTTGTTGCATTTAATAAATTGTATTGATTTATTGCCTTTATTGATCTGCTGAAGCTCTCTGTATTATCAGAGGTTATGGCCTTCTTAGGAAAACATGGAAGGCCTCTTCATTAGCATTCATTTTTCTATGAGGCTTTGGAGGGTGAAATACCAAGATGCACAGTGTTCATTCTGGTGATATATTGAGCACCGTCCGGGTGAACAATGGCTTCGGTATAAATCAGGTGGAAGGAAGGAACTGAGGCCATTTGCCATAGGCTTGCAGGAGTTTTTGTGATGAAATGAGGAGGCTACTTTCCTTTCCTTCGGTGATGACAAGCGCCTCTCTTAATTTTCCACAAGGAAGTAGCAGCAGGCTGAAGGGGCTCTTTGGGGAGAAGCATACCTCCACAGGCAGACCAGTCTATGATGTTTTAGTGTATCCCACTTAAGGCTTGTGCTGTGACAGCAGGTATATCACTTGGCAGTTCTGTGCCTGTGCTTCTTGTCTGTGTTCATTTGTGCCCTGACCTTCACAGCGACAAGCTTTCTATCTATCCCTCTGCTTCCTGCCCCAGATCCAGCCCCAGTCTGAAACTGACTCTGAAGCTTCCTGCATGCAGCAGGCCCTGAGTTTCAGGGAGAAGCCCAGATGAACCCAAGAGAGATACCAAGAACCTAAGGGGGCGTTGATCCTTGACCCTTCCACCACCTTCCTAGGACCTGCCTTAGGCTCCTTTCTTCTTCCAGGAGAAGCCTCGTAGTGTCCGGTACCTGCCTTCCCCTCCTTACAGAGGATGTTGTGGGCTTAGGAACCCAATCTCTGGAAGCTTTAGATCCTGACAACTGTGGATCCTTCTGCCTGCCTCGTGGATGTGTCTGTCGAGCACTCAAATCTCTGTGGATCTTTTCCACATCTGGCCAGAACCACTTCCCTCTTTTTGTACACTTACAGGGGAGAACATGCTTCCACTCCAGGGGACCTCAGGCCAGCATCTGTGGGGACCAGAGACAGTTCTGAGTTTGAATATAGTCCCAAGCTGTGTGACCTTGGGCAGATTACTTAATTTCTCTGAGCTTCAGGTCCCTTATTTGCATGAGGGGGTTAATAATGCCAAACTCAAAAGATTATCGCAAGGACTAAATGAGTCAGTGTTTGCCAAGTGCTTGCCGTGTCTGACACATAATGCCAGTGCAAACGATGTCAGCTACCATTATTAGCGGAAGTTTCTCTAAATGTGCATTAGTTTCTCTAAACACGCACTCAAAGCTGTGGCCAGCTATGTGCCCTGTTAACTGTAGGCTCTGAGGGTAAAATTGTGAGTGAAACTGACACGCCCCTACCTGCAAGGAGCTTACTGTTCAGTAGATGAGACTGGCAATGAAACGGACAATGAAAATGAGAAGTAATATGAGTGGTGGAGGGGTGGTTATCACTGATCATAATATGAGCTTATAGGAGGGGCCTCTAATAGTCTGAGATCTGGTACCAGCCCTCCCCAGGCTGAGCGGAGCCGCTAGAAGCTGATCAGGACAGGAAAGGCTAAGGAGTAAAGGCAGTGTTGGAAGCCTTCTGTTTACAGATAAGCAATCATATGTAAAATCTCCAACCGTGGGCTTCCCTGGTGGCGCAGTGGTTAAGAATCCGCCTGCCAATGCAGGGGACATGGGTTCGAACCCTGGTCCGGGAAGATCCCACATGCCGCAGAGCAACTAAGCCCGTGTGCCACAACTACTGAGCCTGTGCTCTAGAGCCCATGAGCCACAACTACTGAGCCCGTGTGCCACAACTACTGAAGTCCGCACGCCCAGATCCCGTGTTCCACAACAAGAGAGGCCACCACAATGAGAAGCCTGCACACTACCAGGAAGACCCCCACTCGCCGCAACTAGAGAGAAAGCCCACACGCAGCAACAAAGACCCAATGCAGCCAAAAATAAAATAAATTTATTAAAAAAAAAAATCTGCAACCCCCTCAACTCTGGCCAACCCCGACATGGAAGATCCTTCTACTCCCACGATGTCACTCTGTCCTTTAAAAATGGTACATGATCAGCCTGATTTGTCTTGGCGATTGTTTATAATATCAATACTTGCCCGATGTCTTTCTTCCCTGTTGGAATGGGTGCCCCCTACAGGCAGGGCTCAGGACTGTCAGTTACATTCATAGCACTCAGCACAGGGTGTGATACTTTTTCATGCTCAGTGATATTAATAAATTAAGTGAGATGGAGCAGACACTGAGATTTGCTGCACCCTGCCTTTCAGAAATGCCCGAGGGCTCTGTATAGCTCACTCCTTTCCCCTCCTTCCCACAGCTGGTGGCTGGCTCACAGTGGGGAGGCTCTGGGCCCTTCCCACCACCAGGGTTGGAGCTTGAGCCGGGAGTTGTATTCATCACAGAGCAGTAGCAGCCAGCACCCCACTCCCAAAGCTGATTTTGGCCCCTTTGCTCTGGCACTGGGCTCCTAGCTGCTCAAGGCTGCCTGTGCTTCGTATCTGATAATCGATGCTGCCATTATCTTTGGAGGAAATGCTGCCCAGTGATACCACACACTGAATCGATTAAAAGCAGAACTTTGAGCTCATATGTTTGGAGGGGTCTCCGCAGAGTGGAGACCTTTAATGTGGTCCCAATGCCTGCCAGAAACCCCCTCTGCAGCGCAGAAGCAGCTCCGTTGCAGGGCCAGAATATCCCACATTTTTACAGATTGGCTGGGGCAGGAGCCATACGATGTATTTATCTATAGTGAGGTCACCTTCTTCAATCTACCCCCACCTCAACTTTTGTTTTTAGCTCACTTCAAACAGAAAGACCTCCAGATTTTCTCTGCTTTTTCTGTTTTGACTTTGTTTTTTAATCCAGTGCTTACCATCGTTGTTCTTTCTTTGTAGAGAAAACCCCCAGCAGATGGACATCTGTATCCATTTCAATCTTCCCAGCCCTCCCCTAGGTGGGAGGTGGAGGTATATGAGCTGGTCTCTTAACTCAGAAATGAGACTAGGAAAGGGAGGCGTTCAGGAGGTGTGTGATCAAAGGCTGGGTTTATGCTGTGGACACCTGGGGGTTCAGGAGTCCTAAGGGAGACACGTGTGGCCTAGAAAGGCCAGGGAAGACTCCATCAAGGAAGTAAGACTGAAGTTGGGTCTGGAGGAGGAAGGAAGGATTTGAAGAGGGCTGGGATGGGGGTGCTTTTCAATGGGAAGGGGAGAGGCAGCTTGATAAAGCACAGAGCTGATGATGAGCATGTAAGCTCAAGGAGGAGGAACAGGCACTGTCAGAGGTGTAGGCGGGGAGACTGGCTAAGCGCGATGGTCAGAGAGCAGAGTACGTATGCCGAGTAGGATGGTAAATTTAGGTGTCATCCTGGTTAAGCTACGGTGTCCAGTTGTTTGGTCAAATACCAGTGTACATGTTGCTGTGAAGGTGTTTTTAGATGTGATAAGCGTTTAAATCAGTAGGCTCTGAGTAAAGCACATGACTGTCCATAATGTGGGTGGGCCTCACCTAATCAGTTAAGGCCTTAAGCTCAAAGACCAAGGTTTTCAGAAGAAGGGATTCTCCTCAAAACTGTCACATTGACAGCCTGCGTGCGTTCCCAGCCTGCTGCCCTGCAGAATTCAAGACTGAAGCATCCACTCTTAATCATCAGCCTACCAGCCTGCCTTATGGACTTCAGACCGGCCAACCCTCACAATCTCATGAACCAATTCCTAACATAAATCTTTCTCTCCATATACCTACGTAGATCCTTTTATTTCTCTGGAGCACCCTGGCTACCACCCTGAGCAGAGCTGGGGCTTTGCTGAATGATCACGGTCCGAGGGCAGCTTTTGAGAGCCAGGCTCCCTTTGCAGGGTATTAGAGGACTAGACATTGAGTCAAATTCTTCAGTCAAGTCCCATGCCCATGAGACTGCCCAGAGGGGCTCATGCAAAGGGAATCCCAGGGACTCTTTATTTTATTTATTTATAGACTTTATTTATTTATTTTTGGCTGTGTTGGGTCTTCGTTGCTGCACACAGGCTTTCTCTAATTGTGGCAAATGGGGGCTACTCTGTTGCTGTGCACGGGCTTCTCATTGTGGTGGCTTCTCTTGTGGAGCATGGGCTCTAGGCACGTGGGCTTCAGTAGTTGCAGCACACGGGCTCAGTAGTTGTGGCTTGCGGGCTCTAGAGCACAGACTCAGTAGTTGTGGCACACGTGATCTTTCCGGACCAGGGCTTGAACCCATGTCCCCAGCATTGGCAGGCAGATTCTCAACCACTGCACCACCAAGGAAGCCCCCCAGGGACTCTTTAAATTGGACCGTCCATGCAGAAACGTGACAAGGGTGTTGGGTGGAGCCTGGCTCACTCCCAATTTTTTCACTTCTTGCGTGGAGTTGGTTTTAATTGACAAGAAGTCCCTCTAACCAGTGGACATTTTCCTGTTAAACCCAATGCTCTTGCATTCTCTTATGTAGCAAAAAGATTGCTTTTTTTGGCAAGGAAGCCTTGGATTTTTCCGAGCTAGTTGTGTGAGAAACATCCCTCCTGCAGGCCACTGTGCAAGTGAGTCCCCGCAGAAACGTGCCCGAGCCATCAGGTGTGGGGAGAAATATCTTTAGTAAGAGTAGGTCATGGAATGAGACTTCCCCACTGCAGCATGTGAGGGCAGAGGGGGTTTCCACAGGATCGTCCTTAAGAATCACTGTAAAAATGCTTGACTCCATCTGTCTCCTCTCTCTTCTTTGACTTCAGATGACCTGAGCCTGTTAAAGATTCCCCAGCAAGGGACCCTAGGCACCAGGAGAAGTGATGAACAGATTTTCAATTTGGCCCCAATTTGCATGGATTTTTTTTGGCAGTTGAAATCATGGTCTAAACTAGAGGCTGGAGATGGGTAGCGGGTCTTCCCCGTAAGAGGCAGATTCTTGATTGGTCTGGAGAGACTGCTGGTGCTCTGGGCGTGGGGCTCTAACCTCAGCTTCTGGAGAGAAGGCACAGGTGGCAAAGGGAGAGGTGGAGAGGGAATGGATGATCCGAGCAGTCGGGGGGCATCTCCTCTTCCGTGGGGTGGACTGATTTCTTCTGATGAAGGACTGCCTTGTGATTTCTCACGATTACAGGATATTGGGGACCTCAGACAGAGCCTGGGGACTCTGCTGCCCTGGGAACTGGAATGTGGCCCTTCAGGGTGAGCTGCACAATTTCTGTTGAGGAGGAGTTCAGAGGAGGCCAGAGGATGTGTGTTGAGGCTCCACGTGTTGATAATTTGGGATGTCTTGAGTGGTGGTGCTGGTGGTGATGTGGGCAATGGTGCTTTGGAGGAATCATCATAATGATAATAATAAAAATAAAAATAATAATAGCAGACATTCATTGAGTGTCTATTCTGTCCCAGGCACTGACCTAAGACTTTATTCGTAATTAGACATTTAATTGCCATAGCAACCCTATGAAGTGCTCTCGTTAGTCCCACTTTCAGATGGGGAGAGATGTTAAGAAACTGCGCAGCTACTAGCCAGTGGGTGGTGGTACCGCCAGCTTGGGACACAGGCGGTCTGGTTTAGAGCATCCCTGCTCATGCTAACATTCTCCCTAAGCTGCCTCTTGGCCTTGACACTGTGTCCTTTTCTCCAGCCTAAAGTGCAGGCCAGGCCCCCCTAGCAGTCCTTTATATGCCAGCATGGACCTTCCAGGAGGCTGCTGCAGCCCTGTGTCAAGGATTTTCCAACTCAGAAAGGTGTTTCTCTGGAGCCTTGTTCAAACCTTTCATCCTGCCCAAACCCCCTCCAGCCTCCCTCCTCTTGCCAAGTCAGATCCTGCCTCCTGCCCTTGGAGGCCTCAGCTCTGTCGCCCCCAAACCCGCCCAGAGACGGCGTGGGGAGGGCCACCTCCTCCTAGGACAGCGCTTTTTGAGAAAAATTTCAGTTTGATCTGGCGAGGACAGTGGCTTCACTGTAGAAATAACAATATAACCCTCAAGTCTAGATGAAAACATATTCTAGTCCCATAGGTTGGCGGGATGTCCACGTGCCCTGGACGGACCTGGATGGAAAGGCCAGTTCAGAGTGCCCATCTTGACTCTTCCCTGAAGCCTTGAGAGGGAAACCCACCCCTGGGGCCTGGGCCTTCCTTGAAGTCCCTACGATGAGGCAGAGAAAGAAAGGGCCAACAACGCTGGTCTGGGCGAGAAGAAAGAGCGGTGGGGAGGGGAGGGTGAGAGTGGTGTGGGTCAGGGCCAGGGCAGGAAACTAGCCGGGGGGCTCTGCTGTGTCCCTGGGGAAGCAGGTCTTCCACATGGAGCTGTGGCCTTGCTCAGTGAGTGTAGGATCCACCGCACAGAGGCCCGTCATTAAAGTGGTGTTGATCAGAGAGAATTAAAGTATAAAAATGATAAGACCAGCTCCTAATTAGAGCCCGCTGGGCTCCAGGCAGGGCCTGCGGGCAGTTTTCGGGAAAGGTCTGCAGGATCTCAGCACATGGGCCGCAGGCACCCCTCAGCCCTGTCATCTTACATGCAGGAAAACTGAGGTTGTGGACAGGAAAGTTGCTCCTGCTGGGTCTCAGGGGAACTGAGCCCCAAGCCAGGGGTCCTTCTACCTCAGCTCAGGCTTCTCTAAGGGCTTCACATGGAAAGAATCTACCTACACAGGGATGCTGTGTGGCTGGGGCTTATGATAGCATTCAGTCATTCACTCGGTCATTCGTTTGTTCAACAAATATTTATAGAGTGCCTTCCATGGGCTAGAGACTGTTTTGGACACAGGATAGAGCTGAGAACAAAACCAGAAAAACAATCCTCCCCTCATAGAGTTATTATTCGTAGAATTTTTTTTGGGGGGGGGAGACATAAACACACATTAAATAAATATCGTGTCAGAATGTGGTAAGAACAGTGGAGAAAAATGTGGACAGGAGGGTGCAGGGTGCCCTCCGTGGGCTGTCTCTGGTCAGAGAGTGGCAGGAATCCTTGAACAGTAGTAAGGGCCGTAGCAAGAGTCCCACCTCAGCAAGACCCCTCACGACAGCATCCCCACCGCCTCACTGTGAAGTGGGAGGAGGATGGAGCTGGGGACCATAATTCACAAGACCACTGAGAGGTGCCCAAGAGGCAGGGTCCCAGGGGCCAGGACTGTGCTGTGGCGTGAGCCGGCGAGGTGAGGGTGAGCGTCTACACAGACGGAAGGCTGGGCTGAGCGTTGAGGACGTGGCCTTGGGGGAAATTAGGAAGGGCAGAAGGAAGGCCGAAGTAGACTGTCCTGGCTGGCTGGGGAGAAGCACGTGGGAGAGGAGGAAGAAAGGGATGAGACTGGAGGTGAAGTTGAGAAGCAGCCTTGGGAGGCAATGAGGAACAGATTAAGCAGGCTTCACCTCTCGGGCATGGAGATCTCCTTGTGGGTTACAGCTGGGGGATGACATCGGGAAGAAACCACTTTATAAAGGTCCATCTGGCAGGTGCAGGACAGTTGTGTTGGAAGAAGAAGTCATCGGCGATCTAGGGCAGTGATTGTGGGATGCAGAGAGGGGAGGGACGCAGAGAGGCAGGAAGGACCACAGGACTTGATGCCTAAACTCCAACTTCCTCAATCCAATGCTGTTTTGGCGGAACCCGCAGGCTCTTTTTTCACTGCTCTGCGCCTGTGGCGACTTTCCAGGATGGGGAGAGGAGACCTGAGTGCCCGGAGCATTTCTCCAGATGTTGAATCTCATGCTCTGACTGCCGTACCCCTCCCAGTCTCTGCTTCTATCTCTGCCTCCCTGAGTCTGGCTTGGATTTGGCCAGCCCAGATTGGGAAGACCTTGGGGGACAGTCGGCAGGAAAATCTGGGGTCAGTCCAGGGCTAGAGGAGATGCATATGATCTATTCCTGGAAAAAACAGCAAGGAAAGGGGTTTGGGGGCCCTTCGTGTGCTGAGTCTAGTTACAGTGCAACAAAGAAGCCGCAGGGCAGGTCCGGGTCCTTGCCAATCAGCGGGCACAGCTTGGGGAGTTTGGGGCACCGGGGACCACTCTGAGGATCTGACTGGTCTGGGTCCCTTGGCTTGTTGCAGCCTGGCAGGGGCCCTTAAAACTTGGGGGTGGACAAGACCTGACCCAGTGCTTAGTGTCCCTGTCACAAGAGTCACTGCCTCCAGCTTGGGCCCGGCACTGGGTCTGGGAGGGGAATCTCGCTGTGGTTCCAAACTTACTAAATGCCTCTGGTGGAATCCACACATGTGTTCCCAAAGCCACCTCTGAGCAGACCTGGGTTGGCTGTGATGGGGGCTCTGGGGACAGCCAGGGTCCTAAAGGAACGTCCCATGCCTGCCAGAGCCGTGGCTGCTGTTTGAGGGCCTCTAGCTGCTGAGGCCTCTGGCCTGAGCAAAGAGGGAACCCAGGCTCATGTGACGGGGAGACTAACCTGGTGGGGACACCAGATGAGAAACTGGAGACTCAAGACGAGAAGGACCCCCATTTAGTGCAGCACAGGGGCTAGAATCCTGCCCGCACTCCCCTAGCCCACGGCCTCCTCCTTGACTCCCTGGGGTCTTGAGTGGACTGCAAGCTCGCAGAGGCCAGCACGGGGCTGCCGAGTCTGAGGGCCAGCGATCTGAGGCTGGGACTCGGCACTGATTCAGCCAGACAGCTTTGCTGGGCCATGGTTGGCTTCCCCGCCCTCTCTGTGCAGACTGAGGTGGGTGTGTACTTTGTACTTAATTATAGTGCTCATAACCAGAGAGGAGCTGCTGGGAAGCACATGTCATTTTGTTTGGGGATAATACACATGAAGGCTGGAAAATATCTATTAGATCATCCCGTACTGCCTCTGCCACAGCTGGCATGATTGGTATCAGATCACTCATGCTTTCTCCTGCCTGTGACTCAGGCGGGGCCTGGGGGCTGGGCTGGGCCTCCTGAAGGCTGGCAGCCCCACAGCTTTCTCTTGAGCTCTGCTCTCATTTTCCTTGTCTGCCTGCTCGGTTTTTCATCCCCGGATCTGTTTCTGCCAGCCTTGCTCTCTCGTGTCCTCCCAGTGAGCATTGATTCCTCTAGCCCCTGTTTATGGAGACCCCACTCTGTGGCAGGCCCACCCCTGCTCAGTTCTGGGCGTTCAGACAATGATATCCATCCACTATTCACAGTTGAGAGCAACGTGAGACCTGCCCACGGATAATTCTTTTTTATTAAATTTTTATTGGAGTAGAGTTGATTGACAACGTTGTGTTAGTTTCAGGTGTACAGCAATGTGAATCGGTTATACATATACATCTATCCACTCTTTTTTTAGATTCTATTCCCATATAGGCCATTAAAGAGTATTGAGTAGAGTTCCCTGTGCTATACAGTAGGTTCTTATTAGTTATCTATTTTATATATAGCAGTGTGTGTATGTCAATCCCAATCTTCCAATTTATCCCTCCCCACCCCCTCATCCCCTAGTAACCATACGTTTGTTTTCTACATCTGTGACTACTTCTGTTTTTCGTTTTTCGCTTTAAGATTCTTTTCCCAGATAGGTCATTACAGAGGATTGAGTACAGTTCCCTGTGCTATACAGCAGGTTCTAATTTATGGCTAAATGTGGGCACACCATGCAAGAAGGACTCCTGTAGGTTAGGGAAGGGAGAGGTCACTCTGGGCTCTGCTCGTTGGGAGGCTTCATGGAGGAGACGGCCTTTGAGCTTGGAGAGAGCTCACCAGGTGGAGAAAAAGAAGGCACCACACTGGAAACCTGCAGCCCCCTTCTCATTCTATTGCTTAATATCCTCTGTCTTCCCCGTATCTTCTTGGTCATAGATTGACTCCCTCTAAATCTGGCCTCTGCCACCTCAATCCCTTACGTCTCTCTCTTCTCCTCCCACCTCTGGTCCATTTTAGACACAGTGGGCAGGCCAGTCAAGGCTGAGGCAGAGCTGGGAATCCGGTGACCAGAGAGCGAAGGCTGCAGCTGCCACCAGTCTTCAGCTTCCTTATCTGCAAAATGGGGGATGAGGGCTAATCTCTATGAACCATTCAGGTCTGATGTTCTAGGAATTTCTAAAGCAGGGAGCCACTTGGCAGAACCAGGGTCCAGAGGTGGCGGCTTCATGTCTGTTTCTTCGTCTTTCTGACTTCAGCCACCACCGTTAGCCTGGCAGCTCCCAGATCTGCATTTTCAGCACAGATTCCCCCCCTGAGTGACGGAAACACATCTCCTGCTGCTGCCTGCCTGTGTCTCCGGAGGTGCCTTAAAATCAGCTTGTCCAAAGGGGAAATCGCTGTATTTTACACACCTCTGATTCACCCTGCTGCCAGGATACACATGCACAACACATTCACACACTCACACCCTTCTGATCACGTTACTTTCTTAAAACCACTCCACCAGGATAAAATCCCTGGAGAGCTAGGTGCAGTGGGGCAAAGGTCTTCTGTGACCTTACTGCAGGCGCATCCGTCAAGACTCCACGCCTCCCCAGACACTGGACCCCAGCCAACCCTGACTGCTGAGCACACCTCCAGATTTCACATTTCTGCCTCTTTGCATGTGTTCTTTCTCTAGTATAGAACATTGCTCTCATGCCATGTTTTCTTCCTATTCATTTGTTAAAACCCAACTTGCCTATCACCTCTGCAAGGAAGCCTTCCCAGACATCACTTGTCCCAGTTAATGAATCATTGCCACTCCCTCTTTTCTATCCTTGACCTTGTGAATACAGCTTTTATAGCACTTATCACTGAGTTATTATCAGTTTACTGTGGTAAACAGTGGGCACCCCAACTCCCATTCATCTTTGGACTCCGGATTTTTCTAGCATGATGCCCAGCACTTATTAAGCACTAAGGATTTTGTTCTTTAAACAGAATTGAGTCCTAATGACTGCCCTGTCGTACTCATAGCTCCTTGACAGCAAAGCTCTGCTCAAAGTCAGGAGTACATTTCCAGAGGGCTCTGCAGTGGGGAGCAGCAGTAAGAGTCTGTGTTTTTCGCTCGGTGCCTGCCCTGAGTTAGATGTTAGGTGTTTTCTCTTTCTCAGCCTAGAGTGAGCCCTTGAGCTGACCCAGAAGTTCTGAGCATTTATCACCTAGTATTGATGACCACATATTCTGCCTTCCCTCCTTATGCCTAGAGATGAAGGAAGAAATACAAGCTTATGTTACAAAGAGTATTTCCCTGGTTTATCAGCTCTCCCTCTCTCAGCTGGCGCTCAGAATGATTTCTTAGTTCTCAGCTTTTCTTCCTCTGATCAAAGTGCCCGAGGCAGTGAGCACCAGGAGGGGAATGCGAGCATTTCTGGCTCAGTCTCACGCTCCCCTCTTCTGCGCTGTTTGAAGAACCTGTAGCCCAGAGTTCACCAATCAGGTGGGTGTGGCCTGGCTGCAGAAGGGTCTCCAAGGGCTTGGCGGGGAGCCCGGATGCCCTGGGATATCTGGGGGATGCAGGGGGCAGCTGCCCTACCTCCCCCTGGAGGAGATCAAAGCTGCTTGTGCCCTTCCTTGTCCTCCCTTTCCCATTCTGTTCACTCAATCGTTCTTTTCTCTCCAATGAATTCAATGCAGAAAATCCATGAGCAGAATTTCTCTCTTCAAAGGATCAAATAACCTTTTTTTTTTTTTTGGCCCCCTTTTTACTTTTTTTCCCAAACTGCCAAAGGAAAACATGCCGACAGACTTAGAGTTAAAGGTGAGAGAAAGAAAGAAAAGTTGCAGCAAAGTAATTTCAACTTGAGAAGTAGAGTGGTTGAAACCCAGAAAAAATGTGCGCTCAGCAATATGGTCCGCGCCTACAAATTAACCCTGAGCGCTCGTGTAATTAGTGCGAGGGGCAGGGAACTGAGCAGCTCACAATATCTCTCACCCAGTTCGGAATTACGTTCACAAAAGAATTTCCTCTTCCTTTCTTGTGAGAGTTGAGAGAGTTGCCCTGTCGGTCTGGTATCAGCATTTTGGGCTGGGTTTTGCTCCTGAGGAGGTGGTCTTGCGGCTGTACCCTCCTGACTTTCACCTCTGCGCGTGGCATAACTGGGCCTTCACAGAGTGGGGGTGGAGGCCACTCAGCTCCTCTTCCGGAGAAACAGACCCTGAGGAGCCCCAGATACCAGCTCTCCTGGCCTCTCAGTGCTTCCCGCTACCCCTTTCTGCCCCTGTGCTGCATCTAAACTCTGAGTTTCCTGCTTTTTTAAAAAAAATGTTGGGGTATAGTTGATTTACAATGCTGTGTGAGTTTCAGGTGTACAGCAAAGTGAATCTGTTACACATATACGTATATCTACTCTTTTTCAGATTCTCATACTGAGTGAAGTAAGTGAGACAGAGGAAGACAAATATCATATGATATCACTTATATGTGGAATCTAAAAAAAGGCTACAAATGAACTTATCCACAAAACAGAAATAGAGTCACAGATGTAGAAAATAAACTTATAGTTACCAGGGGGTAAGGCGGGGAGGGATAAATTGGATGATTAGGATTGACATATACACACAATGAACTCTACTCAGTACTCTGTAATGGCCGATATGGGAAAAGAATCTAAAAAATGAGTTTCCTGCTTTTGACATGAATGTGGATATTTATCACCTCTTGAGGAATTAAGAGAATTCAGGTCTGTAAAGTGCTTGGAGAGCTATTGTTGAAGACTCTGTGGCTGGTGTTGTCACAGGGATCTTTGTGGTGGGGGCATGCTTCATGGGGGTCATGGGAGGGTGGCTAACAATCTTTTCCCTTTTTTCCATAAACTCTTCTGGCATCTAGTGAGGCCAATGGACTTGCTATGGACTGAATGTTTGTGTCTCCCAAATTCATATGCTGAAGCCCTAACCCTCAATGTAATGGTATTTGCAGGTAGGCTTTGGGGAGGTAATTAGGTCATGAGGGTGGAGCCCTCATGAATGGGATTAGTGCCCTAAAAAGAAGAGATGTGAGACAGATGCTCTCTCTCTGCCATGTGAGGGTACAACAGGAAGGTAGCTATCTGCATGAGTTTCTTCACCAGACACTGACTTGATCTTGAACTTCCAGACTCCAGAACTGTGAGAAATCAATGTTTGTTGTTTAAGCCATTTGGTCTGTGGTATTTTGTTATAGCAGCCCAGACTAAGACAGGACTCATTCTCAGAATGTTTTTAAATGCACAAAATAAAATATATAGGATTACAAAGGAAACTAATTATATTGACATACAGTTATCAAAATATAAATAAAACATGTGTGGTACAGTCATATATGTGCTTCTTTATTAACTCATCAAAAAGCAAGATCTACTTATGGGTTGAATAACTGACATATTTCTGAAATAAATAATATTTTGAGAAATCTGCAACAATCGTAACATACTAAAATATCTGATTTCTACTGTTGACAACTCATAGCATTGCTAAAACTACTGTGGTTTATTGCTCACATTCATAATTGAGGGAAATGCTATAGTTCAGTTAGAGGTTAGTGAAAATAAAGATAGACATTTTCCCCGTCTAACTTCATTGACCCCCTGACTTCTGTCCATGGGCCTTTGGATGAGTTTCTGCTGATGAATAAATGGGTTTATTTGGAAGATAACTGAACCATTAGTGGCTTCTACTGAATCCTCTGCTTGTGGGGGTTCTATGTCCCTCTCTGGAGACTGAAGGATTGATTTCTTGGAGTCAGGTGTCACTGAGGGTCATTTTTAAGAAATTGGGGGACCAAGAGGACAGAAATAACAAGAGAATTAACAGTATAATATGTGCGTGGTAAGGAGCACTGGGTTGTTGGCCTGTGCTGTGAGCAAAGAGGTGAGGATGTGTGCACGGCTGAGGAAGGGTGTAGGAGCACATGCTTCTCAGAGGGGAAGCCTGGATGCTTAAGGGGTAAATGGACAAAAGGGAGGTGATGTGGGGCCAGGCAGGGTGCAAGGCATGGAAGTTGGGGCATCTTGGCAGTTCAAGGGGGTGCCTCTCTGGGCTGCAGGGCAACTGGGAGCTCTCCCTAGCTCAGGATAAGGGACACAGATCTGTGTTGCAGGCATATTGATTTTCAGATGCACCTGATCATTTGGTTTGAGGTCCTGTTCTTCCATGTGTTCTCCGTGAGCCAGCCTTCAGCATTATCATGTGCACTTAAAACATTTTCACCCACTGGTCATTGACTTCCTCAGCGGTTCCTCCCAGATTCTCTCAAACAACAGATTCAGGCTTCATGAACAAACATTTGTAAACCGGTTGCTCATTTGCCATCTATTTAGTGCTGTGATAACTAAAATCATCTCTGAACAGGAAAATATTTTTATCTTCCTTAGTTGCTATTCAGAGGACCCAGGGTGGGCAATTGAACTTCCGTACTTGAGAAAGATAAGATGCTCCAGGTAATATTTAATTTTACTAAAGAAGAAAATCCCAAAATGACTTTTCCCCTTAATAGTTTTTGTCCTTGAAAACAAAGCCCACATGATACAGATGAATAATACCTCAAAGTCTTTGTTCTCTGGGCTGAGTCTCAGAGCTGAGTGCATTAGACAGGGGGCTAAAACTTGTAGGCAGAGGTATAGAATCCCCAGTCTCTCCCTTTTAACATGAATCCCAGGCAAGTGCCCCTCCGGAACTTAGTGGTGAGAGGTTAGATGAGAATTCCTGTTCTATGTTAAAAATTATTAATGTGATAATTTATTTTTTTCTTTTGTACTAGGTCTTCAAAATTTTATAGTTACAGCACATCTCAGTTCAAACTTGCCTCATTTCAAGTGTTTGTGGCCACATGTAGCGAGTAGCTACCATACTGAATAGTGCTTCTCTTCCTTTCTTTCTCTCTCTCTCTGTAATAAAATATAGTTGACATACAATATTATGTTAGTTTCAGGTGTGCTACATAATGATTTGACTTTTGCATACATTATGTAATGATTACTACAATAAATCTAGTAACCAACTGTCTGCATACAAAATTATTGCAATATTATTGATCACATTCCGTATGTTATTACATCCCTGTGACTTATTATATAACTGGAGGTTTGTACCTCTAAGTCCCCTTTGCCTATTTTCTCCCACCCCATCGCCCACCTCCCTTCTGGCATCTACCTGTGTACTCTCTGGATCTATGAGTTTGCTTTCATTTTGTTTTGTTTGCCTATTTGTTCTGTGGGGAGTTCTTCTCTGAGACTTGCTTTTCACCGTGAGCTGTGCTGCCCCTTGGCTAATTCTGCCATGGAACTCAGAGGTGTTAGTGGTTGGTGTGTTAGAGCAATTGCTGGGTACAAAGGCGCACTGGGATGCAAAGATATGGGGAAGAAGCCCAGTGGGAGGGAGAGGCATCCATGACACCAGTCATTCTATACAAAAGACAGCAAGCTGCGATTACCATCTCCCGGAGTGTGTGGGAGCTCTGAGACCTGGGAAGGTGCCTTCCTGAAGGCTGCCACACACAGAGCTACACAGAGCACAGGCAAGAGATTTGCTCATTAGGAGACACCATGAGTGAAGCAGCCACGCCCATAATGCCAAGACCTTGGCAAGAAGAGAAGGGAAAAAGCCACTGTCTCCAACTTTCTCTAGTAGCTCCTGGATCACTGCTACTCTTGTATTTGTTTGATAATCCTGTGGTTAATCTATTTGCTTGTATTCCATTGTGTTCCTCAGGTGAACTAGATGCAGTTTACAAAAACAGTTGGATTATGGCAAGACGACATAAAAATGACAAAAAATGAGGCACAGGAGATGGAAGAATAGGAGAGATGAATGGAGCCAGGTGTGAGGTTGGTTCAAAATACACATCCCTTAATGTCTCACCGATTTTGCTACAGATGGGCTGTATTGATCTGAGTCTAAGCTTTTCAACAGCCAAGGCCAAGGAAAGCACAGTAAGTGGCATGAGTCACAGCCCAAGAAATAAAAGCGAACAGGAGTGGAGTTGGCACACATCACACTGTGAGGCCAGGATGCGAGGACACGGGACGAAGCACAGCGGAAGCATACCAGTGACACCGAAATCGTGTCACATTCTCGGAGTGATGTTCTTCCTGGATTCTTCCTTGAAAAGAAGCTTCATCAGGCCCCAGCTGCTGACCTCAGCGGCACCTGGCACACATCAGTATGAAATCCCCCTCCATCTCCCCGCCCGCCGAGTGTCTCTCTTTCGTCTCTGTTTAGACCAGGGGCACAACTCCTTGCTGTTCTAGAGAAGCTGTTCTGCAGAGCCCACTTGCTGCTCTCCAGATACTCAGCTCTCAGATGGACAGGCTTAATCTGGGTCAATTTAAGGGATTTAGAGCAATGCATTTCCATGGCAGGGACTACTTTGAGTTCACCAGAGCCTGTTTCCTTCCCTCCTGGGCACATGAGTACTTTCCCCAGGCTCCTCTGCAGCTGGGCATGGCTTTGACACTGAGCCTGAGCAGAAGTGATGTGTGTCACTTCTGGGCTGAAATGGTTGGGAAGTAAATACATTCTCTCCATAATCCCTTTCCCCATCCGCTGGCTGAGAGGAGAAGGCTATAAGGACCCAGAGGAAGGTGGAGACACGGGGAGGAAGAAGCCCAGGCTACTGAGGGTCTGGTGGAAGACACCAGCCAGAAAACCTTCACTAGACCGTGATATGCACAAGGAGCCAACCTCTATGGTGTCAAGCCACTGAGAATTCCGGATTTGTCTGTTAGAGTAGCTAGCATTATTTTAACAAATACAGTTCCCCTCGGGAAATGCTCTCTAAATAAAACTCCTCTCACCAAGAGGAACTGAGAGATTTGAGTGACACCAAGTTCAAGGTTACATTCTCTGACAACTGCTAAGAGTGCAAATATTCTCTGTTGCAGGGAAGTGGGTAGGTGCAAAACCTTATGTTTTAATAGTCACCCAAGGTGGGAATAAGATTAACACACTCTTGTCAAAATTGTGTCACCTTACAAGAACTCCTGCCTGAATAGAAAGCTCTCATGTCTCCTTTTGGAGATAACCCAGGCTGTACCTGTGGGTTAGACCAAGATTCTCCTCAGAAAGTCATTTTGTGTCTGCTTTAACACATGGGAAAAAAGGTAACCAAATCCACACGGTTTCATAGAATGTAATCTTCTATAGTAATTTTAACCTGAAAAAAATTTTAAACAGCTATAACCCTCTGACTGCTGCAGCCCTTAAAAACAAAACAAAACTTGGACGGTGAACTTGGTCAAGTCCCCTTCTCACCCTAGGCTTTAGTTTCCAGGCATGACCAATGGCAACTGGATGTGATGGGCCAAAACTGCAATTTATAATCTATGTGTATGATGCCAAACGAAAACTCTCTATAGCACACGCCAATAGCATATTGATAGTAAATACAATTCTGTTCCCGTTATCCTTACAGGATGTAAGCACTAAGCAGCAGCTATGGCGGCAGAACAAACATTTCCAACTGCCACACACATCATACAAGGTGAGATACTCGTAATATTTATGGACCAGGTCCTGAGGGCCAAAACCGGGAGGGAAAGGTAGCCCCTGCTTCTCCCGGAGAAGCGCTGAAGGCCTGCGGTTGTGCTTACTGATCACAGGGGCTGGGTGGTTATGTCACCATCACATTGGATGTTGAGGGAGGATCCAGGTTGGTGAGCCTTGCTGGTGTGCAGGGCGACTTTGCTCCTGATGGGAGCTCGCTGTTGAGTTATCTGCAGGGCTTGGTGATTTGCCCAAGAATGAACTCATAAGTTCTCCAGATTCAGTGACCAGACTAGAGCAACAGCGTTGAAAGAGCCAAATGATGAGACAGAACTGGGCTTCACGATGGGCCACTGCTCCTGCAGATGTCCACCCAAGGGACACAACTACCCTTAATTTCCAACTTTACCCAGGCTGCCTGGGACCTGACTCCTTTGTCCCTAGAGCAGGTAAAGCCAAACTCTGGCTAAAGGGTAAAAAATTCACAATGAAGAACCCCAGATCTGATTTTTTTTTTTTAACTCTCATTTGGTGTCTTAAATCATCCTGGAATTGAGCTCTACCGTTTTTCCTCTTCCAAGATGGTGAGGGGAAAGTGTGAGCAGATGCTCCCCTACTGTAGAGGTTGGGTGGCTGGGAAAACTGGAGTCCTGGGGGCTGTGGGATCTATAGTCCAAAGTGCCTTTTATCCACACCCAGGCCGTGACCTGGGAGTGCTGTGAGAGGAGGGGCTTTGTCACTTCATGATTCACCGATTGTCCATCCTTCTCTGCTGGAGGACCTTGAAGGACGCACATGTGTCCAGTTAGGAGGATGCTCCAGGAAGCCCCCAGGCAGTGCATGTAAAACTTTCCATGTGCCTGTGAAACACCTGGACATGATGATTCTGCATTTCTAACCAACCTCCAGGTGAGGCTGACGGTGCCCTGAGGACCCCACTCTGGGTAGGAGGGTCCAGGGAATTGTGCCACGTGTAGAATGATGTTTGGACAAGCAGTGCTTCTGTGCAGCTCCCCAGAGCCTGCCAAGAAGGCTGGAAGGATCTGTGATGAGAAGGGTCTGAGTGTGGTCTGAGTGAGAAGAGAGGATCCAGGGGAATGGCTGTCCAGGGTCTGTGAAGAACACCCCCTCCTGGGCTTCCTTCCACTTACCCTGACTTTGTGCTTTGCGTCTTTGCTCTTACAGATTTGGAGGGCCTCATTATGCCTTACACTGGAGCTAGGTGTTTAGACCAATCTGAGGATATAAGCAAGCTGACAGAAGGCATCTGATTGAAAGCCTGGCTTGGAGAGGTGGGGGGATGGGGAGGACTGGAATACACATTCAGCTCTTTGCTCCCTACCACGCATCTCAGGTCAAAGCCCAGCTCAGCCTTGTTCCCCCCGTTCTCCTGGGATGCTGTGGAGGAGGATGCCTCCCCTCTTGAAGAGGCTTTGGCTTCTTGCATCCTGACATGTGCATGTTTTCTGTTTTATAGGAAGAAATGTGTCTTGGCTGGAGGCCCATGTTTCGTTCCAGCACATCCTTTTTACCAAAAGAGCCGTCCCTGGAGCTGCCAACAGTGTTTAGGAGAAAGCCATCCAACAATACTTTGGATCTGGGAGCGTGGCCTGACCACGGACGTGGCCTTCCCCGCCCCGAGAACCATCCATCGGAAAGCCTGGCACACGGTAGAGTGTCTTTATTTTTACTCCAAAATGTAAAAAATGTGAAGCTGGTTTCTTTCTTTCTTTCTTGTAACAGCTGGGAAAACTCCTGTCAGTGGATGCAGTGTCCTTTCCAGATTCAATATTGTGCAAACTGCATATCGGCAAATGGAGTAAACAAATATGTCCATGGAGCTTTCCTGATGCACAGAGAGATGAGGCCGCCCCGATACAGAGACGCAGACCTGCCGATCGGCACGGGAGCTGCTGAAACTGCTACTCCACCAGCTCTGCTACCGTCTCTCTCCTTCAGAACAGAGTCTGAGAGCCTGGGGTGATGGGCCACTCGGATGCCCAGCAGCAGGGGACCCCTGGAGTCACGCAGACCTAGGGTGGCTGCAGGTTGGATGGGAGCTCTCATTGGCTGCGGTGGGGACTCACCACCTGACCAGTCCTGCGCCTGCGCTAAAAGCCCCACCCTCTTCAGTCCCACTTGAACCGCAAGGCTCTCACCCCCAGGCAAGGCGGAGGAGTTTGTTTCTTTTTCTCTTCTTTGTTTTTTGAAGTTTACTTTTCAGCTCTGTCTCCCCACTCCGGCAGGCCTGGGCAGGAGGCAGTACCCCATGTGGCATCTTTTTGGCATAGAGAACTTGGCCAAGTCCCTTTCCCAGCACGGGTTTTAGTTTCCAGGCGTGCAGTGTTAACATGGGTGTGACGGACCCCGGGCTGGCTTCAGCTCTGCAGTCCTTCGGAGTGTAGGATGCCTCTGTGCAATGCTGGGTCTCAACATGCTCCCGTGGCAATAACTTAGTGAGATTAAGTACCTTTTAAATGTTCCCTTCTAAGACGATGAGGAAACAGATTTAAGGGGATTAGACTGTTCTATTGAAAGGTGGGCAGAGAATACGTGGAGAAAGCTAGCATTTAGACCCGGGGCTGTCTTTTCAGAAATCCTGTACTTTCTTTTTTGCAAAACAGCATCATGCTTCCCCAAACACCCCTGCAAGAAAATAAACAAACAAAACAATGGGACAAGGAGCATCCAAAGGGTACACCTTCAAAGCCTGAAATGAAATTTTTATCCATCTCTCCTCCATGTATCACCTCCCCTGGCCTGGCTGGTTGAATGTTTTCTCCTGTCTGTGATGGGGTCGGAAAGGGAGGGGCGGGGTGGAGAAGCTGCCCATCTGCCCTTTTGGGAGAGCTGTTATTTCCTGACATGCTTGTTTCTTTGGACAAGCAGAAATGGGCACGTCCTCTTGCTGGTTTGTGATGAAGCAAGAGTCGCTTCTCACCATTAACAACCTCATGGAGTTTGGTGTTGCAGAAACAGTTGCTCAGGCAGGCTAGGTTCGGTTGCTACCAAATATCCTTGAAGTCTCAGAATTACTGAGAACAAAGATTTGCCTCCATGCTCGCTGGGTCCCTGATAAATCGGGCATGTCTGTCCTTGTTTCAGGAGGGAGATGAGTTCTGAGGTGTCAAGAGGAAATGGCCCTGTACCCAGTTTCACGTCCCGAACGGGGTCCCTGGTGCCTGGGATGCCATGTTGCTGAGCAGATGGCAGTGTCATGGGTGTGCTTCTGGTGGAGAAAAGATGGAGATGAAACTGCACACCCCCTCATGTTGGCAGCTTTGGAGAGTCTTGGCCAGCTCTTCCAGGGCAGGTGCTGAGGTGAGAGGCTAGTTAGGGCACAGGAGCAACAACCCAGGCCAGAGCTTCCTGTGTTGAGCAGTTAGACACAGGTTGTTGATGAACTGCTTAGCACCTGGCATATATCTATTATTTCATGTAGGTTTTGATTACTGAGTTATAGAAGTTTTCAAATATTTCCTCTTTCTAGAGTTGCATCAACTCCGTTCTTCCTAGTGGGAAGATGGAGAAATAAATCAACCAAGATATTCTTTGACCGATCACCATGCCCATTCAATGTTCAGATGCCTATGCCGATCAAATCTCTCCAGAATATCCCAGGTAATACATTTTGAGGGTTATCGTCAGCCTAGCTTGTTTGCTTCCCCCCTCTCTCGCTCTCAACCTTCTGAAGTATAGCATAGGTACCCTCGTAACAGAATATGTCAATGAATGTATTTAATCAGTGGTTGATATGTGCAGCTGCCTAAATTTGTGGTCTTTTGCACCTTTTATGTGGCCTATGGCAGAATATGTGGTGAATGTTCTTGTGCCTCCCACTGCTATATGTTTGCTCCTTGGAGATGGCTTTTCAGCTCTGTTTCAATGCCTCTCCCATCCATGCAGCATGTGGCAGACAGATTCTGAGGTAGTTGACCCTCCATGGTCCTGATCTCCTGTTTGTGTCCTGTATAATACCTTCCTCTTGAGTGTGTATAGGGGGACCTGACTTGCTTCTAACCAACCGAATATGGCAAAAGTGACGGATGTCACTCCTATGATTACATTGCATTATATGAGGCTTTGTCTTACTAGCGAATTCATTCACTGTTTTGATGAAGTAAGTGGCCATTTTGGGGAAGTCCACGTGGGCCTCTCTGAATGGTGGGTGACGTCTAGGAGCTGAGGGCAGCCTCCAACCATTAGCCAGCAAAAGCTGGGGCCCTCAGTCCTACAGCCACAAGGAAATAAATTCTTCCGGTAACCTGAGTGAGCTTGGAGTCAGGTTCTTCCCCATTCAAGCTTCTGGATGAGAACACAGCCTGGCTAAAACCTCAACTGCAGCCTTATGAGACCCTGAACAGAGGACCCAGCTAAGCCACACGCAGACTCTGACCCACAGCAATAGTCAGATAATAAATGTGTATTGTTCACGGTTGCTAAGTCTGATAATTTGTTATGCAGTAGTTGAAAATGGACACATAACACTCAGAAGTTCCTGGCCACCTGCATCGTAAGAGAGGTTCAGTGCTGTTCCTCTAAAATCTCCTCTGTGTCATCCAAGACATGTCCTCTGTGTGCTCCTGAAAATGAAAAACTCGATGATTTCCTGGAGAGAAATATCAAATACCACTGGACTTACGTTTTTAGTTGTTAACATCTGCGTCTGTAGGCTAATGTCTTTCCTGAATTCCAGATCCTAATGCCTACTAATATATCTTCGCTTGGTAGTTCTACGTCAACATAAAAATGTCCCAAACTCGGGCTTCCCTGGTGGCTCAGTGGTTAAGAATCCACCTGCCAATGCAGGGGACACAGTTTCGAGCCCTGGTCCCAGAAGATCCCACATGCCGCGGAGCAACTAAGCTTGTGCGCCACAACTACTGAGCCCGTGTGCTGCAACTACTGAAGCCCGTGTACCCTAGAGCCCGTACTCTGCAACAAGAGAAGCTACCTCAAAGAGAAGGCCATGCACTGCAATGAAGAGTAGCCCCTGCTTGCCACAACCAGAGAAAGCCCATGTGCAGCAACGAAGACCCAATGCAGCCAAAAATAAGTAAAAAAAAATGTCCCAAACTCAACTCCTTATCCTCCATATTTGCTTCTTCTCCACTGCTTTTTGCCTTAAGAAATGGCACACTTCCCCTGTCAGCCTAGATCCTCATGTCTTCCCAGTAGTTCCCTGGGATGGCCCTTGGATCAGAAGCCCTATTTCATGTCTGGAGTGGAGAGACACTGCAAGGCTCTGTAAGCCCTGGGCCTTTGTAAATTGTCCCTTGGGCTTCTGGGGGGCTATTGTCCTTGTCCCCGGGGCCAAAAGGAGTCTTTTACCTGGGAGGTAAGAGGTCCCAAGCTCCAGGCCAGGATAATAAACCAGACAGATTGCAAAGGTACTGGGTCCTGGAGGCTCTCAGGGTTTTTCTCAGGTTTTCTCCAAACAGTCCTGTATCCTCTGCCAAGGATATGTGACTCCCTGCCCTGCCTTTCCAGTCTATTAAACCTAGGCTATTAAGGATTCAGAGAAATCATATACAAATTTCCTCCTATATTAAATGACATTAAAGTTAACATCCAAAGTTACAGAAAAAGATTTATTTAGTAAGGAATGTTCTCACATCCTTACTAAGCCTCAGTGTAGATGTGACTACCCTTGACAAGTCAAAGGTTAAAATGTCCCTCTGTCTCTGCAATATTTGTCAAGATTGAGTCCTAAGAGTTGCATTTTCAAATGCCTCTAATGAAAAGGGGGTATCTGTTCAGATGAAAAGGCAGAGGTGCAGAAACAGAGACTATGGTTGTCCCTGAAGAAGTGATACAAGATGACTAAGAAATATCATTTGAGAGAAGGGGAAGGACCAGCCAGCCCTACATTAAAAAGTTAAAGGAATAGGAGAAAAAACAAACCATGAAGTCAGTGTATAATTATGGCTGATGCATGTATCATGTTTTATAATGCAGTGCTTGGATGATTAAGCAAAGAAACATCAGGATAGGAAACCTAAGATGGAGCCAGAAACAAGGTCATTGCTGAACTTGTATGCTGTGAGTTCTACAGTATTTGATGGACATGGATATTTGGTCCTCAGCAGCCACTACAGACTGGCAGTCAGGTGAGTACGGCTGTTTGCTCAGTTGGGGGCCTCAGTTCAAACTAGTGTTCTCTGAGAACATCTTTACTTCTTCCCTAAACAGTTGCAAAGGAGAAACTAAAGCCATTTTAAACTATTTATTTATAAAAATGTCTTACATTTTACGTATAATTTATTCTTGAGTATATTATATATTTTGTGGACATTTGAGATTCATTTTTCCATTATATTCTCTAACTGTCTAATGCTGGCATAGAAAGTAGTCATTAATTTCTAAATAATTATTTTTTAAAATGTGTAATAACTTCTCATCTACCCAGTCATCTAATCCTCAAACAGTAATAATTGCACCTTCTTATTTCTTGTGGCTAAAGATTTTTTCTTTTCTTTTACCTTATTACACTGTCTAGAAGAGCACTGAAATATGGAAGTATAATGCCATTCATATATGTAGTTTAAAATGTTCTAGTAGCTACGGTAAAAGAAAGTAAAAGGAAACATGAAATTCATTCAATAATATATTATTATTTAACCCCATATACCCAGAATAAAATTTCAACCTAAATCAATACAAAAATTAAAAATTAGGTATTTTACACTCTTTTTAAAAAAAATACTAAGTGTTCAAAATCTGGTACAGCACACCTCAATTCAGATGAGCCCTATTTCAAGTGCTCAGTAACCACATGTGGCTAGTGGCTGTCATTTTGGACAGTACAGGTCTAGAACTTCTAGAATACTATAAACAATGACCATGATTGCAAGTAGCCTTGTCTTATTATTTTGTTAAGTGGAAACATCACTTACTTTTAACTAGCTATTACTGCCATTTGGCTTGGGACAATTTTGATTTTTTATCATATCAAGGAGCAATCTTCCATTCCTAGTTTATAAAATGTTTTTGTTGTGGTGGTTAGTGTTATAAATTAGAAATGCTATTGAAGTCACCTCCTCATCTTTTAAGAAGATTTTTTTTTCCCCTTTGACTTAGTGATATGTCATTTAAAAATTTCCCCTAATATTTATCTGTCTCTGCATTCCTGAAATAATTTTACTTAGTTATGGAACACACCTCTTTTTACTTGGCAGGATTTGGTTTGCTTTTATTTCATTTCACCAGGTCACGTTTCATTTCACAAGGTGAGATTCCCCCTTGAAAATAGTATGACTAATAATACTAGGCAGGCATAGGCACGCTCTGGACTGAGTGAAGGAAGGGCTGCTTTTTCTCCTGAGGGCCAGGAAGTTGAGTGTGTGGGGCAGGATGCAGGTCAGGGTGTGTGGCTGAGTCTGGAGCCTCCTGGACTCAGTCACCTGGGCCCAGTGCACGTGCCTTAGGGAAAATGGCTGAGTGCATGAGGAAAGTGCTGTGTAAAGGAATGGCAGCATTGGGAGCTGAGACATTGAATGATGTCGAACCACCGTATGCAGGCATAATACAGGGAGGGAGCCGTGTCCTCCTCCTTCTCTGTATCCTGAGAAGTCCTATGGGACTAGCCTGGGTGGTGTATGCCTCAAGCACCCCAATGCTGGTGACAATGGCCTGGGAGCGTGGGCCACCTGGTGCTGGTGTCTGGACCATTGATAAGCTCTGATCCATGGACAAGGATGACCCCGTTTCTGAGTCACGTGCTTTCAGCAAATACCGTGTGTGTGGTCCAAGAATCATAGTAGCAGTACACTTGGCCCTCTGGTGGACTGGTCAGATTTTCTAGCACTTTTTTCTGTAAAACTGGTCACCAGGACTGACTATTTGCACAGAGTAGGTGTCCTTATGATTCTTGGAATTTTCATGAAAGTAGTGCCCAGAGAGAAGGAAAAGAGATGTTTTTATAATGGTGGAATGAATACTTAGTAACTATTCAAACTTGAATATTAAATGTGCCTGTATTAGTTTGCTAGGGCTGCGACAACAAGTTACACAGTCTCGGTGGATTAAGCAACAGAAATTTATTTTATCATATTTCTGGAGATTTAGAAGTCCCAGGTCAAGGTGATGGCAGAGTTCACTTCTTCTGAGACCTCTCTCCTTGGCTAGTAGATAGCGACTTCCTCACTGTGTCCTCACATGGTCTTTCCTCTGTGTGTTTGTGTCCAAATTTCCTCATCTTATACTTATCAGGACACCAGTCATATTGGATCAGGGCCCACACCTGCAACCGTATTGTAACTTAATTACCTCTTTAAAGACCCTATCTCCGAGGAGGGGGGAAGATGGCGGAAGAGTAAGACACGGAGATCACCTTCCTCCCCACAGACACATCAGAAATACATCTACACGTGGAACAACTCCTACAGAACACCTACTGAATGCTGGCAGAAGACCTCAGACCTCCCAAAAGGCAAGAAACTCCCCACGTACCTGGGTAGGGCAAAAGAAAAAAGAATAAACAGAGACAAAAGAATAGGGACGGGACCTGCACCAGTGGGAGAGAGCTGTGAAGGAGGAAAGGTTTCCACACACTAGGAAGGCCCTTCGCGGGCAGAGACTGTGGGTGGTGGAGGGGGGAACTTCGGAGCCGCGGAGGAGAGCGCAGCAACAGGGGTGCGGAGGGCAAAGCAGAGAGATTCCTGCACAGAGGATCGGTGCCGACCAGCACTCACCAGGCCGAGAGGCTTGTCTGCTCACCCGCCGGGGTGGGCGGGGGCTGGGAACTGAGGCTTGGGCTTCGGAGCTTAGATCGCAGGGAGAGGACTGGAGTTGGCGGCGTGAACACAGCCTGAAGGGGGTTAGTGCGCCACAGCTAGCTGGGAGGGAGTCCGGGAAAAAGTCTGGAGCTGCCGAAGAGACAAGAGACTTTTTCTTGCCTCTTTGTTTCCTGGTGCGCGAGGAGAGGGGATTAAGAGCGCCACTTAAAGGAGCTCCAGCCGCGAGCTGCGGCTAAAGGTGTGGACCCCAGAGATGGGCATGAGACCTTAAGGCTGCTGCTGCCGCCACCAAGAAGCCTGTGTGCGAGCACAGGTCACTATCCATACCTCCCCTCCCGGGACCCTGTGCAGCCCGCCATTGCCAGGGTCCCGGGATCCAGGGACAACTTCCCCGGGAGAATGCATAGCACGCCTCAGGCTGGTGCAACGTCACGCCGGCCTCTGCCGTCGCAGGCTTGCCCTGCATCCGTACCCCTCCCTCCCCCATGCCTGAGTGAGCCAGAGCCCCCGAATCAGCTGCTCCTTTAACCCCGTCCTGTCTGAGCGAAGAACAGACGCCCTCCGGCGACCTACACACAGAGGCGCGGCCAAATCCAAAGCTGAACCCCGGGAGCTGTGCGAACAAAGAAGAGAAAGGGAAATTTCTCCCAGCAGACTCAGGAGCAGCGGATTAAATCTCCACAATCAACTTGATGTACCCTGCATCTGTGGAATACCTGAATAGACAATGAATCATCCTAAACTGAGGAGGTGGACTTTGCGAGCAAGATATATTATGCTTTCCCCTTTTCCTCTTTTTGTGAGTGTGTATGTGTATGCTTCTGTGTGAGATTTTGTCTGTATAGCTTTGCTTTCACCATTTGTCCTAGGGTTCTGTCCGTCTGTTTTTTTTTTGTTTGTTTGATTTAAAAACTATTTTTCTTAATAATTAGTTTTTATTTTAATAACTGTATTTTATTTTATTTTACTTTTTTATTTTATTTTATTCTGTTTCTTTCTTTCTTTCTACCTTTTCTCCCTTTTATTCTGAGCTGTGTGGATGAAAGGCTCTTGGTGCTGCAGCCAGGAGTCAGTGCTGTGCCTCTGACATAGAGGAGCCAACTTCAGGACACTGGTCCACAAGAGACCTCCCAGCTCCACATAATATCAAATGGCGAAAATCTCCCAGAGATCTCCATCTCAACACCCAGCTTCACTCAATGACCATCAAGCTACGGTGCTGGACACCCTATGCCAAACAACTAGCAAGACAGGAACACAGCCCCACCCATTAGCAGAGAGGCTGCCTAAAATCATAATAAGGCCACAGACACCCCAAAACACACCACCAGACATGGACCTGCCCACCAGAAAGACAAGATCCAGCCTCATCCACCAGAACACAGGCACTAGTCCCCTCCACCAGGAAGCCTACACAACCCACTGAACCAACTTTAGCCACTGGGGACAGACACCAAAAACAATGGGAACTATGAACCTGCAGCCTGCAAAAAGGAGACCCCAAACACAGTAAGATAAGCAAAATGAGAAGACAGAAAAACACACAGCAGATGAAGGAGCAAGATAAAAAACCCACCAGACCTAACAAATGAAGAGGAAATAGGCAGTCTACCTGAAAAAGAATTCAGAATAATGATAGTAAAGATGATCTAAAATCTTGGAAATAGAATAGAGAAAATGCAAGAAACATTTAACAAGGACCTAGAAGAACTAAAGAGGAAACAAACAATGATGAACAACACAATAAATGAAATTAAAAATACTCTAGAAGGGATCAATAGCAGAATAACTGAGGCAGAAAAATGGATAAGTGACCTGGAAGATAAAATAGTGGAAATAACTACTGCAGAGCAGAATAAAGAAAAAAGAATGAAAAGAACTCAAGACAGTCTCAGAGACCTCTGGGACAACATTAAATGCACCAAAATTCAAATTATAGGGGTTCCAGAAGAAGAAGAGAAAAAGAAAGGGACTGAGAAAATATTTGAAGAGATTATAGTTGAAAACTTCCCTAATATGGGAAAGGAAATAGTTAATCAAGTCCAGGAAGCACAGAGAGTCCCATACAGGATAAATCCAAGGAGAAACACACCAAGACACATATTAATCAAACTATCAAAAATTAAATGCAAAGTAAACATATTAAAAGCAGCAAGGGAAAAACAACAAATAACACACAAGGGAATCCCCATAAGGTTAACAGCTGATCTTTCAGCAGAAACTCTACAAGCCAGAAGGGAGTGGCAGGACATATTTAAAGTGATGAAGGAGAAGAACCTACAACCAAGATTACTCTACCCAGCAAGGATCTCATTCAGATTTGATGGAGAAATTAAAACCTCTACAGACAAGGGAAAGCTGAGAGAGTTCAGCACCACCAAACCAGCTTTACAACAACTGCTAAAGGAACTTCTCTATGCAAGAAACACAAGAGAAGGAAAAGACCTACAATAACAAACCCAAAACAATTAAGAAAATAGGAACATACATATCGATAATTACCTTAAATGTAAATGGATTAAATGCTCCCATCAAAAGACACAGACTGGCTGAATGGATACAAAAACAAGACCCATATATATGCTGTCTACAAGAGACCCATTTCAGACCTAGGGACACATACAGACTGAAAGTGAGGGGATGGAAAAAGATATTCCATGCAAATGGAAATCAAAAGAAAGCTGGAGTAGCAATTCTCATATATCAGACAAAATAGACTTTAAAACAAAGACTATTACAAGAGACAAAGAAGGACACTACATAATGATCAAGGGATCGATCCAAGAAGACATAACAATTGTAAATATTTATGCACCCAACATAGGACCACCTCAATATATAAGGCAAATACTAACAGCCATAAAAAGGGGAAATCAACAGTAGCACAGTAATAGTAGGGGACTTTAACACCCCACTTTCACCAATGGACAGATCATCCAAAATGAAAATAAATAAGGAAAATAAATAAGGACACATTAAACAAGATGGACTTAATTGATATTTATAGGACATTCCATCCAAAAACAACAGAATACACATTTTCCTCAAGTGCTCATGGAATATTCTCCAGGATAGATCATATCTTGGGTCACAAATCAAGCCTTGGTAAATTTAAGAAAATTGAAATCATATGAGCTATCTTTTCCAACCACAACGCTATGAGACTAGATATCAATTACAGGAAAAGATCTGTAAAAAATACAAACACATGGAGGCTAAACAATACACTACTTAATAACGAAGTGATCACTGAAGAAATCAAAGAGGAAATCAAAAAATACCTAGAAACAAATGACAATGAAGACATGACGACCCAAAACCTATGGGATGCAGCAAAAGCAGTTCTAAGAGGGAAGTTTATAGCAATACAATCCTACCTTAAGAAACAGGAAACATGTTGAATAAACAACCTAACCTTGCACCTAAAGCAATTAGAGAAAGAACAAAAAAAACCCCAAAGTTAGCAGAAGGAAGGAAATCATAAAGATCAGATCAGAAATAAATGAAAAAGAAATGAAGGAAACAATAGCAAAGATCAATAAAACTAAAAGCTGGTTCTTTGAGAAGATAAACAAAATTGATAAAACATTAGCCAGACTCATCAAGAAAAAAAGGGAGAAGACTCAAATCAATAGAAATAGAAATGAAAAAGGAGAAGTAACAACTGACACTGCAGAAATACAAAAGATCATTAGAGATTACTACAAGCAACTCTATGCCAATAAAGTGGACAACCTGGAAGAAACGGACAAATTCTTAGAAATGCACAACCTGCCAAGACTGAATCAGGAAGAAATAGAAAATATGAACAGACCAATCACAAGCACCAGAATTGAAACTGTGATTAAAAATCTTCTAAAAAACAAAAACCCCATAAGATGTTATGGAAAAGCTGAACGAACTTTTTGGCCAAACCAATATTACATATCTCACCTAGTGGGATGTGGGGCAGCAGGGCATAATAAACATGTTACTATTTCATGCCATGACATGAAAATAATAATAATATATATATATGAATTCAGATCAAATTTAATGTTAAATGAGTTTCAGTCAGGTTTTGTCTTCAAACACTTTATAAAATAAACTACAAAGCGTTTGGAAGTTTAGAACTATAAATAAGGGATTGTGGGTCTGGGTACCATTAAGATTATCTTTCCCCTGAGAACATGAAAGTTTCATCTGAGTACAGCTTGCTTTATATGTATGTGTGTAGTACATATATAGTCTATATGTGTATAGTCTGTTGAACTCTTTAAGATTTGCCTATAATTATTGAACTACTTGGGCTGTTTGTTTAATGAATCAATTTTGGTGTTTACAGATTTTCTAGAAACCCTTTTCCTAGTGATTTTCAAATATACTAGCAGGGCTGACATAGTACTCATTTACCTTTTAAAAAAGTAAACTTCATACTTACGGTTAAATGCCATGTTTATTCCTAACCTTTTTCCCCTTAATTGCACCCACTATATATTTTTCTGTTTCTTTAAAGTCAACAGTTGGAATTACTTTTCCATTTCTGTAGATTTCTTTCTAAAAACCATAATTTGTAATATTATCTCTATTACATTCTTATAAAAACTTTTCTCATTATGTTCTCCTTCTGACATCTTGAGGCAGATGCTCAGTTTCTCTATTTTATTCTTTTTTGAAGCAATAAAATTGAGGCTCAGAATTTTTCTCTGAATGCTGCTTCAGTCTCATTCCATAGTTTGATATGTGGCTGAGGAACTGCAGGCTTGATTAACTCCGAGGCCAGTGGCTCCACCCTTTCCTGACCCCGTCTCTACCTCAAAACTGCCATCTTCAAAACTTGCCATATTGATTTCCCTTTTCTTTCCTGTTTGTTCGTCCTTTTACTTTGTAACTCTTTTCATTGGCTTTTGCTTTCTTTTTTTTAAACAAAATCTCATTTTCTCCTACTACAAACCTAAAGAAGCCAAAGCCCTCCCTTGAACCTGCCCTCTCTCCTTTTGCAGTTGAAATGTCAGGAGATGTGAGTACAGTGATTGGTTTAGTTATTCCTGAAGGGGGGACACTTTAGGGAATGACAGGGTCTAATGAGTGACAGTGGCCACAGTGGTTGAAGTGGAGGCAAGTCCGTGAGATGCAGAAATGAAACAACCAAGGGGCCCGGAGGGAACGGGTATAATATACCACATGATCGTCGGAAGCAGTGGGTGTTTTCCTTTTGGTTTGGCTTTTAGGAAAGCATGGTTTGTCTTCATTCTGCTATCTTATTTTCCTATTTTCTCTTGTTTATGCCTCCTTTTTGGAAGGGTGGTGGTGATTTTTTTGCCGTTTTCTTGCTTCTTCCATGCGGTCTGATTTCTTTTTTGGTAGTCTCTGTGGGATATAAAGCCTTTTACATTCTATTAATGGTTACATTAAATAAACAATATTTTATCTTATATGTCACTTATTATCCGTGCCGAGTATCTCTATTAACTCTGTTGTCTAAGAGGAAGAGAGATGCTTATTTTTACCTCTACCCTCCACTCTTCTGTTTCCCCTGCACCCGACCCTCTGTCCTCACTCTGGGCTTGAGTTGATAAATGGGTACTCTGTTAAATTGTTAGATTGATTGTTAAGTTGATTTTTTTTTTACATTGTGTATATTTTACCAGAAGGATTATCTATGACATTTGCATTCTGGTTTGTAACAATTATATAGAATTACTTTTTAGTGTAAATGCTTTTAGTGCTTCTGTTTGAAAGGTAGGAAGGAAAGGGCTGGGGAGACAAGCATTAGATGATACTCTGGGTGAGAGACCCGGCTCCCACCTGGGGTTAAGCTTGTTGGGTGCCTCACTGGGGACTCCGGAAAGGAGATTTCTTTTTCTTTTCTCTCATCTCCCATCGTTGGCCAAATATTCTCTCTGCAATGATAGTGGACCAGCCTGAAGGACCGGAGACCAAAAATGACACCAATATCAGACAGCTTTCCTGGATTTTAGCCACGACATATCTTCCCTGAGAGGTGGCGCCCCATGGAAGTTCTCTGGCTTTCTTGCCCCGGGCTTTCTTCCTGCCCATTTTTGTTGTTGTTCTGTAAAAGCCATAATACCCTTCCAAGGTAGCTTTGATCTTAGATATTCAGCCCATGAGTATAGCGTGTCAAGGGTCAAACATTCTCCTAGGAGCATTTGGGTATTTTTCTGGTTTTTCAATATATATGTTTTTTTTTTTCTGCTTTCCTTTGGGTTGATATATGTTTTGAGAAATTTCCCAGAAACAATCTGCTGATGTCCTGGGAGGTTGGCAGTGCTCTGGGTGGGGATTTTAGGGGTGTGGACCTCTGGTCACACCACGGAAGCAATGGTGAGCACTCCTGCATCTTCTGCATCCCAGTGGTACCCCTGCTGGTTGCAGTCCTCGTAGGGTACATAGCAAATGTCTGGATGTACCAGATACTAAAGACATTCAGATGCTTCCCTGGGATGCCACTTGGGCCTCCATCTGAGTGTGACTGTGTTAATGAACGCCCTTCATTCAGGCTTATAGGCTTCTTGGGGGTAAGGCAGCACTTTATTCTCTCCAAAGAAAAGACTTGAGCCACACAACATAAACTTGAGTTCAGATTTGGCTTGCTACATGTTAGAGTTGTTTTCAAGAGTTTAAGGAAACCTATAGGCTTGGACCCACTGGGATTGATTTACTAGCTTGGGGTCTTTTGTTTTTTACTCTTTTTTAAACAGAGAGAGAGAGAGAGAGAGAGAGAGAGAGTGTGTGTGTGTGTATGTATGTTTCTTTTTCATGAACTCACGCATGCTATTTAACTTTAGAGTTGGTGGTCGTATCTTAGAGCGATGCACCTTTAGGTGTGGTCCATAGATGAACACCGTCAACACACCACTGGGGAGCTTGTTTGACACACATATTCTCAAGCACCATGATTCAGAAACTGAGAGTGGGACCCAGCAACCCGTATCTTAACAAGCCCTCCAGGGGATTCTGGTGCACATTAAAGAATGAGAACCACTGTCTTAGAGATAATCCACTCTACCCTTCTCAGCCTTCACTTGAGGTACTAAGACTCCTCCACAGGGAAAGTGATTTACCCAAGATGACATGTAGGGTCAGTGGCAGCACAGGGATTAGAACCCAGGTGTTACACATGAAAAGAGCTGACATCACACCTGGAATATAGGAGGTATTCAGTAAATTAACTTTCCTTCCTCTTGCTTCTGCCCCTGTCTGAGAGCAGCAGGACATAATCAGCTAGGGATGCGCTGCTATCTCTCAATGCTCATCTCTCTTTCTCCCCTCAATTCAAATAACCCAGAGGAAGGTCCCAGCACGTGCTGTTAACTCACTGTGCATCCGAGAGCTCCCTGCCTTGCCCCTGTTCCCATTGTGATGATGAAGAAGTGAAGGGTTGTCCTGCCTCGCTCAGATCCTTTCCAGTTCTGACTTTCTAAGGCTTCACAGCAGGCTCTGACACACACGTTTCCCTGGTTGGCTATCAGCGGCCATCTGGCAATTAGCAGTCTCTGAGGCAGCTAATCCTACTCTGAGCTGGATTAAAGCTGAAGTTTAAAACATGGAGATAGGTAGGTGATTTATGTTTGAGTCTTTGGGTCCTGCTGTCCCTGGCAGCCTGGTGATGGAGGACAGAGAAGCTGATTTCCTCCCCTATCTATCTCAGAATCAGCTTCCAGAGGGACACCCTGAGCTGGGAGCTGAGGGGGCTGCAGGAGGTGCTGGGTGAGCTCCAGGAGCCCAGCGCCAGCCAACAGGGCACGGCCATGCTGGCCAGAGGAGACTGGAGAGAGTCAAGTTCTGTGTCCAGCGCTGCATCACTAAAGCAGGTGCGATGGGGGACCTGGGGGATAAAGGCCAGATCGTTTTGAACCACGGCTCCTGGGTGCCATCCGGGGCCCCGTGGTGGCAGCCGACAAGCCCTCTGGCTCCTCTGGAGGGCCCTCTCATGAGGCACCGTGGTCAGAAAGCAAACCCGTGTGTTCGTTCACAGCCTAAGGAGATAATTAACTTACCTCTACAGAGGGAGTTGATTACATTCCTAGCATGACCAGAATGCGAAGTCTGAACTTGGAAACGCTGGTGGTGGTGGGACGTATTTGTAATGGTTGGCTGAGGAGCCGTTTGCTCAGAAATTGGCCGAGTAATCAGACAAGTGCCTCTTTTCCTAATTGTTGATAAAAATCAGCTATTATGGCAGAGCCAGGGACTCACTCCTGAGACAGCCCATTACTTAAGGTGAGCATGCCTCCGAATAAGTTAGGACCATCTCAAAACATTTCACATAACTTGAGTTTAAAAGCAAGTTGTGCCTGTTGTGAATTCTGTATAGAGCTGGGCACAGGGGAGCGGGATTTACTGCCTGCATTTCATGGCTGGCTTGCTACTACTGTCAGGAACCACCTTTCACAAATATTTACTCAGGGTAGATATCTTATTGAGCACCTACTATGTGCAGCTCTGTGCTAGGTGCTGAGGGGCTGGAGCAGACAGGTTCTCTATCCTTGAGGAGTTTACTGCTTATCCTATGAGAAAAGTTTTATCAAATGTGCTTGAACCCTGACTTGTGCGGTTTATTCTTTAAGGGTCATTGTTGTTCCTTTGATGGAGTAGACTGGAAAGTAATAAGCTTCTTAAGAGCTCACCTGTACCAAGCACTGTACTAAGCATCAGCGCACTTAATTCTCACACCATTTTGTAAAGAAACTGCTATTATGTTTCCTGTTTTATATACAGTAAAGCTGTGGCACGGGGAGCTTAAGTACCTCCACCACGATGGTGAGAGGCAGACCCAGGAGGTGCACCCAGGTTTGTGGACTGCAGAGCCCATGCTCTTAATGCTGAGGCTGCAGAGAGATTGGTTTGCAAAGGCTGCACCTCCCACCTCAATTTCGCCTCTGCCACACCTACCCTGTGTAAGCACCCCCTACACACACTGGCTTCTTGCAGTTACTGGAGCCCACTGAGTGGCTTCCTGCCTTCGAGGTTTTATCCCCGCTTCATGTGCTCTTGTCATCTCTGCATAGCTTTCTGCTTCTGCTTATTCAGGTCTCTGATTAAATATCCATTCCTTACAGAGGTCTCCTTTGGCCCTCTGGTCTCAAATCACCCTCCCCGCCTTCCTTCTTGAATCTTTTCATCTATTTTGTTTTCATGGCATTTACTATTATCTGAAATTAAGTTATTTGTATATTTTTTCACTTGTTTATGGTCTGATGCTCTTACCAGATGATAAGGAATTCTTGGATCTTGTAGTTCTTGAAGCACTTTCCTATTGAGTTTTCCAATAGTTTGGTGAGATAGGCAGTTTAGGTACTTTCATTCCCAGTTATTCCCCAAGGATGCTGAAGTTCAGATATTGGAATTGGTTTATTCAAGGTCCTACCACATCTGTGGCAGAAGTAGAATTATACCACGGATGGGCCGTCTGATGACTGGTTCAGTGCTCTTCTCCCTGCACCAAGAAGGATCCATTCCAAGTGACAAGCAATAACCAATCTCATTATTTTAGGGCCCTGGAAAGCATAAAGTCACTGAATTAACCAATGACACTGAATTAAAGTTTCTCATGTGTTCTTTCACACACTCCCCTCCTCCAACATGTCATGTCAAGTGGAACAAAATAAGATAGCCCCAGGTGATAAGAAATTGGATGTGGAGATTTGAGAGAGAGCAACTGATGAAAAAAGAAATTATAGACTATTTTATTAATTAGTTTGTATGCCTATCTTAGTCCACAAAGTTTCCATTTGGCTCCAAAAATACCTAATAAAATAGATGCATAAATAAGAAATTAGAGCAAAAGGAGAAAGCAAAACTAGTTGGAAACATTAAATGATCAAAAAATGAGACCCTAAAATGCAGAGTTAAAAGACTTACCACCATGAACTACACACCGTTTAAGTTCTGAGTTTTCTAGCAGGTATTGTCAAAAGGAAAAACTTGGTTGGTTACATAATTCAGAATGTTTTTGCATAAAATAAAACAAAATTACTTAGGAGAAAAACAGCCATTCCATTTTCTAAACTGGAGGTTAATTTCTCTTGAAAGAAAAGCATCTAGTACAGTATTTCTCAACTTTTCTAAACCTGTGACCTTTTTGATAGTGATTAAAAAACCTCTCCCTTGGGCTTCCCTGGTGGTGCAGTGGTTGGGAGTCCGCCTGCCGATGCAGGGGACACGGGTTTGTGCCCCGGTCCGGGAAGATCCCACATGCCGCGGAGCGGCTGGACCCGTGAGCCATGGCCGCTGAGCCTGCGCGTACGGAGCCTGTGCTCCGCAACGGGAGAGGCCACAGCAGTGAGAGGCCCGCGTACCGCAAAAACAAAAACAAAAGCAATAAAAACCAAAAAACCTCTCTCTTCTGCTGAGAATTACTGATGCACAGAAAATGGATGCTATGTTCTCCATAGTGCCATAAACTAGGACAATTTTGTTGAGCTTAACTTTCTATAGATTGTAGTAGAAATAGATACTGCTTTCTTTTCCAAGTCAAAAATTAAGCCATCTGATCCCCCAGAGATCTGAGTCACCCCATCTATAGAGCACGGCATCACTTCTCATTTGGAACCATCACAATAATAATTGATTTAGGCAAGAGTCATCAACAGATGCTGAAACTGTTGGGTGAAAATTTGATGAGGAACAGGATATTTACTTAATCTCAAAGTATCTCCGCTTATGAATTACAAAGGGAAAAATAGTAATTTTACAAGGGACCTCACTTTAGTGAAGTGATCAGAGTTATCTCCATTTATGGGACAAATGAACATATGCCTCCTGATGCCAAGACATATCACCTCTGCGGCATTTCTGTCAAAACGGTGTAATCTGAATATAATCATGAGGAAATACCAGACAAAACCAAGTTACTTTACAAAATAACTGGCTTGTTCTCTTCAACAAGTGAAGGTCAGAAAAAACAAAGAGACAGAGGTACTGTTCCAGATTAAGGGAGACCAAAGAGACGGGACAGCTGAATGCAATGTGTGATCCTGGACTGCATCCTGGACTAAAATTTTCTTTCAATTTCTCTTCCTTTTTTAGTAATCTCATTTTTAAAAACTGTAAGGTTGTTGTTGGGACAATTGGCCAAATTTGAATAAGATCTACAGATTAGATCATACTAAATCGTATTTTCCTGATTTTGATTATGTCCTCCTAGTTATGTAAAAGAGTACCCCCAAATAATACACACTGAAGTTTCAGGGATGAATGGGTATCATAAATCAGCAATTTACTCTCAATTGGTCAAATACATGTGTATATTTAATTATATGTGTAATTTGAATGTATGTAATTTATATATTATAATAATTCATATGTATATGAGAAAGTGATAAAAATTTAACAGTTGTAGGAAATCTGGAAGAAAGGTATCTGGAGTTCTTTTTATTATTCTTACAAGTTTTCTGTACATCTGAAATGATTTCAAAATAAATACTGACAACCTCCCAAAGACTGACGGATCCGATTAGCTGGTTTTAAGGGCTCCTTGGCTCACAGGCTGCAAGTCCACCTGTAGGTGGGAGGAGCACCAGTTGACTCGAGAGTAAACTTCAATCACATGTTGGGCTGCATTTTCACAGACAATATTTGCCGTTTCCAGGACACTTTCTTTTTTAAAAAATTAATTAATTAATTTATTTTTGGCTGCGTTGGGTCTTCGTTGCTGCGTGCAGTCTTTCTCTAGTTGCGGCGAGCGGGGGCTGCTTTTCATTGTGGTGCGTAAGCTTCCCATTGCCATGGCTTCTCTTTTTTGGAGCACAGGCTCTAGGCGCGCGGGCTTCAGTAGTTGTGGCACATGGGCTCAGTAGTTGTGGCTCACATGCTCTAGAGTGCAGGCTCAGTAGTTGTGGCACTCTGGCTTAGCTGCTCTGCGCGTGTGGGATCTTCCTGGACCAGGGCTAGAACCTATATCACCTGCATTGGCAGGCAGATTCTTAACCACTGCACCACCAGGAAAGTCCTCCAGGACACTTTTTTTTTTTTTGCTCTACGTGGGCCTCTCACTGTTGTGGCCTCTCCTGTTGCAGAGAACAGGCTCCGGACGCACAGGCTCAGTGGCCATGGCTCACGGGCCCAGCCGCTCCGCGACATGTGGGATCCTCCCGGACCGGGGCACAAACCCGTGTCCCCTGCATTAGCAGGTGGACTCTCAACCACTGCGCCACCAGGGAAGCCCAGGACACTTTCTTTTTAATTGACTTATTTTGTAGACTCATTCTGTGTCACTAGTAAGGTCCTGTCTCCAGATTTTATTGTGAGAGTATTCCTTGTTAGCATAGAGAAACGAATGGCATTTGAAGAAGGATTTAAGGATTCACCTTAAAAGATCCTACTTAATTATTAGCATCTTCCACTGCCTCCATATTACTGTTATTTATGTCTCACTGGGAGGGTTTCCACAAGCATCCTTCTGTTGCCTTTCATCACCTCTTTTTGATATATTTTCTTTTCCTCTGTTTTTTCCTTCCAGTTTTTGTATTTTATGCTGACAGTTTTATGAGGAATGGTTTTAATAGGTACATGTTGTAAAATGGAAATATTTTACTGGGATATTACATAAAATACACAGGAGAAACTAGGGTATAAATTATATTTTTTATCATAAGATTTTACTGCAAATAAGTTCGCATATACGATCTTTTATTTATGATAAGAGCAGATTCTTTTTACTTATAGCTGCTTTTGAATTTAGTGCTTCAGTAAGGAAGCTTCTGTGTAGTTACATAAAAGAAGGTTCTATTTTGATGAGAAATGAATCTCTTATTTGGGGAATGTTATTTTTCCTGTTGACTTATAGAGGGAGGGAAAAGTGGAGGTGGTGATTACTTTGGGATGGGGTTAAATGTCAGTCTCTGTTGGGAAGAAAAGACTATGCTGTTCCCTTAAACTTATTGCAAAGGGGTGTGTGTTGTTAGCCTTCAATGTGGCCTCAATGCCAGGGTAGCCCCACCTGCCCTCAGCCTACCTCCACCCAACCTACCCTCATCATTAGTCATTTGTAGGCAAAGGGCAAGAGCAGTGAGGTCTATTCTTGCTGTTTCTGGGCCCTGCATTTTATCGGGAATACAAGACTAAGGAAACTGTGTAGCCTGTCTCTGTTTCTTGCTGACTTGCAATTTCTATCTTATTGAAATAGAAAATTAACTGAAATGTAGTCTTGCCCCCTGGGAGGAGGTGTTCCTATTTTGGCAGGCCATGAAAGATGTCCTATTGGAAACTGAAACTCAACAAACAAGACACTTGCACTTAATGGCCTACGCACACACGTTTATCAAGTCCTCTTTACAGGCTTATATTTTCTCAAAGCATCCCCTCCTTTGGATTTCCCATTTCAATTAATGGCACCATCATGTTTCCTATTCCTTGGGTGAAATTAAACAACGGCACATTTTGAAATGCGAAAATTCAGGGAAGGATGTTTAAGAGAACCAACAGGTAGATGTATTTGAGTTTTAATTGCCTCTTTTTCTTTCTTCTTTGTCAAATCACATTTTGTTTCTTCCACTCATTTTCCTTCTCTTTCTCCTTTCTCTTGCCTCTCTCCCCTACTCTTTCAATACGTTCTTTGCATATAGTGGAGAGTTGACTTAAAGATCCATCTCTGGAATTCACTTCTATGAAATGGTGCTGGCAATTTCTGGTTTTGTTTACTTTTCAGACAGAATTAAGGTTTTGTGCAAGTCTTCCTTATGTATGGCAGCTCAGCACAAAAGGCAACTGGCATTTCTTCTCCTTTGTACATATCCATTTTTCTGGCCTGCTGATATGCATACAGTTTTCACCAGGAATGTTCAGTAGCTAACCAGTTAAGACCTCTGGTTTCTGCATTCAGTTGATACCTTTATGTTTTTGGGAGCTCTGATGGTAGAATAGCACTGAGCTAGGCTTTCATGAACAAAATTCTTGATAAGCTATTTAAGAATACTATGAAAGGGGAAAGTCAATTTTAAAATTTCCAGAATTCTATTTCTCTAATAAATTGATCTTTGCCATTGTCAGTTTCACAAGTCTTTGTCAAAGATGCACACATAGTTTTGCTTGAGTTGTAAACAGTGTGTAGATCCATTTTATATATTCTGCCTTTATTCTAACTGTTGTAAACACTTATCCAGCTTGCCATGTAATTTTATTTTTATAACAATTATTGAGCACCTTTTATGTGTCAGCTACTATATATTTTTTCCACATCTTTATTGGAGTATAAATGCATTACAATGTTGTGTTAGTTTCTGCTTTATTGGAGTATAAATGCATTACAATGTTGTGTTAGTTTCTGCTGTATAAAGTGAATCAGCTATATATATACGTACATCCCCATAAATCCTCCCTATTGAGCCTCCCTCCCACAATCCCTATCCCACCCCTCTAGGTCGTCACAAAGCATCGAGTTGATCTCCTTGTGCAATGCTGCTGCTTCCCACTAGCCATCCATTTTACATTTCATAGTGTATATATGTCAATGCTACTCTCTCACTTCATCCCAGCTTCCCCTTCCCCTGCCATGTCCTCACATCCGTTCTCTAGGTCTGTGTCTTTATTCTTGCCCTGCTACTAGGTTCACCAGCACTGCTTTTTAAAATTCCATATATATGCATTAGCATACGGTATTTGTTTTTATCTTTCTGACTTACTTCACTCTGACAGATTCGAGGTCCATCCACCTCACTACAAATAACTCAATTTTGTTCCTTTTTATAGCTGAGTAATATTCCATTGTATATATGTGCCACATCTTCTTTATCCATTCATCTATTGTTGGACATTTAGGTTGCTTTCATGTACTGGCTATTGTAAATAGTGCTGCAATGAACATTGTGGTACATATATATATTTTTGAATTATGGCTTTCTCTGGGTATATGCCCAGTAGTGGGATTGCTGGGTCATATGATAGTTCTATTTTTAGTTTTATAAGGAACCTCCATACTGTTCTCCATAGTGGCTGTATCAATTTACATTCCCACCAACAGGGCAAGAGGGTTCCCTTTTCTCCACACCCTCTCCAGCATTTATTGTTTCTAATTTTTTGGTGATGGCCATTCTGACCGGTGTGAGGTGATACCTCATTGTGGTTTTGATTTGCATTTCTCTAATAATTAGTGATGTTGAGCATCTTTTCATGTATTTGTTGGCCATTTGTATGTCTTCTCTGGAGAAACGCCTATTTAGGTCTCCTGCCCATTTTTGTATTGGGTCGTTTGTTTTTGTGTTATTGAGTTGCATGAGCTGCTTGTATATTTTGGAGATTAATCCTTTGTCAGTTGCTTTGTTTAAATATTTTCTCCCATTCTGAGGGCTGTCTTTTTGTCTTGTTTATGGTTTCCTTTACTGTGCAAAAGCTTTTAAGTTTCATTAGGTCCCATTTGTTTATTTTTGTTCTTATTTCCATTTCTCTAGGAGGTGGATCAAAAAGGATATTGCTGTGATTTATGTCATAGAGTGTTCTGCCTATGTCTTCCTCTAAGAGTTTTATAGTGTCTGGCTTTACATTTAGGTCTTTAATCCATTTTGAGTTTACTTTTGTGTATGGTGTTAGAGTGTGTTCTAATTTCATTCTTTTACTAGTATTTGTCCATTTTTCCTAGCACCACTTATTGAAGAGATTGTCTTTTCTCCATTGTATATTCTTGCCTCCTTTGTCAAAGATAAGGTGACTTATGTGTGTGGGTTTATCTCTGGGCTTTCTATCCTGTTCCATTGATCTATATTTCTGTTTTTGTGCCAGTACCATACTGTCTTGATTACTGTAGCTTTGTAGTATAGTCTGAAGTCAGGGAGCCTGATTCCTCCAGCTCTGTTTTTCTTTCTTAAGATTGCTTTGGCCATTCAGGGTCTTTTGTGTTTCTATACAAAATGTGAAATTTATTGTTCTATTTCTGTGAAAAATGCCATTGATAATTTGACAGGAATTGCATTGAACCTGTAGATTACTTTGGGTAGTATAGTCATTTTCACAATATTGATTCTTCCAATCCAGGATCGGGTGTAACTCTCCATCTGTTTATGTTATCTTTGATTTCTTTCATCAGTGTTTTATAGTTTTCTGAGTACAGGTCTTTTGCCTCCTTAGGTAGGTTTATTCCTAGGTATTTTATTCTTTTTGTTGTGATGATAAATGGGATTGTTTCCTTAATTTCTCTTTCTGATCTTTCATTGTTAGTGTACAGGAATGTAAGAGATTTCTGTGCATTAATTTTGTATCCTGCAACCTTACCAAATTCATTGATTAGTTCTAGTAGTTTTCTGGTTGAATCTTTAGGATTTTCTATGTATAGTATCATGTCATCGGCAAACAGTGACAGTTTTACTACTTATTTTCCATTTTGTATTCCTTTTATTTCTTTTTCTTCTCTGACTGCTGTGGCTAGGACTTCCAATACTATGTTGAATAATAGTGGCGAGAGTGGACATCCTTGTCTTGTTCCTGATCTTAGAGGAAATGCTTTCAGTTTTTTGCCATTGAGAATGATGTTTGCTGTGGGTTTGTCTTTTTATTATGTTGAGGTAGGTTCCCTGTATGCCCACTTTCTGGAGAGTTTTTATGATAAATGGGTGTTGAATTTTCTCAAAAGCTTTTTCTGCATCTATTGAGATGATATATGCTTTTAATTCTTTAATTTGTTAATATGGTATATCACATTGATTGTTTTACATATATTGAAGAACCCTTGTCTCCCTGGGATAAATCCCATTTGATAATGGTGTATGATCTTTTTAATGTGTTGTTGGTTCTGTTTGCTAGTATTTTGTTGAGGATTTTTGTGTCTATGTTCATCAGTAATATTGGTCAATAATTTTCTTTTTTTGTGATATCTTTGTCTTGTTTTAGCATCAGGGTGATGATGGCCTCATAGAACGAATTTGGAAGTGTTCCTCCCTTTACAATTTTTTGGAAGAGTTTCAAAAGGATAGGTGTTAACTCTTCTCTAAGTGTTTGATAGAATTCACCAGTGAAGGAATCTGGTCTTGGACTTTTGTTTGTTGGAAGACTTTTAATTACAGTTTCAATTTCGTTACCTGTGATTGGTCTGTTTATATTTTCTAATTCTTCCTGGTTCAATCTGGGAAAGTTGTACCTTTCCAAGAACTTGTCCATTTCTTCCAGGTTGTCCATTTTATTGGCATATAGTTACTTGTAGTAGTCTCTTATGATCTTTTGTATTTCTGTAGTGTCAGCTGTAATCTCTCCTTTTTCATTTCTAGTTTTATTGATTTGAGTCCTCTCCCATTTTTTCTTGATGTGTCTGGCTAAAGGTTTATCAATTTTGTTTATCTTCTCAAAGAACCAACTTTTAGTTTTATTGATCCTTGCTATTGTTTTCTTCGTTTCTATTTCATTTATTTCTGCTCTGATCTTTATGATTTCTTTCCTTCTACTAACTTTTAGTTTCCTTCTCCTAAGTTGTAGTGTGTTTTCTTTTTCTTCTTTTTCTAGTTGCTTTACGTGTAAGGTTAGGTTGTTTATTTGAGATTTTTCTTGTTTCTTGAGGTGAACTTGAATTGCTATGAACTTCCCTCTTCGAACTGCTTTTTCTGTGTCCCATAGGTTTTGGATCATTGTGTTTTCATTGTCATTTGTTTCTAGGTATTTTTAAATTTCTTCTTTGATTTCTTCAGTGATGTCTTGGTTATTTAGCAGCACACTGTTTAGCCTCCATGTGTTTGTGTTTTTTACAGTTTTTTTTCTTGTAATTGATTTCTAATATCATAGCATTGTGGTTAGAAAAGATGCTTGATACAATTTCAATTTTCTTAAATTTTCCAAGGCTTGATTTGTGACCCAAGATGTGATCTATTCTGGAGAATGTTCCATGTGCACTTGAAAAGAAAGTGTGTTCTCCCGCTTTTGGGTGGAATGTCCTAAAAATATCAATTAAGTCTATGTGGTCTATTGTGTCATTTAAAGCTTATGTTTCGTTATTTACTTTGTGTCTGGATGATCTGTCTATTGTTGTAAGTGGGGTGTTAAAGTCCCCCACTATTATTGTGTTACTGTCAACTTCTCCTTTTATGGCTGTTAGCATTAGCCTTTTGTATTGAGGTGCTCCTATGTTGGGTGCATAAATATTTATAATTGTTATGTTTTCTTCTTGGATTGATCCCTTGATCATTATGTAGTGTCCTTCTTTATCTCTTGTAACAGTCTTTATTTTAAAGTCTATTTTATCTGATATGAGTATTGCTACTCCAGCTTTCTTTTGATTTCCATTTGCATGGAATATATTTTTCCATCCCCTCACTTTCAACCTGTATGTGTCCCTAGGTCTGAGGTGGGTTTCTTGTGGACAGCATATATATGGGTCTTGTTTTTGTATCCATTCAGCCAGTCTGTATCTTTTGTTTGGAGCATTTAATCCATTTACACTCAAGGTGATTATCGATATGTATGTTCCTATTACCATTTTCTTAATTGATTTGGGTTTGTTTTTGTAGGTCTTTTTCTTCTCTTGTTTCCTGCTTCGAGAAGTTCCTTTAGCATTTGTTTTAAAGCCCATTTGGTGGTGCTGAATTCTTGTAGCTTTGGCTTGTCTGTAAAAGCTTTTGATTTCTCTGCCAAATCCAAATGAGATCTTCGCTGGGTAGAGTAATCTTGGTTGTAGGTTTTTCCCTTTCATCACTTTAAATTGTCCTGCCACTCCCTTCTGGCTTGCAGAGTTTCTGCTGAAAGATCCACCATTAACCTTATGGGGATTCCCTTGTATGTTATTGGTTGCTTTTCCCTTGCTGCTTTTAATATTTTTTCTTTGTATTTAATTTTTGATATCTTGAGTAATATGTGTCTTGGTGTCTTTCTCTTTGGGTTTATCCTGTATGGGACTCTCTGCACTTCCTGGACTTGATTAACTATTTCCTTTCCCATATTAGGGAAGTTTTCAACTATAATCTCTTCAAATATTTTCTCAACCCCTTTCTTTTCCTCTTCTTCTGGAACCATTATATTTCGAATATTGGTGTGTTTAGTGTTGTCTCAGGGGTCTCTGAGACTGTCCTCAACTCTTTTTTCTTTATTCTGCTCCCCAACAGTTATTTCCACCATTTTATCTTCCAGATCACTTATCCGTTTTTCTGCCTCAGTTATTCTGCTATTGATTCCTTCTAGCGTATTTTTAATTTCAGTTATTGTGTTGTTCATCACTGTTTGTTTGCTCTTTAGTCCTTCTAGGTCCTTGTTAAATGTTTCTTATATTTTCTCCGTTCTGTTTCCGAGATTTTGGATCATCTTTACTATCATTACTCTGAATTCTTTTTCAGGTAGGTTGCCTATTTTGTCTTCATTTATTTGGCCTTATAAGTTTTTACCTTGTTCCTTCATCTGTAACATAGTTTTTTGTCTTTTCTTTTCTTTTCTTTTTTTTTTTTTTTTTTGATGGGTGGGGCTGTATTCCTGTCTTACTGGTTGTTTGGCCTGAGGTGTCCAGCACTGGAGTTTGCAGGCAGTTGGGTAGAGCCAGGTCTTGGTTCCAAGGTGATGACCTCTGGTAAGCCTCACTCCAATTAATATTCCCTGGGGTCTGAGGTTCTCTGTTAGTCCTGAAGTTTGGACTCTGCGCTCCTAACACAGGACCTCGGGCCTGACCTCCAGCCTTGGAACCAAGATCCTGCAAGCTGAGGTCTCCACAGCACAGGGCCAGCTTCAGGCACCATTGGATCCTGGGCTCCAGTGATGTCATCAGAACTCAGCTTGTTCTTTCTTCCATGTCAAGGCCTTACCTTCGTTCGCCTGTCTTCATTAAGAAGCCCCAATGTCTGCCTTTGGGAACCTTCAGGCTCCTCCATGATGACAAGATGCTCAGCTACTATATTAAAAAAGAGAATGAGACTGTATGGTGGGTAGATGGCCAGAATCAATTAAACCAGAGTTCAAGTCTTGGCTATGTCATTTGCTCACTTTGTGCCTTGGGCAAGTTACTCAACTTCTATGCGCCTCAGTTTCCACATATTTTAAACTGAGACTAATTAACAGCATACTTTATCAGAGTTGTAAAATTTTAATGAGATATGGAGATAAAATGCAAAATGCATGGCACAGTTCTTGGCATAGGGTAAGCATTAAGTAAATGATAGTGAATAAGATGCTGATATGATTGGCTATGGTGATGTGCCCATGACCTCAAGGAGTTTAATAGAGAGAGACATATACAAAAATACATGGGAATAACAGATACCATGATAAACATCCGTATAACCATGAGAGACCATTCATTGGAGGTCCCAAGGAAAGCATGGTTGATTTCACCTGGGAATGAAGGTGTAGAAAATTAAGAAATTATTTACAAAGAGGCAGTAAGTAAGCTCAGTTTTGAAGGCAAACTGGCATCTGTTGCACAGATACAGCCCCGCTAATTCTAAAGATGCATGAGTAAAGCCCAGCTAACCTTCTCAGCTGGGTTGTGAAGGATGTGAAGGATTTTACCAAGTGGAAATGAAGGAAGGATATTCCAGGCAGAGGCTACAACATAAGCAAGGACATTGGGTTATAGATGTTTATTCAGGAAACGAATGTGTTTATATTGTATTTAATACACTGGGAACACAGGCCTGCAGGTGGGGCAGGTGCAAGGAATGAAGTTGGACAGGCAGGTGGAACAAAGCTCGCAGAAGCCCTGGGGGCCTGTCTCAGAACTTGGAACTCCACCAGGCTGGCGATGGGAGTGCCATACTCATTAGACCCATCTGGTGGCAGAGTAGAGCCTGGATTGGAGGACAACGCTGGCGGCAAGAAACAAGTCTATTGCAATGGTCCAGACCAGAGGGGATAGACTGAGCTAACGCTGTAATATTCCACCATATAACACAAACATCCTCTTGTTTGTGGGCACTTAATTTTAAACTGTTGCTGTTCTGAATATTGCTATGGTTCGCATCTTTATCTATATAAATACATTTCTTTCTCTCATATGTTCTTTAAGATAAAGGACATAAACATCTTCATGACTCTGGACAATTATAGGTAAATTTGTTTCAAATAGGTGTTCTAAATTATATTTTCACCAGGGTCCATTTGCGTATGGCCTTCACAGCACATTGATAACACTGAGTGCTGCCGTTCTTTGTTGTTTTAGAAGGCATAAAGCTGTTGTTTCAATTTGCTTTTCCTTGATATCTACAGAAATTAAATGTTTTCCCCATTTGTCTTCTAATTATGTGTCCTCGCTTGTGAATTGCAGGTCCTGTCCTTTGCCCATTTGATAAGCAATTGTGTTAAATCCTTTCTTGGCTGGCCTCTCTTCTGGCAACTCTCCACATACACATTTCCCCACAGGCTCTCTTTCTAATTTCTTTTCTCTTTGATCTATTGAAACCAAATCCTTTTTCTAACTACATATTACAATAGACATAACAATTCTAATTGCTCTATTGATTCATGGCCACTACAGTGGTAGGCACATTAGGAAGAACAAGATTTTGCTGTGAGAGACCAGGGTTTGTAAGCCTGGCTTCATGCTTTCTAGCTGTGTAGTTTGGTGCAAGAATCTTAATCTCTCTGAACTGGTTTGCTTACCTGTGAAATGGGAGCGGTAGTATATGTTGGGATGGATTAGAAACTATGATATATTTGGCTATTGGTAGCAGAGACATAAATGCAGGGGCTTGAAAAAGTAGTAGTCTATTCTTTTATGTTAAATTATCTTGGAGGTGAGGAGCCCAGGGCTGATATATTCCTATTGAAATAGGAAAGCCTATTCCATGAGGCTTTCCCCTGCCTTTAGTGTAGTCATGGGGTTAGGTTGTGGGATTAGGTTGTGGGATTGGACAGCCTTATTCCTTAAAGACTAGGGAAGCAATTGGATAGTGTTGGATAGTGGCAAATCTGAACCTATTCACTTACTCATTGAACAAATATTTGTTAAGTACCTGCTGTATGCAGAGCTCAAAGATTTTTTTTTCTGGTGGAAAATATACATGCTAAGTCAAGTAAGAGGACCTTGGTTATTTCACTGATGTCTAAATCATGGAGAATGATTATCTCTTTCTTTAGGAAAATCCAGACCTGGAATCTCTGGGTTCCAAGGTGACACTGTGGCCTCCTACATACTTGTCCCCAGTATCCTTACAATAATCTCCCATCCCAGAAAAAGCATTCCTGTAGATTCACCAAATACAGGCTCAAAAATAGGCTCGCAGGGTTATTCAAAAGACCAGGCCATATCCTCAACAATTGATGAAGTTGGTAACGGATGTTTGCTATCTGGACCTATGCATTCTGGTCTGTTGGTTAGACGAATCAGCCTCATGATTTTATAGTCACACTATTTATACAGGTGCTTCTGGGCATGGGCATCATAAGACTATGTCACAGACAGAGGGGTCTCACAGATCCCCTGCCGCTCAGAGAATCCTCTGGTTCCTGTGATATGTTTTATTATTATTATTATTACCAGTAGAATCATCATAATTCTACTTCTGTCAAAATGTATTCATTACAAATGAAATTTCTGTTCAGATCTCATAGTTCATGCCTGAAAGCAGAGATATTAGAATTAATGAGCATTTTTGCTGATGAGAAGAAAAGTCACTGAAGGGTGATTGGACTTTAGCCTTTTAATGGGTCTGATATTCTTCTTTCATTACGGTTGACAGGGGCGTATCTGGCTCCCTTATGCTGTGTGCCATGGTTTAAAAATATACCTTATGTGACATGAAGCTAGCTTTTCTTTCACAATAAAATAGCCCAGTATCACGAGTACATGTAAACAGAGCTCCGTTGAATCTGGGCAGAGGGAGGGTGACAGTCTTACCCTGATTAGCAGGTGGTTGATGGGCTTTGACTGGTTTATTAAAATGTTAGTGTACTTTGATTCCAGTATTTTTCATAGAGTGGGCAACAAGGATTTACAAAGAGCAAGTCTACTCAGAGAACCTGGTAGCAACTCTGAAAGAACTGAAGATGAGCCCTGCAGACAACCAGGGCAATGGTGAGAAGCACAACCTCTAATACATTTTACCTGTGGTTCAAATGGATGTGGATGTGCACTGGGTCATACTGTAACGGAGGGGTCCAGTGTTGACTCAAGGGAAACATAATTTAAAGCCTTCAGGGCCTTGGAAGCTTGGGCTTTCTTATTAATGTGGTTGGGGGGAGTTTTCAACTGAGGACAAGCATTCAATTTTTTATATCCAAGGCCATGACATTACAGAAACCAGGGAGAAGAACTGAGGTATCAATTTGAATAGGTTTTGTCTGTCACCATTTTGTGGACATACTATTCAGCTGGATGGGATGCAGGGCTGATGAAGGCCTAGTTTGAGGAATGGTACCTCTAGCATATTTCTATTAGATGGATGCAGACTTCCATATGAAACCTAATTGTCCTCTCTGAACTGCTTTTACTCACATTCCACCAAATGGGTGTTTTTTGTTTTTTTTCCCCACACCAACCAATTCTTCAGCTCTGTGGACATCAACTGGGTAGCCTACAATTCAATTTAATCTGACACTAACTACCCGGATTAAGAGCTCAGTCCTAGAAGACTGCCTCCCTGCCAGTTGTAAGCTCAGGTTGACACCTGTACTTCTGACCAACTGGCTGTAAATCTGGGGTTCCCACAACTCCCTCTTCAGGTTTGATAATTTGCCAGAAGAGTTCACAAACCTTAGGAAAATACTTTATTATGTTTCCAGGTTGATTTGAAAGGACATTATAAAAGATACAAATGAACGGCCGAATGAAGAGGTACATAGGGTGACATCCAGAAAGGTCCCAAGTGGACCCTGTGGAATTGGGGTGCAGCACTTTCCCAGCACATGGATGCGTTCATCAACCCAGAAGCCTTTAATAAACCCTGTTGTTCAGGGGTTTTCATGGGGGTTGCTTTATGCAGGCATGATTGGTTAGGCCATTGATCATTGGTGATTAGACTCAATCTCAGCCTTTCTCCTCTCCCAGGAAGTTAGGGGAAAGGACTGAAAGTCCCAAGTTTCTAATTAAAGCTTGATCTTTCTAATGAACCACCGCCATCCTGAAGCTGTCCAGGGTCCCCTAGAACCAGTCGTCTCAGTAGCATGCATAAGACACTCATCACTCTGAAGTTTTCAAGGTTTTTAGGAGCTGTGTGCCAGGAATCTGGGAAAAAGACCAAATCTTCATTTTTATTATATCACAGCCTCATTGGCCAAGGAACCAGGGAAAGTGGGGCTGAAGTGGGGAGTCACTTGGGGAAAACACCATCTGCAGCCGAACACAAGGTCACAGGCTGGGCTGTCGTACTAGAATAGGACTGTCACCCTCATGTCCTCACCCTCTTTCACATCTGCCATGTGCCAAGCACCTCCTGGGGGTGATGTGATGGATACATAGGTCAACTAGACATTGTTCACATCATGCTCACAATATTGGAGGAAATGGCATGTAAGCAACTGTACATAATACACTGTGGAAAGCCATATTCAGAGGCTTGTACAAGTGCAGAGGAACGCAGAGGAGACACCAATTAATTATGCCAGGAAGTTCGGGTTAAGTTGTCACGGGGGACATAATATTTTCAGCTGGGCTGTGAAAGATGAGGAGGATATTATCAACTGGAGACAAAGGAAGTATATTCCAGGTAGAGGATACAACATGAGCAAAGACATTGAGTTGTAGATGTTTATTCAGGGAACAGTGAACTGATCAGCATGGTTATAGCATAAGGTGTCTAACTGGGAGTAGTCATGATAGTCAACATTAATCAAACATTTATTATACACTAGGGACTTTTTTATGCATAGAATTTATTTAATCCTAAGAACGATCCCAAGTAGTTACTAACATTATCTCCATTTTCCAGAGGAAGACACAGAGGCTTAGAGAGGTTAAGGAAATTTCCTAAGGTTGTAACGTATGGTCTGGAGCCAGGATTAGAGAGAACGCAGGCTGGCTATGATTGACCAGAAAAACTGAGGATAAGACTTTGCATCTCAGGTCGTGGGCTTATTCTTAATCTTTATCCCTCCCAGAATCCTCTGATGCAGAGTGAACAACACGGTCCGTTTGGATGCAGGAAGAATAGTCTTGAACTTTCTATTTGTTTTGATCTCATCTTTTTATGATGATTTTTAGTGTGTTTCATGATGTACCCACTATGTTAGTGCGTTAGAACGTGCATTGAATATATAATATATAAATAAATAGGCCTACATATTTAGGAGGGTGGTACTGAAACATTTCTTCTTGGAAGAACTACGAAGCAAACAGTTTTACTGGTTTGGGCCAGTAATTCTCAAGGGTAGTTTCCTGAGCAACAGCAGCAGCCTCACCTGGGAATGGGTTAGAAATGCGAATTTCCAGGCCCCACTACAGACTTACTGGATCAGATACCTTGGGGGTGGGGCCCAGCAACCTGTGCTTTAACAGATCACCCAGGTGAGGCTCACTGATCTAGGCAATACAGCTTTTAAGGTGGAAAGTGAGATGGCTTCATTTGAGTTCTAGAAGGATAACTCTGGTTGGACTGAAGACAGTGAGATACTAGAAACCAGGAGATCCTTTAAAGGATTATTAAAATGGTCATGGCTAGAATTGAGCAGGGTCTGGGCCGAGTAAGAGAAATGGATTTTAGAAATATTTAAAGGGACAAATTAAATATTACAATTTGGGGATGAGGGAGAGGGAGTTAAATCCAGATATGGCACCAAAGGGTCTAATGCACAGAACTGTTGTCACCATCTGTGCCTCGGGGTGAGTGAGTCAGAGCTTGTGGTGGCAGGAATGGGTAATGAATGGTCCTGTTTCATCTGAAGTGTGTGGAGGATATTCAGGATGAGTAGGCGGTTAGAATTCAAATTCAAAAGAGACATGAGATTTGGAAATTTATATGTTTGAGAGAGAACAGCATATAGGTAGCAATAGAATCAATGGACATGGATAAAATGAGGAAGTTCCAATTTCTCTGTAATGAGGTATGAGGCCGAATAATCTGTGAAGAATGAGGAGGCCAGAAGCGAGATCGGGGCCTAAGTCAGGGGCTGATATTAAGAGCAACTAACGTAGGAAACAGGGAGCGGAAGCAAAGCATGAGAGAAAACTAATGTATTGGTGTGTCGATCTCCAGGACCACTCTGGGCCCATGGCAGGGGCTTGGTGTGTGCTGGCTGGCTGGAGAGGCCAGTGAGAGGTTTTTAACCTTTTGGTGCCATCGGCCCCTTCTCTAGACTTAGAGAAGCCCATGGATCCTTTTTCAGAATAATTTTTTAAAAATACATAAATTTTAAAACATAGCATTAAAAAGGAAACCAATTATGATAAAATATTAAAATATCAAAAGTGAATTTATGATATAGTAGGATTCATACATTAATTATATATATCTTTATTAATGCATTCAGTAGTGACTATTGGTGGGATTAATAACCCTACAACGTTGTGATGAGCGCAAATGATAATTAGAGATATCTGCAACAACTGTTATGTGATATGAAAATATTGGTGACTGCTACTGGTAACAAAAATCACAGATACTGCTAATACTTTTCTGGTTTGCTACCTGCATGCATAATTGAAGTTAATGCTAAATTCAGTTAAAGGTTAGGGAAAATAAATACGTAATTTTTTCCATTGAAAATATGTGAACCACCTGAACTCTATCCTTGGACTCCTTGAGGGTACAGACTCTGAGTTAAGACCTCCCGTGCTAAATGGGTAGGCAGAAGTATATGCGTTTACCCATACATATAGACATAGTCAGTGATGTGTTTGCAGATAGGAATTAATTTTCTGGATCAATTTTCATATGCCTTGTTCAAGGTAAATTTTGTTTGAAAGACTTCGCTGTTTTAGATATTAAGTAATTTGAGTGCATTTAGCCAGCCCCTATGGAGAATCATTGAGGAGAAATCAGTTTGTCTCTGTAAAAACGTTAACCTTGCTAACCTATCTTCAGCCAGAATGGTGGTTAGTGTGTATTGACAATAATTCCCCAGTGTTTTAACTCTACTTCTGACATTTTAGTCAGAGGTGGCATAATTTGTAATGCTTACTATTTATAGATGTTTGATAAGTAAAATTATGGCAGTATAATAAAAATAGTTATGTGTTATTTTGCTATTTTTGTAAAATTTGAAGAAACTTAGAGGTCTGATTCAAATCTCACATTTTGTTGGTGAGGAAACTGAGACCCAGAAAGAGAAAGAGATTTTGTTCTGGTTATCTACTGCTGCAAAACAATTCATCCCCCCGAAACACAACAGCTTTAAATAAAAGTATATTTTATTTTTTCTCACAATTTTGTGATTCAGACATTCAGGCAGGGCTTAGCTGGGCAACTCTTTTACTCCACACAGCATTGACTGAGGTCACTCCGTAATATACAGCTGGTGGTTGGGCTGGTCCACGGGTCCCCGAGAGCTCCATGCTATGTCTGAGCTGGAGGACTGTGCTAAGTGGAGACGTCATCTTGATGCCTACATGTGTCCTCTCCAGCATGGTGGTTCCTGGTTCCCAGAAAGTGTCCCAAGAGGCCACATAGATGAAAAATTCAAGACTTTATATGATTTAGTCTCAAAATTCCCAGAATGTCAATTCTGCTGCATTCTATCAAACAAGTCAAGAAGGCCAGCTCAGATTGGAAGGGAAGAATATGAGACTCCAGCCTTCCAGGGTAGGAGTATCAAAGAAATTGTGACCACCTTTCACCTATCACAGTCCACCTTTTGGCCACAGACCATTAATATTTCTTCCACATGCAAATATATTTACATCTCCCAAGACCTTCAAAATTCTCACCCAATTCTAGCTTCAGGCTCAAGCTGAGGTTCAGAATATTGCTATGTAAGTAAGTCTAGAAGTTGAATATGTTGAATAAAGAGACGAGTTATCTGCCCCTTCACAGCCAACAGACAGTGGTGATACAGGAAGAGGATAAATATAACAGACATTCTCATCCAAACAGGTGGGAATAGGAGGCACATAGCAGTCACTGGTCTAGACCAATTCAGAAATCCAACTACGTAGAAAATAGAACTGTGTACTTGTGGCCACTTCCTTGATTAGACCCAGTCTTCCTCCCTGGGTATGATTCTCCCTGGTTCCTTTCTCTCTTCTTTGGGCTCTTGGTTTTACCCTCCGAGTCATCTTTTCTTTTATATAACAAATGACCTGTGCTTGGCTAGGTAGTTTTCTCAGTCTGCTTCCTTTGTGGGTACAAAGGTCTCTTTTCATTCTGGACTGTGTCCATTCAGCTAACTGCTTCTATAGTACAATTCTCTTAAAACTCTCTTCGTGTGTTTGCAGGACTCTTTTCGGGGTTAATTTCCATTAGATCAAAATCATACTCACAATTATCTTCCAGGTAAGCTCTGCTCTGGCTTGTTGTGACACAGGGTGCTATGGGACAAAGCCTTCAAGATTCTTGACACCTTTTTATCTAGATAAAAAATTTTACAACATTCAACCCTTAGATTCTTAAAGGCTCCTTTCCTACCAAAGAGAATCCACTAGGCATTTCCTTAAGATTTTTATCAGTCCTACTATGCACACCCTTAAATCTTTCTGAGCCTCAACAAAGGTCTTATAGCAACAACCTTAATATTTTTACCCTGAGACCGTTTCTTACTTTGAGATTATTTTACCATCCAGAGATGCTGGGAATGGAAAACATTTTTGTTTTGGAAACAGGAAGTCTTGGCTTCCTTGTATTTCCTCTAAAATCTGCTTGAAAATTGTACATTTTCTTATTTAATCTAAATACTCTCTATGGCAGTTTGTCACATAAAGTAAAAATAAACCAGTTGCTACTTTTGATGTTGTCTGGAAATCTCTTTAGCCTGATCTAACGGTTCATTAGTTTTTCTATTTTCTACATTACTATAGGCAACAGTTTCGCTGAACTTTCTACCACTACATCTTTTCTCCAGGCTCCAAAAACATTTTTCCTTTTGTCATTTGACAATTTGCCAACAGTCTCATCCAAGCTCTTCTACCTTTCACCCACGTCTCCACTCCAAAGCCAATGCCACATGCTTTAGGATTGTGTTCTAACAGCACCTGCTTCCAGTACAAAATTCAGTTTCAGTTACCTATTACTGTGTAACAAGTTACTCCAAAATTTAGTAGCTTCAAACAGCAACTATTTTTATATATAATTATAATAATTATATATAATTGTATAATTTTGAGGTGGTGTTGTGCTTCAAACATTTGAAAAGGGCTCAGCTGGGTGATTCTTCTGTCCCACCTGATGTCAGCTGGGTGAGTCCCACTCATGGTGTTTAGCTGACAGAAGGGTTGGTACAAAGGGTCTACGAGAAACTTACTCAAGCTGGTTAGTGAAATGGTTGGGACTGGAAACAGATCTTCCGGTTCCTACCACAGAGGTCTTTTCTTCTATCCCAGGTGGCCAAATCTATCTTTTAATTTTTTGTTGTAGGAAGATTTCTTATGCTTTTATCCAAACCTTTAGGAAGGAGAGAAGGAGGTGTTTTTCATAGACAGGAAATCATCCTTGATGTCCCTGAATCTATATTTGCAGATTCATTTATGGGATGTCCATGGGATGTTCTGGATTTTCATGCTTCTCAGATGCTCTTTGCATGCTGGTAGCACAATTGGGAATAATATGTACATACAGTGCTTTTTATTCTTATTTTGTCCTTACTGTCTGAGCAAGAAGGCATTCAATTATAACTTATCTTTAATTCACTCAGCTCTGCTCTGTCTAACCTGCCTTTCTGATGATGAAGCAAATTTCCTATATTCAGATTTCCCTAACTGTTAGAACTGGGGCTGCCCAATAAGGAACTATAATCCTTGCCCCTAGAAGTAGGATTCATAATCAAGAGGATATCAAGACTTCAACATCAGTGGAGCCTGGTAGTAAGTCCTATTCTAACCTTGTACTGAGATTTATAGGACTCCTAAGCCCTTCCTTATTCAGTTGACCGAGGCTATAGCTGTGCTGTTAACGTCTGTATTGGGTTTCACTTTTAGTTCATTTTGCCTCTGTCTATTCTATGTGATGGGGGTTCATCTTGCTCTCCTATCAGATAGAATATGGGGATTATTTAAAAATAGTGATAAAAGCACATCAGAAATCTTTCAGTGGGAAGTATTAATGTGGATTCTAGGGGAAGAAATCAGTTTGCTTCTTTGCTAAAAAAACACAATGAGTAGAGGAAAAAGAATCAGAAGAATAACAAAGACATAGGACATTATCCCAAGCAAAATGGACATGAAAAACAAACTACAGAGCAAGTACTATGCACAGCTATTGACCAAAAAGGATAGAGGCTGAGATTTGGAAAACAAATGTTTTTCAACCCCGACACATACAGAGCCAGAAGGCATTATAGTGTTTTGTGGGGTTTTTTTTTCAACATCGTCTATGCTGGGAGAATTTATGATCACAACATTTCTTCATGATTTTTCAAATTAATAATATCAAACGGGAGCTTGGCATATTAAATGAAGACTCTGTTTTCCACAATGGATTCAGCAGTAGATACCCCAGAATGTCCCAAAAAGGAGTGAGGAGAAGTATGCGGGCCTGGGGACCTCCACAGTTAGATTTGCATCTCTTCTTAAAGAACTAACCTATGACAGCCTGTGGATTCGAATAAACACATGAATGTCATCAATTTAAGAGTTTAAATGGCCACGGCACCCAAACTCTGATACGTAATAAGCTATTTATAAGAATTCTAGCTACTCCTCAAAGCAGAGCTCTTTTTCCCTCGGGAAAAATGATTTTGTGAGGTCACAATATATCATACAGTATACATGTATACTGTATACCATACATATTCGTAAGTGGACCGTCACATTGAAGGAGAAGACTGGAGGAATGCTAGACCAGTCATCCAAAGAGCATCCTGTTTTTGTTTTTTGACCCAAATGTATAGAAAATATCTTCAACTAATCAGATTATTATATTATACTGTCACATTTGAGACTGTTCCATAAAGTCACAGAATGAAGTGTTGGAAGGCCCCTTACTACACTGGTGACAGCATGGGATTCAGAGGGATTGAGAGACTTTTCCAAAGTCACAGAACCAGCTAATGTAAGAACTGAGGCTGAGTCCATTCTCCTTTTTCCTAAATTTGAATTTCCAAATCTGAGCCTCTCCCCATACATGCAAATACAGTTTTTATATTTACTGTTTTAAAATCTGGTCTGTCTCTTGATTTTTTTTATTCATATGGCTTTGGATTTTTATTACTTCTCATTTACTCCTTTATTCATTCAGTTGACAAATATTTGAGTGGCTACTGTGTTATGTGCTGGGTATGTCTTATGCTCTGGGTGATACAGCATGTAAGGACTTTATATTCCACTGGGGAAAGGTAGACAATCGAGTAATCAATACATAAAATAAAAATAAAATAAAAGGGCCAAGGATGCTAGGGGTAACTCTTTCATATAGAATGAACAGGAGGACAACTTCTCTAAGACAAGGTGACTTTGAAACAGAGATATGAAGGAATCAAGGAGCCAGGCAGGGCAGGCTTTGTGGGTGTACTTACCTGTGTAGCCACACTTGATTTACTACTCTGCTGTTGCCATCTTAAGATTCTTAATAATTTTTTTAAAAAATACATTTCATTTTATACTGGGCCCAACAAATTATGTAGCTGGTCCTGGACCAGGAATGAGCCATGCGATAGTTGGGAGAAGAGCACTCCGGGCAGAGGGCACCCGTGAGAACACAAGAGCTGAAATGAACAAGGAACAGAAGGCCAGTAAACTGGAGTGGGGAAGGCAAGAGGGGAGAGTGACAGGAGCTGACATCAGGGAGGTGGGGGAGAGTGGACCCTTGGAATTGGCTGTCACTCTGAATAAGATGGCAAAGCCATTGACCAGAGTGGTGACATAATTTGACCTTCATTTTAAAGCAATTATTCTGGACTTGACTTATTTGGTTATTACGCATTCACTGTAAGATTTACCTATTTCCCAAAATAGACTAACAGCAATTTTACCAAAATTAGCTACATAACTGATAAAGAAGCCTTTTTAATTTTTTAAATTCAAAATGTTAAATAAAGATTTTAAATACTCCATGAAAGTAACAAATTATCAATTCCCTATGGTTATATAGACTAAACCTTTTAAAAAAATGTATTCCTTTCCTAGACAGTTTGAATTTTTAGAACCTTACAGCTAAACTTCCTAAACACAAATATTCCTGTCCACAGAAATATCCTTTTCTTTACCTATTTTTACTGGAAAAGGGACTGTACATATACTAGAGAATGTTTAATCTTCTGCTATACTTCAGTTTCCTCCCTTGATAGAGAGAAGAAAAAAAATCATGCTCCATTGTTGAATAACACCACTATTTCATGAAAGAAGATGTTTCTGCCAAATGTCCAAGGGAAGGAATCTTACTCAATTCTATTGCTGGTTAGAGTGTTTCTTTTTGAAAAAAATAAAAATTACAAGTTTCTGAAATGAAATCTGAAGATTATCCAGTATTAAATATATAGAATTTTTAAAATGGATATAAGAGCATGAAAAGAAAATTTGAAGCTACCAAAGGATATTCTAGAGGGAAAGAGGGAAGTACTGTGTACACAAAGTATATCAGAGCCTTATATTTGTAGTTATAGAGGTACCTTTGTAATGTGGGTCCAGTGTGACTGTCAAAGTTGATGCGAGGCTCTTGGAAGAGGAAAATATAATGCATGTAGCATCCTTCCAGCACTTTGCACGTACTTTTGCATCTTTTATCTCACTATATCCTCACCATTCCTGAAATGGGTAAGTTGGGTTTTATTTCTAATGTGAGATGAAGAAGTGGAAGCCTAAAGAATTTAAATAATTAGCTCACAGTTGATAGCAAACCACTGACAAAACAGGAATCTAGACATCTTGACTTTCAGTTCAATGCTCATCCCATGTCCTCATACTTGTTCCCTTGATGTTAAGCAGATGAAGCGGCAACTGTGTGTGCTTTGTGAAATAGACCAAAACAAATCTATTGTACAATGATCACTGATGGTGGTGCAAGGTGCAAAAAGAGATAGGAAAAAACCACACACACACTGTTTAAAAGGAATATAAATTGGAATTCTTCACAATGAAAAACTTCTGTTTTGCAAACGATACTGTTAAGACAATGAAAAGACAAGCCATGGGCTAAGAGGAGATATTGGCAAAACAGAAAGGACTTGTATCCAAAATATGTAAATTACTCTGCAAATTCAATAATAGGAAAACATCCAACCAATTAAACATGGAAGAATATTTGAAGACACTTCACCAAAACACAGGGATGACAAATAAGCCCAGGAGAAGTCGCTCATCTTCATTAGTCATCAGAAAAATGCAAATTAAAATCACAATGAGACACTGCTACACACCTAATACAAAGGCTAAAATAAAAATATCAGACAATATCAAGAGGTGATAAGCACGTTAAGTGACTGGAATTCTCATATCTTGCTGGTGGGAATGCAAAATGTACAACCATTTAGCAATTTTTTATAAGTCACTGAACAACCCAGAAATGCCACTCCTAGATATTTACCCAAGAGAAATGAACATATGATCACAGAAAGGCCTGTGCCTGGATGTCTATAGCAGCTTAGTTCACCATTTCTCTAAACCGAAAACAACTCAAAATGCACTTTAATAAGTGGATAAACAAACTGTGGCACATCCATGTAAAGGAACACTATTCTGCAGTGAAAAGTACTGAAGCGTGTAACACCCTGGATGAATCTTGAATGCATTCTGCCAAATGAAAGAAGCCAGACTCAAAAGGTTGCATACTTTATGATTCTGTTTACATGATAATCTGGAAAAGGCAAAAACGGATCAGTAGTTGCCAGGGGCTGAAAATAGAGGGAGAGCTTGATTGCCAAGGGGCATAAGGACATTTTTTGAAGGAGATGGGACAGTTCTAAATCTTGACCCTGGTAGCTGTTACATTATTTGTAACCTGATGTGTTAAACTCATAGAATTGCACATCAAAATGGTCAATGTCATACGTAAATTATGCTACATTTAAAAAGGAATACAAATACGTAAAATCTAGTTGAAATCAAAAGACATGATAACTAGTTGATGTCAAAAGAACAAATATGCCAGACAATAAAAAAACATAAATTGTCCAAAGTGTCTCCTATTTGACAGTAAACTTAAATTAGCAGTTGAAATGTCCAACTGTTCAGTCCAATGAAACTGAATCTAACATCTGATTGGTTAGAGTCCATGTACAACTTTGAAAACTACGTATTAACGATAACATAAGAATGAAATAGAGCAATGAGTGATCTAAATAGCTATTTAATATAATTTTCTAAATGAAATAATTAACCAAAAAGGCCTTTACTTACTAATTTATTCAGCTATACAGAAATACAGAAATAATCTGAATAATCAAGCCTCCAGGATATAAACTGGAAAATCTTTACTCAACAAAGGCAAATAGCCTGAGGCGCCACTTGCGGTGGGGCGGCGGCAGGCAGCGGCGCACTGGAGGCCCTGTGGGGCGGCTGCCGGACTGCGGCTCGGGGGCGGTCGCACGAGGGCCCCGCACGGGGCCCTTATGCAGGGCACCTGGGACCGCCCCAGACATGAAGTGCTACCTTTGGGAGCGCTACCGGGAGGCGAAGAGGAGCACGGAAGAATTGGTTACTTCAGTTATGAGCAACTTGTAGAATCCAGATACCATCTTTTCAAACAATGAGATGAGCCTGTTGGACATTGAAATCTACAGCTTGAAATCTACGGCTTTGATTATGATTACACCTTGGTGTTTTATTCTAAGCACCTCCACACACTGATATTTAATGCCACTCGGGACCTTCTCATCAACGAACACAGGTATCCCATGGAAATCAGGAAGTATGAGTATGACCCAAACTTTGCAATCCGTGGACTGCATTATGATGTGCAGCGGTGGTCTTGATGAAGATCAGTGCTTTTCATTACATCCAGCTGGGAACTGTCCACAGAGGCCTAAGCGTGGTCCCTGATGAGGAAGTCATTGAAATGTACCAGGGCTCCCATGTGCCTTTGGAACAGATGAGCAACTTTTATGAGAGTTCCCACGGAAACACCATGACATCATGTCCATGTTCATGGAAATCTTCTCCCTGCCCGAGATGACCCTGCTGTCCTGTGTGAACGAGTACTTTCTGAAGAACAACATCGACTATGAGCCTGTGCACCTGTACAAAGACGTCAAGGATTCAATTCGGGAGGTGCACACCAAAGGAATCATGTACAGAGCAGTTGAAGCAATATTGAAAAGTACATCTGCTACCCTGAGCAGACCCATGCAGTGTTGGCCAAACTGGCTGATCATGGCAAGAAGATGTTTCTCATCACCAATAGCCCCAGTAGCTTTGTGGATGAAGGGATGAGGTATATTGTTGAAAAAGACTGGAGGGACCTGTTTGATGTGGTCATCGTTCAGGCGGAGAAGCCAAACTTCTTTAGTGATAAGTGAAGTCCCTTCCAAAAGGTGAATGTGAAAGGCGTCTTACTCTAGGATAAAATCTACACGTTGCAGAAAGGCCAGATTTATAAGCAGGGCAATTTAGATGAACTTTTGAAGTTTACTGGACGGAGGGGATCCAAAGTGTTGTATTTTGGTGACCATATATACAGTGACCTGGTGGACTTGACCCTAAAGCATGGCTGGTGAACGGGTGGAATTATCCTGGAATTGAGATCTGAGCTCAGAATCATGAACATGGAAAAGTACATTCAAACAATTACCTACAATTACCTACACACCTTGACTGGGTTATTGGAGCAAATGCAGGTTCACAGAGATGCGGAGTCACAGCTGGTTTTGCAGGAGTGCAAAAAGGAGAGGAAGGAGTTGAGAGAAATGACCAAATGTTCCTTCAGCGCCCAGTTTGGAAGCTTGTTCCGCATAGACCAGAACCCCACGTACTTCCTGCGGCGCCTGTTGCGATTTGCCGACATCTACGTGGCATCCCTGAGCTGCCTCCTGAGCTATGACATCAGCTACATGTTCTACCCCTGGAGGACCCCACTGCAGCACAAGCTTCCTGCCTGGTCCTACAGGCCCCCGGCCGCCAGGCTGCCACTCCTGCAGGAGGCCCAGGCCAAGTAGCCAGTGGCCCAGCCATGTTGGGCGCGAAAAGCCAGGACCAGCGGCGGCCCCGCACTGGGCAGACTTTGTGTGGACGTGACTGTCGCTTACAGACATGCCTTGTGATATCTGTTTCGTACATTACGGAGGATACCCCCCAGGTCGTGAAGACAGGAGCTAGCAGCCCACGGGGACTGCCTTCCTGTACATGTGGGGACAGCGGCTGGCTTCCTGTCAACACCCTGTGATCAGCCTTCTTGTTTACTAAGGTACCGTAACTGGCGTCAGATTTTCTGGGACGGGGAGGCTTCTTGATACCATCTCTGGATTCCAGCAGGTGACGTGTTGAAACTCTTCTTGACTCTTCCATGGAAAATGCAAGGAAAAACTGAACATTCACAGGCCGTGCAGGGGCCCAGTGATGTGCGCCGGTGAACTGCTCACAGAAAGCTGATGCTTGAGCAAGCGCTCCGATAGCATACCATGATGTCAGCGGCAGAGATGGTCCCTAGATGACAGCCGGTTCCCAGATATCTTCTCGTACTAGGGCTTTGGCACTCTGGTGCCTCACTTGAAAGCAGACTCAGCCTCTCTGGAAGTCTTTTGTGAGAAAAAAGAACAAGAGAAGTTGCAAGTCCTTGGTCTTGATTGTCCTCAGTATCCGTGACCCGTGTCCTGCCCCCTGCAGGGGAAGGATCATTGTGCCCCAAGCGATGGTCAGGTTCACTCTTTCCCCCAGAAAAGGAGGGCAAAGAGAGAAGAGCTTCTGGTTAAATTCCAGCCAGCAGAACAGACTTTGTAGAATGAGGCTGCGCGGAACGAACAGGTCAGAAGACAAATGCCAATGCATTTGTTGTGCGTCTCCCAGGACTTTATTTTACCTGAAACTGCTACCCGTGTATTGCTTGAAGGTGATCATTGGAGGATGGAAAATGAAACCGAAAAACTGTCCTTGTAATGAAGTGCCGCACCGTGACCCCCACTGGGTGTGCTGCAATCTTATTAAAATGTGTATGACCAGAAAAAAAACAAAGAAAAGAAAAGGCAAATAAAGAGCAAAAAACATTACCTTTGAGGGCTATTCTTCAACTGGTCAAAAGGAATAGATGTGCTATAAGTGCTTGAGAACCATCACAACTTTAGTTCTTAGTATTGTACGTGATTATTGCTTATTTGCCTTAAGTATTTGATATTTAAGTATTTGACATGTTGCCAACATGGTCAGAACCCTATCACCCTTTTTCATACTTCATTTCTAGTAGCTTTCATGATCTAGTTGTCTTAATGGAAAAGCCTGGTCATTCTGTGGAATCTCTTTTCCTGTCTTGGCCTTTCACGCAGCCTTTGCTGTCTTGTGAAAATGCAAAGATCTTGAGTTTAGGAAACACAGTCATGTTTGTCCACGAGGTAGAGAAACACTACTTTGTACTCGGGCAATCAGACTGTAGAAATAAAAATGGGAGAATCAAAGAGGAACAAATGAAAGGAACCTTGAAATACTATTTTCACATCTACTAAAATAACAGCTGTAAACAAACAAGCAAGAATAGTTCTCATCCCTGCTGATGCTATGATGAAAGTGGTACATCAATTTTTGCTTGTGGCCTTGTAAGTTTCTAAAATTATTTGTGATAACAAAATGGAAGTACAGTGCCTTGTGAGGTCTGAAAAATGTACATTTGATTAAATAATTCTCCGTTTAGAAATTTATCCAAAGGAAATAATTTGATGGGAGAAAAAATGATGCCTGACCCATATATCAACCCAGAATGAGCTAAAATAGCATTAAAATAGAAAGCTAATTAAATGTACACCATTAGGGAAATTGGATAAAAAAGAAAAGAAATTTAGCGGAATACAGACTTCGGGGACTTCTTAGGTAGCATGAGAATTAGCTTTAGCTACCTGTGCTCAGCACCTATGTTTACACATCCTGTTTCCTCCTGTATCACCCCTCCAATTGTTCTAAGCACCATTTAACAAACTATACCTTTCATTTATTTTCTTCATTTTTTGTCTCCTGTAACAAAAGCCACCCCTTGAGTGCAAGGATTTTTGCCTGTTTCCTTCACTGTTGTTTTTTCTGTGCCTAGAGTAGTTCCTGGCACATAGCAGACACTAAATAAATATTCATTAAACAATTATAAAAACTGAATGCAAATATACTCAGTAAGGATTTTTTAGTAGCCTGATTTTGATTCTGTTTCACTTTTTGCTTAGCCATTTAAAAAAATTAGTTCATTCAGCAAATATTTACTAAGCCCTGCTCTGAGCCAGGCATTGTAATAGGTGCTGGTTCATAGACATGACCCAGACAGTTGTGTAGCATCATGGGGCTCACAGTCTGATGGAGAAGAGGGCCCTGGAGCCAGAATCACGAGGGAGACGAACCGGGAGGAGAGGGTGCTATAGGGACGTACGACAAGGGGCTTCCCCTCCCTAGGGGTTAGAGAGCCTTAGGGATCAAAGCCTTGAGGGATGAGGAACAGCTTACTAGGGGAGGATGTTCCAGGCCTGGCGGACACACATGTGAAGGACCTGAGCCATGATTCTGGCACTTCCGAGGCCAGGAGGGCCGAAGTCGCTGTGGTTGGGGTCATGCCCACTGTGGGGGGCATCGTGCATGCTGAGAACCTGAAGGCGGACTGGAATGAGGAGGCCCTGAACCCTCTTCAGCACTTGGGTCTCTATCTTGAGGGCAATGGGAAATTATTGACAAAATATAGATGTAACAGAAGAATGATCTGGTTGAACCTGAAGTTTGTGGAAATGGCTGTGGTTCCATATAGAGCATGGGCAGGACGCATATAAGACTGGAGAGAGCTGGTCCCAGAGGGTAACACAAGCGTGAGCTGCAGGTCCTGGGTCCAATTCCTATTGTGTTCTTCAATCTCCCCCTGGATAAAGGAGATCTCTGTTCTGTCTGCCTCATTGAGTGGATATAAGAGGTGCCGTGGTTATAAGGCTGAAAAATGCTGTTAATGTGAGGTGTGGTTTTTCTTTTTCATCTGACCTGGGCAAGGAGAGCATGAAAATGAGGAGAAGGTCTGTATTGTCTCAGTGCTCATATGTGAGCTGAGAATGGGCTTATTCTCGTTGATAGTCCATCTGAAGATAATATGAAGACATTTGTTTGAGTCATACTTTCAATTCCTTTGATCAGTTTTCACAGGCTTAGTGATGCGGTACATTAAGTGATCTCTGTTTTCTTGCTTTCACCATAGAGATTAATTTGGTAGCAGAAACAGAGGCTTGCTATGGAATTATGAAGATGTGAATGGTTGCATAGTTCTTCCCACTGTCCCCAAAACAGGCCTGGGCCCTGGCCGCAGGTCCTGAGGGAGGCGGTTTCCCTGTGGAGTGCCCTAACTTCAGGGCGGGCTGCTGGCTGCTGGTTCCCCCCCCCCCCCCCCCCCGCCGCTGCCCCTTCTCCATTTCTAATCAGTTATTCGCCTGCTGCAGCTTGGGGCCCAGCCTTTCAATTATTCAAGAATCAGAAAGTATTTGTTGCCTGATGCAGGATTTGCTTTTCTTCAACAGAACAAAACCCTGGTAGGTGAGATTCACCACCTGGGGCAGCTGGGTCTCTGGATGCTTGCAGGTTGCCTTCAGAGGGGCAGTTGCTCTGGGAAGGGGTTCGGTTCAGACAGCATATAAAGTGGATGGAAGAAAGGAAAAGAGACAAACAGATGAATAGGGAACATCCTGATTTTGCCTTCTATTTGTCCATCTAGAAAGCTAGAGCATGCTGAAATATACAGAAACCTCAGGCACTGGTTGAGGAAAGAGGCAGCTTTGCAGGGGGTGGTGAGAATTCCGGTTCCAGCCTAGATTCTGCTGCTAAACTGTCCTGTGTCTCTAGGAAATCATCTCTCCTCTTTGGGCCATTGTCTCTTTACCTGTGAAATGAGAAAGATGGATTATTTGATCTCTAAGATTCCTTCACTTCTGTGACTTTTAATTTCAGAGTGATGTTCAGATCTTGGTGCCAGCCCTTACTAGATCCTCTGCTTCGGATGGAGCTGGTGCTGTTATAATCTCTTCTCTTCATTATCATCCATTCAATTCTTTATTCTTTCTTTCAACAAATGAGTATTGAGCACTTGGTGTGTACCTGAGGGAACCCCTCCAGGGGGTCCTAGACTGTGGGTCTTGTGTGATACAGCGGATTATGAAGGTAAAGTTATGTATCACTTCTCTGATGGTTTTCTAACTAGACTCTGAAGACTGGTTTAGTTCTAGAAGCCATGAGACCTACTCATTTATGCATCTATTCATTCAGCAAACATTGACTGAGCATAAACTATAAGCCAGGTGGCATATAAGGGAAAATCAAAGTTGAATCAGGTCAAGGGCTTGCCCTCAAATGTACATGGTTTTGTTGATAAGACTGATATATATTAGGAAAACTAATGCAGAGGGATAAATGCAAAAAAAAATTTACAGGCACTGGAAATTATGAGAGCACACAGGAGCAGCATCTTTGAATACTGACCAGGGAGCCAAGGCACACCTCTCAATAGGGCCTGGGATCTATATTATGTATATATGGGATATATATTATTTATATATAATTATGAAATACATTTGTATGCAACAAAATTCAGAACATTCAAAAAAGAAAATAAAGATTACTGGTTATCTCATAATTCAGAGAAAATAACTAAAATTTTTTAAAAGATATATAATTTTGGTATACCTCTTCAAGGTATTTTTGATGTCTTTTCTTTCATTGTTTTGTCCAAAAAAATCACACATAAATACTGCACATAAATACTGCACATAAATACTGCTTTGTAAGTTGCATATTCATTTGATAATACATCATTGACTTTTTCATATCATAAATAAAATTCTACTTTATTATTTTAAGAGCTGTGTATCATATTCTATTGTATAGATGCCCTATTGGGTTATTCTAAGTTTCCAATATTATAATCAACATTGTGATAAACACGCTTCTCTTTAGGAAAAATTCTTAGAAGTTGGATATCTAGGTGAAAGGATATTTTAAATATTGACACACATTGCCAGATTGTGCTTTAGTTTAAAAGCAGAGTTATATGTGTGTGAGTGTATGTGTGTGTATGCACTCACAAATGCACCTGCATTTGCTTTAGCTAAAATTAACTGAGCACTTACTATATTCCAGATGTTAGACTAAGCACTTTAGATACATTATGTGATTTAATGATTGTAACATTTCAGCCCCAGCTGAAGTCCATATAGTCGTTAGAAGAGATACTTTAAGGAATATAATCCAGAAACACATTTTATTTGCTAACCCAAGAAACGTAGTGGTATTTGGAAGTAGAAGGGTAAGCATATAAAATATGAGAGGGATAATAAAATCTTGGTTTTAGCTTTGCTAAGATGTCAGTCTTAGCCATTGGTCACAGTCCATGACCTGTAAACTTAAATCCAAATGGAGAAGTTGCCCAACAAGAGTCTATGCTTGCTTCCGTGATGCACATCCAACTTTGCAATAGTCCAGGGCATTTTTAGTTCTCTGTACCAGCTGATGTTGCTGCAGTGTTTCCTAGAAATAGGGAGACCCTAGGTCTTGATTTGCCCAGGACAGTCCTGGTCTATGCCTGTTGTCTTGAAGTAATTATTAATTTTGCATCCTTTCATTCTCAAAAGTGTCCACTTTGGAAAATAATTTACTTTGAGGAAATGTGTTACAGACTGGGCAGGGATTGCTGATGAGACTGAGTCAAGTTCGGGCAGTGAGATCACCAACTCCTGCCCCTTCCATTACACTATAGGTCAGGCATCTCTTTCTCTTACTTTCTAAAGCAAGTCACGTCCCCTGAAATGCATCAGGATATCTGGTTTCCTCACTTATCCAAATAATAGCTGACAATCACAGAAAAAGCAAAAGTATCTGTGTAGTGAGAATTAGTGTGTTCTATAATAAAATTCTTGCCTTTGTCTATGGGAAACATTCTTATTCAAAGCCTGTCTTCTCTTCTTTTACTCACAGACCTCCAAAAGCTTGGGTATCTTATTTCCCACCCACAGGTGATTAAAAGGATAGGTTAGAAAGAGAAAGAATGCCTAAGGCAAACACTTCGGCATGAGCAGGCGGTGAAAGTGGCTTATATGAGAGGGAAAAGACGGAAGGCTTAAAAGGAAATGCAAGAACTGCCATGCAGGTACAAACAACCCAGCCCTCTGTAGAGAATCCATGCAGAGCGCAGTAGTGGGAGTTCATAATGATGACCTTGAATTATCAAAAAAATGTTTCATTGCATTTGGTAGGCTGCATTTAAGAAGGTATGGTAGCGTGGAACATTTTAGACCAGATCTCTATCTAAGATACTTCATATTACTTAAATTAGACTTATAAGAGGTAACTCTTCAATAAACACCTTGATTATACAGAATGACTTAACCTTCTGAGAGTCCTGGGCGGCTAAGAATCTAATATATTAAAAAAGTCATTTAAGGCATCTTTCCTGCCTTCAATGACTTCAAATTCTTGTTGATATTATAAGTTTTCATGCTTCCTAGATACCTTTGCATTTTAATAAAGGACTTTAAAAGACCAAAATGTCTTATAATCCTAAGGGAGTCAAGTTCTGGTAATATAATTCTAGGCACTGAGAACACAGGAGGAAAGTTTCAGGGGCCAAAGGATGTTTCTGGTTATCCATGCAGAGAGTGCCAGCTTTTCTTTGTGTGAAGATAGTCCTGTGAAAAGGGTGATCTTCTCAGCTGCTCATGTCCTCGGGAATCATAAGTCCCCACCTCTGAGGGACCCTCTGGCCCTGAACCATGTCCGTGAGACAAAGAACAGAGTGAGTCAAACATACTCCTGGCTGAGTAGAAGGTGAAAGAGTCCCCAGGGCGACTGAGGCACTCCTTGGTACTAATCAGAAACAAAGTTAGGAATCGTTTAAGTGCCAAGTGGTCCTGAGCTCTGAGAGTCAAGACTGCTGGGGTTCTGAGAATTCTGGCTGAATATTCAGTAGGTTTCTGCTCATTAATTCCATCCATGGCAATGTTTAAAGTGTAATGAAAACTCAGTGCAAAAAATTAGAAGACTTTCAGCTTTTCATAGTTATCCCCAGGACACGCCAAATCTAAAACAGAGGAAGCAGAGATGGATGAGGCCCCCTCCTCTACTTTGTTGCTCTCATTGGTGCCCCTGCAGGAGACTCAGCCTGGAACGTGGAGGAGCTCCCTGAGGACATAAAGACTCTAGATGGGAGGAGGGGCCCTCGCCCTTCCAAGGGTCAGTTCACCCTGTTACCTAAACCCTCTACTCAGTGGAGTAGATCTGAAGTCTGGGACAGTCACTTAAATCTGTTGAACTGTGATGCGTTCCTGCATGTTGTTCCCAAATGGAATTCAGGTTTGCATTTCTCTGACCAAAGCTTGGTGCCCCTCCCAGAATGTCACTAACCCGATACTTACTCTTCCTCTGGGAGGTAGAACCTTGGTCTCTGTATCCAGGCAGGAAAGACAGCCACTCAGGTCCAAAGAGCTCTCCTTTGACTCCACTTGGCATTTCTGCATTTTCGGAGTGTTGGTTTCTCAATGTCTTTGGCTAGAGGAAAATAGACAGCAAGGCCATAAGTAGCTGATTCAGATATTCAGGGACCGAATAAACCTCATCATCCCAGTCTTGGGCTGAGGCAGTGAGAGTGACTGCTTCCTGTACATGATCTCAGAGGTACATGGACATCTTCTTTTTCAAAACAATATTTTCTGTGGTTAATATTTATAATTCCCTATTAGATAGAGGCTTATTCTCCTGTGGCCTGTGTGGGTTCACCTTCTCTGCTTCATCAATCGTTGCACCACTCATGTGCTGGGAGAAGATGTACAGAAGGAGGGGTCTGAGGGGTGATGGGGACCCTGGGTACTAAGAACTGGGAAGGCATACCCCAGTACAAGAGGAATGCTGATGACAGCAGAGACACATTTCACTTCTTAATTTCTGGTGTGTGTCTCACACAGATTCCATTCCTTTACCCCGTGCGTTATGAGCTGAATTGTGTCCCCCCCAAATTTGTGTGTTGAAGTCCTAACCCCCAGTGCCTCAGCGTGTGATTGTACTTGGAGGTAGAGTCTTTAAAGAGGTACTTAATTAAGTTAAAATTAGGTCACTAGGATGGGTCTTAATTCTATCTGACTAGAGTCCTTATGAGAGGAGGAAATTAGGACACAGACATGTACAGAGGGGAGACCATGTGACGACACAGGGAGAAGACGGCCACCTACGAGCCAAGGAGAGAGGCCTTAAAAGAAGCTACCCTGCCAACACCTTGGTCTCAGACTTCTAGCCTCCAGAACTGAGAGAAAACACACTTTTGTTGTTTAAGCCACTCAGCCTGGGGTACTTCGTTATGGCGGCCCTAGCATCTACTATACCCTGCATCATATCACCTCTGCTCCACCCTCCGACACACACCCACCAACGCACCCTACTGTCATCACGGTCTCCTGGGAATAAGGTCGTTGAGTTTGGTTTACCTTATGTCACCTGACCTCAAAGTACTACTTTAACATCTAAAGAAAGTCATATCTGCTACTGTACTCAGAAAAGCCAAGCTTAAAGTATTTTAGGTTTTATCTAGTTCAGGCTTTCAAAAGTCGGTTGCTATGAATAATAACAAGGAAGCTCAGGAAATTAAGGGGAGAGAGGCTGACCCCAGAGTGGGAGCTCCAGAAACAGGTTTGTTTTTATTATTTTTTACATTCTGTTTTCATTGAAATATACTTGATTTACAGTACTGTATTAGTTTCAAGTGTACAATATAGTGATTCAATATTTTATAGCTTATACTCCATTTAAAGTTATTATAAAATAATTGGTATATTTCCCAGTGCTGTATGATGTATCCTTGTAGCTTATTTATTTTATACACAGTAGTTTGTATGTCTTAACCTCATCCCCCTATCTTGTTGCTCTTCCCCTTCCCTCTCTCCCTTGGTAACCACTAGTTTGTTCTCTGTATCCGTAAGTCTGTTTCTGTTTTGTTATATTTATGCCTTTGTTTTATCTTTTAGATTTCATATACAAGTGATAACATACAGTATTTGTATTTCTCTGTCTGACATATTTCACTAAGCATACTCCTTAGGTCCTTTCGTCTTGTTGCAAATGGCAGAATTTCATTCTTTTTTATGGCCGAGTAATATTCCATTGTATATATGTACCACATCTTCTTTATCGATTCATCTCTTGATGGGCATTTAGTTTGCTTCCATATCTTGGCTATTGTAAATAATGTAGCTATGAACATTGGGGTGCACATATCTTTTTGAACTAGTGCTTTCATTTTTTTTTTTTTTTTGGCTATACCCGACAGTAGAATTGCTGGCTCATATGGAAAAAGACCACAGATAACAAACGCTGATGAAGATGTGGAGAAAAGGCAGGCCTAGTACACTGTTGGTGGGAATATAAATTGGTGTAGCCACTGTGGAAAACAGAGTTTTTGATGTTTCTTAAAGAGTTATTAACCACCATCCCCAGGCCAGAGAAAAACCTCAGTCTAGACCTAGGATGTAGGGGGTTCTAGAGTCCAAGGATGGGCCAATGTTAGTTAGAGCCCTTGCCTAGCTCCAACAGGAAGCAGGGTGTGCTATCTCTCAGGGAGAGCTCAGGGTGAGACTATAAGCCCTGGTGGATGGGCCACACAATGGTAGAAGACTGGGACCTGCCTGAACAAAAGGGTTTTCGAGGGGAGAAAGATTCTCTCAGTAGAAGGAGGGTTCAAAACAAGGACTTGGTGATGAGTAAGAGAAAAACAAAACTATCAGCTTGATTTTACTCCCCAAAGCCGAGGTGTTGTGCTGAGCTAGCATAGCCAGCAATCACAGAGGCCCTTGTCACCTGTCACACCTGCCTGTCCTTCCCAAGGCGGAAGCCCAGACAGCCCGTCCCTCTGTGTAACTCATTTCCACATCATCTACACTTTCCAATAAGCTCTTACTCTATTAGATTGCTTCCTGGAAGAGCCAAATATTAAAAATCACTGGTCAGTCAGTGCTTTATTCTGTTAGTCACCAGACTGATTTTTTAAGCTCAGAACCAATAACGCTGTGACCGCGAAGAATGGATATGGATTTCTCATTCTCACACACTCATATATAATAATAATAAAAGTTTATTAAACAAGAGACATGTTGTTTCAGGGAATTTTTCTTTCTCCAGTGCCCCAAGGCTACAATATACAATCTTATTAACTTCCTGGAAGAAATACTCCCTTCCCTTTGTGAAAATGCTGAGCATTCATCTTTTTGGACCTCGAAAATGAGAGAGGCCTTTGACATGAAGGTAGGTGGGCCACAGTTCCATCCAGGGAAATCTAGGCGAGTGAGTCTGATTAGGAGATGCCCAAGGAATCTGCGTGGAGTCCAAGAAACCTTTTGGAATAAATCCTCCTGGATGTCCTGGGCCAGGAAGATAAGGACAAAGGATCTGATAGTGGGTTGGCACAGCAGGGCATACCAGATCTGAGGAGACTGGACATATCGTTTAGTTCATGCTCCCACTCAATCATTCAGGGGACTGAGGCACAGACAGGGGCTGTCAGTTACCTAGTCACACAGAATAGCTGACGGAGCAGGAAACAGAAGACTGGCGTCCTGTTCTGGGCTCCTTCTTCCTTTGCCTTCCACCCCACAGTCCTGGATTGATCTCAAACTAAGCAACTTCATCTGCGATTCCTCCATCTCCTGTGAGGTGGCTTCAAGCTCCTCAGGGAGATCAGAGCCATGTTTTGCCCTCCCTTCTCAGCCCACAGCAAAAGCAAGAGCCACACCACTCACACAGGCTGGGGAGTCAGCTGCTATCAGCCAGAATCTGTTGAGGAGTAAACCACCTCCACCAGGTGGTGAATAAGGTCAGGACTCAGCAGTCTAATTCATGGGATTCCACGTGACCATGGACAATATTTGCTCCAGGGAGGGCTGACCATCAGTGAGAATCCTGAAGCGGCCTGATGGTGGGAGCTGCAGCCCTGTTTTCCTGGGCCAGAGCCTGTAGGTGGGGAGAAGACAGGGATGCAGGCTGTCACCAAGGGTGTCTAGATCAGAAATTTGTCAATTCCTCAGGCAACACTGCCTCTGGACAGCCAGGGGATTACCATTAGTTTGGGAGGATGGAGGGAGGGATCCAGGACTAACTGAGGGGGTGATGATCACTGAGACAGCATGAGGATATGGACCCCAAGGCAGAGGAGGGCCCCCACGTGTGATGCTCAGCTCCACCCAGCTCTACACAGCGGTGTCAGGATTTGCGTGGTCCTCACGAGTGAGTGGCTGTTATGGACTGAATTGCATCCCTCTGTAGGTCACATGTTGAGGCCCTAACCCCCAATGTGACTGTATTTGGAGATAAGTCCTTCCAAGAGGCAATTAAGGTTCAATGAGGACATAAGGATGGGCCTCTAATCTAATAGAACTAGTGTCCTTATTAGAAAAGCAAGTGACACCAGAGCTCGCTCTCTCCACATGCGCACCCAGAGAAGAGGCTGCAGGGAGAAGACATCGTAGGAAAGCCAAGGAGAAGAGCCTCACACGAAACCTGCTGCACTTGGTATTGGGCTTTTGGCCTTCCTGTCGTTGAGGCCCCCCAGGCTATGATATTTTGTTATGATAGTCTGAGCAGAGGAATACAGGGCTGATGCTCTCCAACCGGGGGAGAGCAGGAGTTCAGGCAGGGCCCAGGCAACCGGGGCTCAGGTTCTTGTCGCTGCCTCCAGAGGGGCAGGTAGCCTCTTTTTGTGAGTCTTAGCAGACTGGAACAGCCCTGGGCTCTTCATGCACTGATACTCTGTGTTTCTTCCTTTTCTGTGGTCCTAAAAACAAGACACGTCCCTGTGTTTTATCCTTTTCTGTGGTACTGAAAACAAGACATGTCCCTGTCATTAACTGGGGTCTTTCCAGGAAAATGGAAAAAGGGTCGAACGACCTCTCATGGCCTTTGTAGCCAGAGGACTCTAACTATAGGAAGAACACAGGCAGAGATTTATCATCGAAAAGTTTTAGTGGGATTTTTAAACTGCAAGATTAGAAATCTTTTTTTTTTTTTGCGTTACGCGGGCCTCTCACTGTTGTGGCCTCTCCCATTGCAGAGCACAGGCTCCGGACGCACAGGCTCAGCGGCCATGGCTCACGGGCCCAGCCGCTCCGCGGCATGTGGGATCTTCCCGGACCGGGGCACGAACCCGTGTCCCCTGCATCGGCAGGCGGACTCTCAACCACTGTGCCACCAGAGAAGCCCAAGATTAGAAATCTTTTAACTCCAGAGAAAAGGAGCAACAATGGGCTCATTATGAATGAGTATTTACATATGTCTCAGATTATATATTCCAGATACTGTTTGGTGAAACCAAATCAGGTGACTGTCAAATACACATGGTGTTCAGCAGAAGTTGTCTAGATATTTTCACTGCAGAGGAGATAGTTCTAATACACACAACAGCTGCAAAGCATCGGACAGATTCCTTTGCCCACCCTCCTGCCCACCATTAGCGGAGTTAATGTGTAGGGATCCTGCCAGCGTTTCTCTCACTCCCACTCAGGCAGTATCAATAGCCGAGCTCTGGACCCTGGGTCCAGTGTCCACCCTCAGCCCCTCTGTCTGCTGCATTTCCCTCTAGATCCCATTTAAGATCAAACACCAAATGTTGTCCAAGCAATTACTGTGCACTCAGCTTCTGCTTTGCTGAACTGTGAGACAGTGACTGAAATGACCTGCGAGGTTACTTCCAACCTGAGAGGCAGGGGAGGCTACAAGAACGTGCATCCTTAGAGCACTCAGGTAGCGCCCCCTCCAGGAAGCCTCCCTGACTGCACAGACAATGGAAGTGTTCACTAAGCTCTGTTAATTCCCTTTCCTCCTGCGTGTAGAGATAGACTATATTTTCCTACTTCCCCTTTGTGGAAATGCTGTCCATGTGACAATAGAATGTGGGTGGGAGTGATGTATGTCACTTCCAAATTTGGCTCCTAACGCCTTCACTTTTTGCTTGTCTGCCAGTGGGAGAGGGAGAAACCAGTGTAAAATGCCAAGGTCCTAGGAGATGGTGGGATCCACTATATCTGAAAAGCCTGAATCCCTTAATGACTATGTGGAGCAGAGCCCCCTCTGCCCCCACCACATTAGACGGTGACAAGAGTGAGAAATAAACCTCTATTGTGGTGAAGTCACTGAGACTTGGAAGTTGTTTGTTACAACAAGTAGCCTGTCTCGACTAATACGCTGATTGACTCGCAAGTTGAAAATAATAGTCATTTGATCTCTAATTGAACATGGCCTTAGATAGGAGCTTATGAACATGTGTAAACAATTTTCTAATACAGTAGAGCTCTGAAAGAAAACTGTGGCCTGACTCCTGAGAGCATGCTCCCGATCTGTTTCTTAACATCCTCTGCCCGGGCTGCAGTGGTGACCATGAGGTGCTGTGCGAGACTGTAAGAGAAAAGCGAACTCGTAATATTGCTAATCTGGAGAAAACATTTCAAACATGCATATGGGCATTTTTGTTGCATCGTGTGAATTGTGTCCCTCCTTATTTCACCAGCGTGTTCCCATCTCATCCTCCCAAGGATATCCTCCCAAAAGAAACTGAAGCAGCCTTTGAGCTGGATCTAGGACCATCTCCTGGGTAACCGTTGCACTGAAGATAGCAAACTCAGAGTGTAGGGTTTTAGAGATGGCCTCTGTGGCACTTTCCAAAACCTGTTGGGCTGCCCAGAGCTTAGCTGAGATGCAGAGATCTGATGCAGTGACAGACTAGGTCTGCCATCCACAGGCACAGTGTGGCAGAGAGGCCAGCAGGGTCTAGGGCTGGGGGCCCAGACTCCTGAGATGCACTTCTCTTATTTAATCGGGAGGTTCACAAACAGAGAAATTCATAGCATTCTCAATTATTCCCTTGCTCAGCTGCCTCCCCAGTCTGGGCCTTGGCATCACTCGTCTTGGTATAAATCACATTCTATCAGCATAACTGCAGGGCTTTGGGGAGCATTTTGGAATACGAGGATGTTAATGCACTGGGTTTTGTTTCGAGCCGTAAGCCACCTCTTGGGATTTGGGAATCTCTCTTTTAAATCCAGAAGCACTAATGAGCTAGTAAGGGCTCCTGACCCCCTTGACTCATCCCCTCGCTCCTGGGGCTGCTCTGAGCAGTGGAACCAACCATATCTCTGCCCTGCACTGCAGCCAGCCACGAGCCTGATACAGCCACGGCTTTCCATGCAGCTGGTTCCACCCGGAGGCATTCAAACTGCAATTTCTTGTTCCTTTTTTTTTTTTTTAATTACTAACTACACCTAAAAGTACTTTGCACATGTAGGCTCTGGGTGAATGTTTGTGGTTATTTTGATGGAAATTGCACTGGTGTCCTTTATCACAGGGTTTGGCTAGGAGCTGTTCTCTAATTCTATCCCCAAGCAAAAATTATGCTGGGATGCCATGGAGATGGTCCTTGAAGGTGAGGGAAATAAGGGAAGATACATACTGACAGGCAGCTGAATGTCATTTAGCTTTTTAGCCAGGTCTGTCTCTCAGTGCCCCAAATTTACATTTACCCACTCAGAAAAGCCTCATACAACACTTACTATGCATCGGGGGTGGTTCTAAGTGGTTTACAAGTGCTTACCAATTTACCATTCTGTACTATTTCTTATGCCCATTTTATGAGAAGAAACGCAAGACAACAGAGAGGTTAGGGAACTTGTCCAAAGTCACAGAGCTAGTAAGTGGTGGCGCCAGGGCTTGAAGCTGCAAAGTCTGGTTCCAGGGATCACACACTTAATCACTGTGCTGTTCACTCCTGCGTGGTTACCTCTGCCTCCAAAACAAGGCTCAGATTGTTAGTGCTATCTGGAATGTTGTTTTTCCTCTTCTTCACACTTCTAAATTCTAGCTCATCTTTTAGAACTGACTTACAACCTAGTTCCCACAAGAAACCTTCCTGAACATTCAGCACCGTGCTCCAATAACACAGTGGTTCAGAGCGTGGCATTTGGAGTTAAACTGTATAAGCCTAGTTCAATACCCAGCCGTGCCATTTACTAGCTTTATCACCTTGAATAAGTTACGTAACTTCCATGAGCTACGTTTTCTTATCTGTAAAATGGAGATAAATGCTGCATCTACTCCACGGGGCTGTTCAGAGGGTTCATTGAATTACCGTATCCAAAATACTTAGAATAGTGCTTGACTTATGCTGCATGCTCTTTATACGTTTTATTATGATTATTGCTATTATTATTATTAGCGTTATTTCAGATTCTCCTCTCCTAATGCTGTTGTGTCACAGTTCTACTTTCCTTGTCTGATCTTTATTTCCTGCAAGATTGCAGGATTATCTACTCCTCTTAAAGACTGGTTGTGCGTGTATATATATATATATTCTCTGGCACTTAGACTGGTATACGGCAGATAGTAGACACTCATTTAATAGCAATAATTAATTAATGAGCTGGAGGTACCTAGTATTATATCCCCAGCCACAAGGATTCAAAAATCTCTTTCTCTCCCACTGAATTGCATATAAATATAAGTCATAGGTCTTCATTGATTTTGGAATGGTGCGTCTCAGGGGAAACTGAATGTCATAGTTTAAAGAAAACCAACTCCTAAATAAATTAACAGGCACATTCATCAAGTGGGGTGGTTCAGTTAAAATAGGGCACAAACTTCGCGGGATTTAAATATCCATAGTCCGTAGAGAAGCATCAGCCTCCAAGAATATGGGGCTCCTGATGTCGTCGTCTTAACCTTTGCTTTCTAACCTTGTCTTCAGAGGCAGCCACTTATTTACAATGGAGATTCTGCAGATAGACCACGCCAGGTAACCGAGGAACAATTTGAAGACCAATGTCTTATGATCACTCGAGGGACACAACAAATAACCACTTACAGAACCTTCTCTATTATTTGACTATTTAGGTCCTCAGGTTCATTGACTGCAGAATATATTTAAGGAATCATTCTGAAGTCAGTAAGTCTCCATGACTTACAAGGAGTCTGGAAGCTACTGAAAGGAGCTAGGTGTGGGGTGGACTAGGTCTCTGAAAGGCAGATGTCTGCTGCTCCCACTGAAAATAGGGACAAAAGTTTAACTCAGCACAAGGAGATGAACTCAATTTAAAGGGGCAGGGTCTCCTGCAGCCTTCTTGTGCGCAACTTCTCATCATTTAGTATTGTTTTGGGATGTTAGCCTTTGGGAAGGAGGTAGGGGAAGAGTTATGGACGACAGAACCTACTTTTCTTAGAAAGGACAGGACCATAGTATGTTCATAAACATGCTGTGGTTCCCCAGGGTACTCTTTCCAGAGTGCTGGCATCCTCTCCCATCCCTGTGGTTCTCAGTAGGGCTCCCAAGAGCCATGATAAGGAAGATGAAGCATCGGGAAACAGATGTGACGCCAATGCTTCAATCCCACTACCCTCCATTCCTTACTTTTCAAAATATTTGCTACCTACTTTCACATAGAACCTTGTATAGCTTGAGATTTTTTTCTTCCTGTTCAGGGACAGGTTTGGGATGAGTTGGTACATCATCTCATACTTTCCTGGTTGCCCTGAATAAACTATATGTTGAATGGCATCCCACAGATTGCTTAGCTTTTCTTTGTCCTTCTGGCTTGGGCGGTGTGGAGGAAAGGAGAAGACTGGATAGGCTCAGGGAAAGGGAAGTAGCTAGTGCTTTTGTAGAAAAGCAGTCACCACCCTGGGGTGGTTGTACTGGGGTTGCTGTGTGTGTAACTTGTGAGTGGTTTCCCCAATCCTTCTAAAACCTCATTCTCCATAACTCTTCTAAGGCATGCTTAGTATTGTGAACGATTGTTAAGAACATCCTTTTTCATGTTACACCTCAGCACCTTCTCCATAACATTACACCTTCCTTCACACATTTTATTTCATTCAATATTTCACGCACAGTGTAAATCACCTCTAATCATCTCTCCATTTGTTTCCCTCATCTCCATGTCAACCACCAGAACTCTGATCCAGTTCTCATCATTTCAGTCTCAGATGATAGGGGTTCAGTTGGACCTTCTGCCTCTCTGCTCCTTGGACGCCAGTTATTCCATGCTCCCTGACAGGTTCATCTTCTTAAGTCACTGCCTTGCTTAAGAAAATTCAAGGGTCCCCCATTGTCTACTAAAAGTTAAGCTTAGCCTAGCCCTCTAGAATCTGGCTCTAATCTTTCTTTTCTGGGAGTCCCTGATATATACTTTACATAATTTTTATCATTCCCAAATTTACCCCACACTGGTGGCTCTTTGCATTACTATATAACATGCTCTCTTCCTGGAATGCCCAACACCCTCTTCCTTGCCCCATCTGTCAAGCCACTTAATTCATTTGGCAAAGGAGGAGTGCCCCCTCCTCCTCTAAGGTCTGCTCTCTTCAAGAACCTGGCTTGTTTTAACCACTTTACATCTATTATCTACTGTCTTATTTTCAGAGATATGAGTGCCTTCTGCCTACATTACTGGACCATTAGCTTGAGGCCTTATGAGGTATAACATCAGCTCTGTCACCCCCGACCCAGATTCTTTCCCTCTCACATCAGTATTTACTTGGGGCCAGGACTATAATGTGTTCCATAAATATTTTAAAAATACATGATCTAAATTCCACCTTTGGAAACTAGATGATTGGGGTACAATCCTTTGCAAAAGAAAAATAATGTGCATTTTGTTGTCAGTATTATTGTGGGAGACACACCTTAAGGTACCAACTCATGTTGGAATCTTCCTTTACCTATGGTGACCCTGAGTGGAAGGAAGGCCCACCCCTGAGTGTCAGGAGGACAGATCACCTTGCTCTCCCTCACCTTCTTTGAAGACACTGTTTCCTCCACTTGGTATTCTCTTCTTTTCCTTTTTCCTTGATATACTGTTTCCCAGCCTTCAACATTAATAGCAAGTATTATCACCCTAGTGACTCTTTACCAGACCTCATCTCTCCATTGCCACTCTATGTTGTTTAAAACAAAAATGTAAATGTGAAGGTTAACACAATTGCCCAGTGCATATGTGACCTGTTTTGGGAATTTAAATCTTTCCCCATCTGTGGGCCTGTGGCTTGCCTTGAACTGGCCCTCCACGCTGCTCTCTCATTGTCAGGGAGAGGTGCAAGCTCTGAGCATCTCTCTATCTCTTCCTCCACAGAATGTGCTCGCATTCTGGCTTTCTCCACTCCCATGTGTGAGAACCCCATTGCCAAGGCAAAAATGTGTGCTTATTCTCTGGTCACCCAGGAAAATGTATAGCCTTAAGACATTTCAGCCACTGCCTTGTGTCCCCCACACCTGACACACGAGTGTGGAGCCTTTACTCCTCTGAGTGGATCATCTTTGTTTCTCCTCCCACCCCGATACAATATACTCTATCAGTTCTTCAAGGGCAAGGGTGCTGTGCTTTATTTGCCTGTTCTCTCATTGCTGATCCTGGCACCCAGCCCTGAAGTGGGCCTCAGAATCTGTTCATTTCTTGAATGAATGAACTGAATGCACACCAGCCAGATACTTTCCTAACCATCTTTCTTCATCTCAATTTGTGTGCTCAATCTCAGCTGCATGGCTGTGTATGTATTCCTGATTAAGGAGCACTAAGTAGGTCAAGTGATGGAAAACAATGAACACATCCAAAAACTGTATTTTGATTTAAGCTTCTCATTCCTTATGTAGTAAGGTTCTCTATCCTTCTGTAAAACTTTCAGATGTTTGTGGGGAAGCATGGAGGCCTTGTGATGGTTATATCCCAGAAACTCTTCCTAAATCTAGGTCTCAGGTTGCTTTCTTCCTTGAAGCAGGATCTATCAACTCAGACTACCTTTGCCTTCTTTTTACTGTGCTTATCCTCTTATATCCCTTGGGATTCTTCAATGTCAGAGTCTGTTTGACTCTTACTGATTAACACTACAGGCAAAATGAGGAAACAGATAATAAATATGGGGACATTATAAAAGCTTAAAAACTCCAGCTTAAAAAGCTTAAAAATACCATTCTTTGCCTTTTTGCTATGGTAACTGGCTGAGGGAGGTAGCATAGCCCAATGGCTGCTTTGAATCGCACCTCAGCTGCCTGGAGGAGGGACTTGGGTAGCCGGCGTGACTTCTGTGCTCTCAGTTTTACCATCTGTAAAGAGGGGACACTAAATCCGCTTCTCAGGGTGGTTTGTAAGCATCCCATTGGATGACTGATACATGTTTGCCCTTAGTCCAGAGCCTGCGGAATCCTTACCGCTCAGATCATTGTAATTAACATCACTGCTGCCGCTCTCGCTGGAGTTATTGGCACACGTGGTAGGCACTGGAGCTGGTATAACTTTTTCACTGCAGGCGTGGCACGCCCTGGAATTCTGCTCCTTCCTCAGCCCCATTTTTGAAGGGGAGCTTTATTTGCCTTCTCAGCAAGACTTAATGAGCTGAGTCCAGAAAACTCAAGCCAAGGAGAAGGGAGGCGAAGGGCAAAACCAGTCTAATGCAAGGATAAATACAAGTTGGTTTTCTTGAGAAGGCCTCTAGAAGGATCTCAGATACTCAAAATGAACCACAGGTGAACAGCCATGCAATTTCTCTATTTGACTGAAAATTCTTTGGGCAGGATAAAAATTGCTAAGGTTCGAAGTTCTTATCAACCTGAGTGTTTGGCTTCTCTACTCTAGGCACCTGACTCCTGACTCCTGACACCCTCCTTAATGGCAGAACAAGAGCCCAGACTTCCCCAGATATCAAAGATGAAACGATAAACTCTTTTTGAATGAATAAATAAATGAGTGAGTGAGTGAATGAATGAATGCATACATGAATATAAGAAAGACAAGGCCCCTATGGCAGCCAGAGCTGCCTAGATACAGTAATCCCAAAGCCACACCTCTAGCATTTCCTAGGAAGGACAATATATATGTAAATAGAGCCATCACGTTGAGAATGTCAGGCCTCAGAGGGTTCATCTGGCGCTTACAAAGGCCACTTCACATTTCTCCATGAAATTCCAAAACTTGATAGCTTTCTTAGTGATGGTGAGGAATAAAAACTTCAAAAATTATGCTATTTGAAAAGTAAACTGTTTACGGTTCAGAGTAAAAATTCTGAACTTAACTACTTGGCACCTATCAAAATGTAACCCGATGACACAACAGTGATTTAAAATGTAAATAGACCTTTGGGCATGCAGCTAAGGGAGCAGACATCCCCACCCAAGCCTAGTTCTGTAGAAACTTAGCCCTTGCAGGGACAGGATGGGACCCATGCCCTCACCTGGTCACTGCCTGGACTGGGGCTTAAACTACCTAAGCTTGCAGATGGTGACTCCACCTCCAGCCCCTCACTCCCAGGGATATAAAGGAAGCACTACAAATGCATGCTCTAAGATACATTTTCACGAAGGAAGTGTGCGCTAAATGAAATCTATGTTAATAAGCATATTAGATGTTCTTTAAAAAGTAATATGTGATCTCCAGGAGTAAGAGGTCGTGTGTGAACTGCACTGTGCTGTGTGCCCACTGTGTGTCCTCGTTGTGAGTATTAACTGAATCTAGACCTTGAAATGTGCATATGAGCGCGTATGAACACACGTATACTCTCAAGCTCTATGCCTTAAAAGCATATTTAATTCAATAAACCTTGCCCATTACTGTTTAATTTCGTAGGATGGAGACAACTAGGCAAGACTCCTTGGTATGCAGTGGTCAAAACGATCCTCACAGCCCTAGACCCTCCTTAGACCCTCCTTAGCTGTGGGCATCTGGTGCCCCAGGGCCTGGCAGTATGAACTGGGGTTGGTGCCAGGGCCTGTGGAGCCACTGCTGTTCACAGTTTCCCTGATAGGAGCTGGCAGACAGTGCCTGGGGTGGGGGTAGGACTAGATGACCTCTAAATTCCCTTCTAATCTTAAGACACTGCCACAGCCTTAGAAGCCATGACACTAGTATTCTACAATATGAAACTCTCACCCATAGCTATCATTCTGAAGCCTCCTTGTGGGTCTCTTCTACTTTTCTCAGAAGACCAGTCCAAAATGGGTAGTATACAGATAGAAATGTGATCCATCAGTTTTGTTCTTTTTTTTTTTTTCTAATTCACCCAGTATTAATATAATTACGTGAAAGCACATGATCAAATATAAAACTCTTCATACACAAAAGGTCATACACATTTCATAACTTCAGCCAAAACACTCAGAAGCTCCAGGCAGGAGTAAGCCAAGCTTAATTTTTAGAGGAATATCAAAGCCAATAAAGCAAACCAAGGAAGCTGCCTATGGATATAAAATTTGGGGCACAATTGGGTTCAATTCAATTCAATGCAAGAAATTGAAATATTGAGTATCTACTAAGTATTGGCCCTCTGCTGGCTTTCTATTCCATACGAAAGGGGCTTGTTTGTTTTTAGGGGTTGATACTACACAGATGGTTTTCATAGAGATGGTGAGAGGTAGAGCAGAGCAAGAGCACAGATAAGCAGTTTTTCGTGTAATAATCACAATTATAAAAATGACTAAAAAGTTACCATTTACAGAGGGCTGATCATATGCCAGGGCTTATGCCACACCAAGCATTATATATGTGTATGAACGTTTGTATATATAATTCCCAATCTTCACAATCAACAAAGGTAGTTATTCTTACCTCCTATTTTACGTATGAGAAAACCAAGTCATAGAGAGGTTAAATTACTCGACCAAGGTCACCCAGCTATTAAGTGCTAAGCCAGATTTTGAAAACATAATGGTCTGACTTCAAAGCCAGCAGGCTCTACATTACATCTACATTAGTCTACATTTTACCAGCTTCCATAATGGCCGTTAATACTTGGCAGAAGGGATGAGGGAGGGGCCCAGCCTGGCTTGTGGCTCTTGGTGAGAGTGGCTCACCCTGTGCTCAGCCTCTCATGCCACACCTACCCCCACCACCTAAGCTAGGCATCTCTCCTTGTTATTTCTCTAAACAGGCCAGATGTATGATCCAGACAAGAAGTGTAGAGACAGCTTTTGAACCTGGCTTTGAGCTATGTTCAATACTCCAAGTAGTTAATTTAGGTCAGGTATTTTCCAGCCACCTTCACAGTCTTTCTTTCTTCTATTTAAGTCAATTTGACTACAAGTGCAACCTCCCTGATCTCGAGTCTATCCGAAGCTCTGATTGTGGCCCATCTACCCTGCAGCTTGGTTCCTGGTCAGAGGGCAAAGCTTGCCTGGAAGTGAGACTTTGAAATGACACTTGGCTTGGCTCCCTGAAGTAAGTCACGTGCTCTCAGCCCTCTAGTCCTTCTCATACTGTTGCAGCCACCCAAGGGGAAGCTCATATGAAAACAGCAGGTTACTCCCCATCAGCAAAGATACATCTTTGCTCGGCTCGTCTGGCAGCCACAAGCAAGCTGTGTTTTATTCGTGAACATCCTTCTTGTTTCAGCAGATAATGGACTCTAGTTAGGAGACAACATAGTAAACACAGCATAAACAATGGGATGTGCATCTGGAATGAGTCTGCATATAAATAAGAGTGCTGGGAGCCAGGGAGGTAATAAGTCAGGAATGCAACGGAGAAAGGTTATTAAAAGAGGAGCTTGTAAAAAGCTGCAACAAGGCTGAAAGCTTGGAGCATTTCTTGATTACAGAAGGACCAAAGGCAGCAGCCTGTCTCATCTGTGCTCTCACTAGCTGAGTTCCCGGACATCTCGCTTAAAATCCTGCTATTACTCACGTTGTTCAATTGTAAAGTTGAGCTTTTGTACACTTTAAAAAAAAAAGCTCTAGGGCTATTGTGAAGATGTGTGCATGAAGCTTTATGAAAAAAGCTGATATGGCTGTACAAATGGAAGATTATATGATTCTTAATTTTGGATAGTGGCTGAAATTACTCTTTTATACATCTAAGCCTTCTTGTTGGTTGAATATCAAGCAAAGTTATCTTTTCTCACAGAAATCTCTCAGGGATTTATCAGGCATAAAAGGAATCAAAAGTATTTGCCACTGTGTTATAGTCAAAACAGGAAGATCCTTTTTATTAGTCAGCATATGGTCAGCTATGCTGCAATAACAAATAAATCCTGCAACCCCATTGGCTTAATAACAATAACAGAAAAGAGGATGTTCATATCTTTCTGAGGCAACACCTAGTGTGTCTTGGACATGTCTCCTGGGTCTCTATTCACACAGTGAATTCTAAGTCCTGGGCTGCTTCCACAACTTCTTGCATTGCCACAGAAGGGGAAAAAAGGAATGGATCCCATGATGAAAGGCTTTCAATAGGCCACAAAAAGTTTTATCACTTCCACTCTTTTCCATTATTCAGAATCCAGTTCCTGGCCCCGACCCAACTGCAAGGGAGGCTGTGACATGTGGAGGAACCCATGGATGTCTTGGTGGCCCTGTGCCTATCTCACCTTTCTTAAAGTTAGCATTGGCTAATGAATACACAGGGGAGTCTTGTAGTCATGGAAGAGACTAGACTACTTTGCTGTTGCTACAATGACCTGTAAGCCTGTGGCCAGGATTAGGAACTTGCATATTTGCGGGGGCAGAACAAGATTCCCAAAAGGATTTACCCACCAGCTGCAGACCTGCTGTGTGGGTTCATTGTGATTCTAATTCTGAAAAGCGGTGTGTCTGCTCCCTGATTTATTCTGGGTAACACGTAAGTAATTTAACCATATGTCCAGGCTAACTGCTGCCATACTATCTTAGTAGCTATGATATCGTTGGGATAGTATTACCTTTTAGCCTTCTAATGCTGAGGCTAATAGCTTTGGTCAGGCATTTTGCTATTAATTAGAACATGTTATTAAAATCCTTGAATCATTGTGTGAAAAGAAAACCTTGTTAAATGCAATCATATATATCTTACAACCTAGCATCTGGCATTTTCATAGTTTGAATTCATCATAAATTGCTGACATTAGTTACTACCTTCAACCTCTCTCAATTTTAAAGTGATTCAACGGTAACTTTTAGAGTTACAGAAGATATCTCAGCATTGAGATTATTGAGATTTAAATTAATTAAATAAGGAGGCCATGAGACTGGTATTGCTCTACACCATGGCAGCATATGTAAGCAAACCAAAATCTAAGCCTGTAAATGCCTCAAAATTGAACCCTAAGGGCGACCAATCACAAACAGCCAAGTCGACTTTAAGCTATAGCCAGTCAATGGTTTTTCCTTACTCTGCTTCTGCCTTTACTCCATAAAAATCTGTCCTGTAGGTGGAGTACTCATAAACGCTTCGGGTTTGGCACTACTCAATTGAAATCGATTTTTGCTCAAAAAAACTTAAAAATTTTAATATACTGCAGTTTAGCCTTTAACAGATTCCAATGTTATATTTTATGACTTTGAGGCCTACTTTTGAACAGAATGGGCATCTATAGGAAGCAATTGTTACCTTAAAATAACACTCTGCATTTTAGTTAATTTTAAATACCTTTTCCAGATGGACAGCCAACTGTTTTCATCAGTGTTTGGAACTTCCCAGCAGTTAAACGCTGGTGTATAAAAGTTACGTTTTATTTTCAACAATGCAGTCTGTTCTTAGAACGAGTCCATTCTCTCTATTTGTGAGCTTGATGATTTGAATTCACCATTCCTAAACTCCATCTGTTTGTTGCCTGAAAGCAGTTGAACAGATTTCAATAAATTTAGAAACTGTAAATAAATAGTTGAATAAGCCTGAATGATGGGTAAGATTTAAACATTGAGGATGGTCAGCCATTACATTTATAAGACTTTGAGATGTCTCATCATTCACAAGGTCAGATAAGAATTTCCTACTTCCTCACAGTCCAAATGGTGACATCATTTCCTTTCAAACTATGCAGAATAAAGTAAATTCAACCTAAATTTAAACTGCCATATCTGTCCCCTCTGGTTTCCCTAGGCTTCTGAAATTAGTCATCTCTACGTTCCTTTTGCATTTCCATTAATTTTCCTATAGAAGAAACAAACAACAAAGAGAAAAATGATAACAGAACATACAAAACATTTGTGTATTATCTTATTCCTAAAGAATTTGAATATATTCTAACAGCAGAACTTACGGTGCTTTAAAGGCTATTGAAACCCCAGCAATTCTGGGAAACACATGCTGATATAAAATAAAAAGGAATATATGACAAAAACCTGACGTAACAAGAGCTACCTTTTTTTCCTAACCATTATTTACTGCAAGTATATTATATTTCAAGCCTTGCTAAGCAGTTTCCATATGGTATTCTATTAATATTTGCAAAGAATTCATGAGTTATCTTTTCTGTCCTCGTTTAACAGATGAGAAGAGCAAGTCTGGAAAAGGTTAAGTACTTGCCAAAATCACAAGGCTGGTAAATAGAGAAGCTGGGATTCAAACACAAGTCTCTCACTTCTCATCTTTTGATTTCTTCTGTTTGTTTTTTATTGAAGGGGTTGGGCGGTGCCAGTGAAAGAAGATGCATCTTTCTTCAAGTTCTTTGTTGCCTCCAGAAAGTCTGTGTTGATTAGGTAAAAGAAGATGTTCAAGCTTTTGTTTCATCGATGTCTTTGATATTCCTATTTCAGATGATTCTTTTAAATGGACGGCTAGGGCACACATGCTAACTTCATTCTTGTACACACGACACTCAGAGATAGATACGGGCATCTGAACATGATTAGAATCCTTTTTTCTCTGTATTTCTACCATGAAATAGGAATTTAAAATACATTTCAGGTCCTGTTTGTTTTCATATTGCTCAATTTCCTGTACCTTTCACTGATTACCTTTTTTAAAACTTAAATAAACTTTATTGAGATGTAATTGATATACATTTAAGTGAACCCATTATAAGTGTACAATTCAATGAGTTTGGGTAAATATGTACATACGTGTAACCACAAGCACAGTAAAGATAGAAATTTCCATCATTCCAGAAAGTAGGAAGGCCTACCTGTTTATAGTCCATCCTATGATCACATATTTGGCTTGTGACGATTAATCTTCTTTATGTGACTACAGAGGAGGTCTGCATATTATAGAAGTTCATATAATGGAATCATACAGTACATACTTTGTACTCCTTTTTTTCTTCTCAGAATAATGTTTTTGAGACACAACCTTTTAAAAACTGAAGTACAGTTGATTTACAATATTATATTAGTTTCAGGTGTACAGCATAGTGATTAAATATTTTTGCATATTATACTCCATTATAAGTTATTGTAAGATAATGGCTATAATTCCCTGTGCTGTACAATATACCCTTGTTGCTTATCTATTTTATACATAGTAGTTTGTATCTTTTAATTCAATAACCCTAATTTGTTCTTCCCCTCCTCCCTCTCCCCTTTGGTGACCATAAGTTTGTTGTCTGTATCTGTGAGTCTGCTTCTGTTTTGCATACATTCATTTGTATTATTTTCTAGATTCCACATATAAGTAATAGCATAAAGTATTTGTCTTTCTCTGACTTATTTCATTAAGCATAATATTCTCTAGGTCTATCCACATTGCTGCAATTGGCAGCATTTCATTCTTTTTATGGTTGAGTAACATTCCATTCTCTCTCTCTCTCTCTCTCTCTCTCTATATATATATATATATCTCATTCCATTCTCTCTCTCTATATATATATATATCTCACATCTTCTTTATCCATTCATCAAGAAACTCCCCTTTTGATGCATGTGTCAGTCCTTGGTTCTTTTGATAGGAGGGTGGTATTTATTGTATAAACACAATTTGTTCATCTATTCATGTGTTGATGGCTATTGAGGTGGATTTTGGTTTGGGACTATTATGAATAAACCTATGATGAACACCTTGAATATATGTTTTTTTGTTAATATATGCTTTTGTTTCTCTTGGGTAAATATCTCAGAGTAGGATGACTGGTTAATATGATAAAGGTATGTCTAACTTATAGGAAACTAATCAACTGTTTGCCAAAGTGGCATATTCTTACCAGCAACTCTCATACACTCCTATATGGAGCTCCATTTGCTCACTAATCTGACCAACTTTTGGTACTGCCAGTGTTTTAAAATTTTGGCCATCCCAGGTGTACAGTAGTTTTTATTTGAATTTCCTGCTGACTAATGATTTGAAGTACATTTTCAGGTGCTTATATTACTTTTTTTCTGATGTTTCCCTTTAAATATTTTGTCCATTTGGAAAATTGGATTGTGTCTTCATATTGTTGAGTTATAAGGGTATGGTATATATTCTCGATACAAATCATTTTTCATATATATGTATTGCAAATATATTATTGTAGACTCATTTTATTAGTATCTTTTGAAGAACAAATTTTTAAAATTTTGATGTTCAATTTATCAACGTGTCCTTTTATGACTTGTGTTTTTTCTATTCTATCTTAGCCTATCTGAAAGTCAAGATTTTTTCCATGCTTTCTTCTAAAGTTCTAAAGTTTTAAGTTCTCACATTTAAGCCTATAATCATTTTAAGTTAATTTTTGTGTATGGTATGAGGTAATGGACAGGCTTTATTTCCATATAAATAATCAGTTTTAGAGCAGTTTTTCTTGAAAAAACTATCTTTTCCCATTGAATTACTTGGGTTCCCGAAAATCAATTTACCATATGTGCATGGGTCTATTTTCAGACCCTGAATACTTTCCCATTGATCTATTTGTTTATCCTTATGTCCTACTTTGACTTTATAGAAGATCTTGAAACTAAGTTATATGATTCCTCCATTTTTTCTTCTCTTCCAAACTGTTTTAGCTATTCTGTAATGTTTGCATTTCCAAATACATTTTTGAATCAAATCACTTTCTTAAAAAAATCCTGCTGAGAATTTGTTTGGGATTGAGTTGAACCTATAGATCAATTTGGGGGAGAATAAACAACTTGAGTCTTTCAATCCATGAACATGTAATTTCCACCCATTTATTTTAGTCCTCTTTAATTTTTCTCAGCAAAGTTTTGCAGTTTTAAAGGAACAAAAGTTAAACATATTTTGTTAGATTTATTCCCCAGTATTTACTTTTTGATGCTATCCTAAATGGTATTTTTAAAATTCAATTTTCAATTGTTTTAGTATACAATTTATTTTTGTATCTTGTTTCCTGAAACTCTACTCAACTTATTATTAGTTCTCAAAGTTTTTCTCTAGATTTTTTTAGAATTTTCTCTATATATGATTATGATACCTATGAATAAAAACACTTTTATTCTTTCTTTCCCCATCTGTATGCCTTTTTTTCTTTTTCTAGCCTTATTGAGCTAGCTTGGAACTCTAGTACAAAGCTGAATAGTAGTGGTGAGAGCAAACCTCCTTACCTTGTTTTTGTCTTTCATGGGAAATAGTTTAGTTTTTACCATTGAATATTATCTTAGCTATAGGTTTTTCATAGATAACTCCACCACATTAAAAGATGAGAATAGGTGTTAAAATTTGTTAAATAATTTTGCTACATCTATTGATAGAATCACATGGTATTTCTCCCTATTTTCTTAATATGATAAACTATATTGATTGATTTTAGAATGCTATACAAATCTGCCAATGCTCGAATAAGCCCCACCTTATCATGATGTATTTTTTTATGTATTGCTATATTTGATATGATAATATTTTGTTAAGGAATTTTGCATCTATATTCATGAAGGTCTTCAGTTTTCTTATGATATCTTTGTCTAGTTTTGGTATCAGTGGTACCAAAGTGGTATCAGTTTTGGTATCAGTATTGGTTTCAGTGTGCCAGAGCGGGTGCTGGACTCAGAGGAATAAAATAAGTTGAAAATGTTCTTACATCTTCTGTTTAGAACAGGTCTTGGCATAGAAATACTATTTATTTCTTAAATGTTTGATAGACTTCACCAGTAAGGACACCTCTACTTTTTTATTAGAAGTTTTTAAATGAAAATTCCAATTGTTTTAATAGACCTATTGCTATTCAGATTTTCCATTTCTTCTTGTGCTGTTGGTAATTTGTGTTTTTCCAAAAATATTTCCATTTTATTTAAGTTGTCTAATGTATAGCCATATGACAGTTCTTAGTATTCTCTTATTATTTTAAAAATATCTATAAAATACCTCCAGTTCTGGTGGAATATAGTCTAAGTTTATTTCTCACTCAAGTAAGAGTTGCTAGAGGTCATATTAACCCTCAAGGGCTCCCAAGCATATATTGAGTCAGTGATCTAGGCTGTTAGATCTTGTGTTTCTGCAGTCTCCATGCATGGTTTCCATATCCACTGCTAAATGAAGATATAGCTAGAATGTCTTGCAGGGTTTTTCCGTGTCTCACTTTGTAAGTGAAGCATGCCATTTTACTTCACAGCTTTTGGCCAGAAATAGTTGCTTGGCTCTATCCAGGTGCAAGAGATCTAGGTGAGATAGTCTTCATTGTGCCCAGTAAGGAGAGAACTCGATATTGATGGCCACTAATTATGTCTACCTCAATGTGTATCTGTCACCATATTTTGCTTCTCTCCAATACTGAACAGGGTGCTTCTGACCATATCATATGTCTGTAATCCCTCCAGCTGTTCAAAGGGCTTTCATATCCATTATATTAATATGTTTCTTAACCAATCTGTGAGTTATGCAGAGCAGGTTGTTTTAACCATCTTACCTTGGGTAGGTATGGTGAGGCCAAACACAGATCAAGAGAAAGAAAACAGAAACATACAGTTTTGCTCTACTCACAGTTCTCTGGAGAGAACGCAGCATGCCGCTCGGGGAAGCATTGGGGTGGGTAATGAAGCAAAGGGAGGTGCACTGTGGGCACGCACCTTTATCGGGGTTTCTGCAGGGAAGAAAGAGCAAGGCAGGGCCAGCGGATTTAGGATTGGCTAATTTGGATAATTTTAGTAGGCTTTGGGCCATAAGGGCTGTCAGGAATTGTCTGTTACCTGGCCCTGGGATGATTAGAGACCTGAAGTATGAGAGTTTGATAAGGGAGGTAGTTGGAAGTGTGGACTTATTTGGTTGCTTAAGAAGGGGAACTGATGGGCTTCCCTGGTGGCGCAGTGGTTGAGAGTCCGCCTGCTGATGCCGGGGACGGGGGTTCTGTGCCCTGGTCCGGGAGGATCCCACATGCCGCGGAGTGGCTGGGCCCGTGAGCCATGGCCGCTCAGCCTGCGCATCCGGAGCCTGTGCTCCGCGGCGGGAGAGGCCGCGACGGTGAGAGGCCCGCGTACCGGGAAAAAAAAAAAAAAAAAATTTACAGAGGTATTATTTATTGTCCCCATTTTACATTTAGAGAACTGAGTCACGTTAGGGTTAGATCATTTACGCAAGCTCATCTAATTATTACCTAGAAGGCCCTAGGGTTAGAACACAAAAATCTGATTCACTGATGGATGTGCTTCCAGTTCAGTACCTTACACATAAAGGAGGTTTAATAAATGCTGCCGTGAATCACACTACCCAGTCAGAAGCCTGGGTTTCCCACTCTGTGGCCTCATTTAGAGGTGTGGCTCTTCCTCTTCTCATACAAGACCATGATGTGTCAGTGTGCCAGAGCGGGTGCTGGACTCAGAGGAAGTGCCTTCTCACTCCAGTTCTCAATGAAGGCAGTCTTTCCATCTGCTTTCATTACAGGGATTACAGACACATAATATGGTTTGAAGAGGCAGCACATAAGAAAAAGACAGCAGATACGGAGGCCAAGGTGGCAGCCTTCCAGGGGATGGCAATAATTAAAGCTGGTGCATGAAGCTTTTCCCAGACTAGATTTCCCTAGCACAAGGGTTAGCCTAAAACTTCAGTGCCATCCTTTTAAAGGGTACATGCACAGATAGAACCATCACATTCAACAATGCCTAAGAGTCTCAAGAACTAAATGGTGCTCCCCACCACCCATTTCCCAAGCAATGCTGTTCAAGGCAAGCTTGCGGGCTGCTGAATTCAGCTTTCTGGGGAACAGCAAAGTACCAGGAGGTAGCGTGTTGTGGTGTGTAGGCCGTGTGAATACCAGGACCTATTGCAAACGCTATAGGAAAGCTAAATTGAGTTAATTTCAATTTCTTGAATTGAAACACTGAATTAAAAAACAATTTAAATGTATCGCTCTTTTAGAAAAATATCAATGCTTTCAAATTAATTTCATTTTTTAAATGTACCATTAACTCAATAAAGCCTTTTGGGCTTTTTAAGCTAATTGTCTTTGAACTCATTTTAAATTCAAAAGTCTTTATAATTTTGATAATATTTTAAAAACTATCCTCACTATAGCAGTTCATATTATAAACTTAGAAGGACACAGAAAAAACTAATGAGGCCCTTGTACAACAATGTTACACATATTTTTGAACCATTTGTATTATTTTTGTAGAACAGTAGGAGTTATCCCACTTTGTTTAATGAAATCATACGTGTGTATGTATCTGTATGTATATATGTACAGAGTAAAAATTTCTAAATTCATGGAAAAAATTCCAAAGACTCTACACTAGAATGTTATCTCTAGGGAAGAGACAACATGAGTATTTTGCTATAATTTTTATACTTTTATTATTTTAACTTGATTAGTGCTAGCAAGTTGTTATAATTTCTATAACTGACAAAACATATAATTTAATAGATATTTTAAGCTCCAAAGCCAACAATTTGTTTGAATATGTTCAGTTCATTTTGCCCACATGGGAACAGGATTTAAGGCTCTTCTTAGCAGTTTGGCCACATATTATGAACATTTTCCATGCCATGAGTCTTCCACAACAACAATATTTTAAATAGTTTCATAATATCCCACTTTATAAATGTATAATCACTCACTGTCAAGTTTCAAATTTCAATGGGGACACATGTTCATTGAGAATAATACAGAAGTGAGGTTGGAAAGTAAATGGATTCTCTTCTCACTTTCCACTCCTTTAGAGGAACACATTTTAAAAAGTTTAACATATGTTTTTCTAGACATTTTACTATTTACATACAAATTCAAACAGTATAAGAGAGTATCCAATGAAAAGAAAAACATTCTTTCCCTGTCCCACACCTTCTTTTAACTGTTCTATTTTTAATGCTTCTAATAGTAATTCAGATATGATTTACCAACTTAAAATACCATTTGTTGATTTGCTTAGTGTATGAGACATACCTGTCACTTACACGACTTCCTTTTCCTTTCAACTGTCAATCGTCTTGTTTTAGTTTTAAGTCTATTGTTTTATTTTCTAGTTTTGAAATTATATTAAAATATCTATTTCTTGACCCATCTACGTACAATTACATTTTCCTTGCTCCTTGAGGGCTAGGGCTGGTCAAGGGTTAGGGACCTGGATTCCACATGTTTTGCATGGCATCTGCACAAATGTACCAGGATTCTAGCTCATTCGATGGCCCAACTCTTCCTTCTAGAGCAGCTCTAGATCCTAGTCTCAAAGACAGCAGACTCTGCATTCCGACTGGTAAAAAACCCACAGAGAAAGGATAGGTAGGGAAAATATGTAGCCAGCGTTCCTGGTTTGTCTTCGTCCACTGTCTTGAATCTATTAGGGCCCAGATCCGACTTCTTTGCATGTATGGGCACAAGGCCCACGGAGGCTTTAAGACAGTGACTAAAGAATGGATTTATCCTTTTCTTTAGACACGCTCATGAGCAAGAAGGAGGAGGAGGTCAGATCTGTCACCAAATGCTCTTCAATATTCCCCAAATTACTAACTGTCTTCAAAAGGGTAAGGTTACCAAGCAAAGGGCTGGGATTTTCTGGAAATAGTTTTTCAGAGAAGCATTATTTCAATGGCTTGATCTGTCAGCCTGGGATCATGCACAGGTTGACAGATTTTTCAGACAGAATGGTGTTCCAATACTCCCGCTAGTTCTGGGCAGGAAGGCAGGGAGGATTTGGGGAAACAGCAACTATTGTGATGGAGAAAGAGCTGTCCTGCTCGCCCTTTTAGAAATAATCCTCACATCTGTACAGCACTTCTCAAACCATTCTCAAATCCATCCTTAGATGGATTACACAGGAGGTTCACATCAGTCAGACCTAACCCACCCATTCTTCAGCCAGTACAAGCAAGGTTAGGATCACTTACACTGCTTGTTTAATCATCAAGGATTTCCCCCACCTTGTTTCCACCATGTTCCAGTTCTACAGTTTCTTAACTGTAGCTAATTTCCCACTATTGGCTCCACGTCCGCTTTTCGGCAAAATCCTTGGAGATTTTTATGACTGCATTTCCTCTCTCTTACACTTGTTTTACCATCTAATTGCCTGCCTCTTCCTTTTTTAAAAATGACTCATCTATATCAAGTCTTTCCAAGGCATTCTACTTGGTGTGCATAAAAAAACAACTCTTTTCATGTTCGTCTTCCATTGGCTTATGTAACATTTAATTAAACTACATCATTACAAGAGCATACATACAGGCATAAATGGCTGGGGTACAATCACAGCTGACATGGCTGAGCATCCCACTCAATTGGTGGAAGTGACAGTGTTAATATATATCAGAAATTAGCCAACTAGCAGAGAGCCTTCAGCATGCTGTGCCGTCAGTCAATATGATTTACCACAGACATGGAAAGGATTCATTAAATAGTTGGTTAAGGGAGAGCAGTTCAGAGAGCTTGCACTTCCATGAATTCTACAAAGATTAGTCATGAGAGCTCTTTCTGCATCACAGAGGGCACTGCTCTAGCTTGTATCCCTGGGACCTGAGTCTTGATTAGCCTGTATGTGGCTAGCACCTTGGCAGACCCATTTTGGACGAGGGAGGCTGGGAGGATGTGGGGATGGTTCAGACTCCCCTGAAATTGTCTTCCAAATTTCAGAGTTCAATGAAATTGAACTAAATCAGGATCACTAAATTGTGAGCTGAGCATAGCTCCAATGATATCTATTGTGGTGGGTAGAGTAGTGCCTCCCCCTAAGATGTCAATATCCTAATCCTTAGAATTTGTGAATAAATTAGCTTACATGGCAAAGGGAAATTAAGGCTGCAGATGAAATTAATGTTGCTCATCACTGTACCTTAAAATAGGGACATTATCCTGGCAGGCCCAATGCAATAAGAAGGGTCCTTACAAGTGGGAAAGAGTGAGTTGGAGGTAGATATGACCCTGGAGAAGCTCGAAATAGTTCAGTGTCAGGAGAATTCAACCTACCGTTGTTGGCTCTGAAGATGGAAAGGACCACAAGTGAAGGACTGTGAGTACCCTCTAGAAGCTGGGAAAGGCAAGAAAAACAAATTCTCCCCATAAAGGAATGTAGCCCTGCAAACACCTTGATTTTAGCGTCCTGAGACATGCCTCAGACTTCGAACCTCCAGAACTGTAAGATAATAGGTTTGTGTTTTTTTGTTTTTTTGCAGTACGCGGGCCTCTCACTGTTGTGGCCTCTCCCGTTGCGGAGCACAGGCTCCGGACACGCAGGCTCAGCAGCCATGGCTCACGGGCCCAGCCGCTCCGCGGCATGTGGGATCTTCCTAGACCGGGGCACGAACCCGTGTCCCCTGCATCGACAGGCGGACTCTCAACCACTGCGCCACCTGGGAAGCCCCGAGGTTTGTCTTTTTTAAGCCACTAAGTTTGTCATAATTTGTTATAGCAGCGTAGGCAACTAGTACCTCTACCTTCTTATTTCTGTGACATCGTCTGCTTTCCTAATAAAGGAAATTACATTTATAGGATTTATTTAATGTAAGCTCTGAATTTTACAACCCCTTCCTACTCCCCGCTGTGTTTAAAAGTAGTTTTAAAGCTTCTGCTTGTGACTAGAGGAATGTAAAATAAAGGGCCAAACCTCTTTAAAGCATTTCAAACATTTTGTTGTGACTATCCAAGGAAAGCTTTGAAACAGCAGTTCTCTCGTGGATGGAAAAAGAGCAAGGAGCATGAAGTGCTCTGTGACGTGCCATGATTGATAAGCCAAGGTCCTGGGTGAGCAAGTGTCAGGCCTTGTTTAGAGATGGGAGGGCCTCCCAGGGCAGCTGGCATCATCCCCTGCTGTGCTCAGCTGGACTGGTCCCCAGAGCGACCTTGCAAACACCGGTCACCGCCAAGTTTATCTTGGTCGGTGTTGTCTATCAGCACAGAACCTCTTCCATTTAGACGGTAAGACCCCAGGGAGTTGCAAGAAGAAGCAACGCCAAAGAGAATGCACAATGTTAAGTCACTGGGGCTTTGCATAAACCAGCAGAGGAATCAGAAGGAGGGAGCAAAACATCCCGCGACAGGTACAAGGCCTGTTGTGATAGGAAGATAGAGGACTGTGAAGAAGTGGAACTTTCCCCAACTCAGAATCCAACATAAAGATAAGATACATGTGCAGACAAATAATTTACCAGTCGTGGTGATTAAATCCTGAGTGAGCGCCCAGGTGGTCCATGTTTTGGAGTCAAAGAAGGGTCTTTCACCCTCAGCTCGGGTATGTGTGTGTTGGGGGTCCACTCGTAAGGAAGGAGATAAGCAGAAAAGGAAGATGCTCAGAGTTCTGGACGGGTGTCAGAGTGTCAGCACATACACTTGCTCAGGTGACCCCTGGTTGACCAAGAGGAATGATGCGGGAGATTCTGTTATGGGACTTGTCCGGAGTGAGGAGTTTGGGTAAGCAGGCTCTCAGCAAATTGTAGCAGTTCTCTAATTTTGAACTAAGAAATTATACTTGGTCTCATTAATAGAGATTCTCTGAGGTTCATGAGAATAGGGGTGACATATATCAGTATTTCTGAAATATTAAGAATTTAGAGATGGGAGAGAAGGTTGCCCAGGATGGATCTGTGGCTTGGGACAAGGCATCTCACCTGAGACTTGATTTTTCTTGTATAACATGGGGTCAAGGGGTTTCCCCTGTAACCTCAGACTTACGAATAAAGTGAGATATACATAGACTATTTGGTAACTTTGAAGTACTTTGCTTAAGTTATGATTCATATTTTCATTGCTGTAAATAGATTGACTTTAATTCATACCAATTTATCAGAATTACCAAAGTTTATAACAATTTTTCTGCCAAGGTATTTTACGGTCAGAGAACAAATTGGTTCCTTTTTGACCCTGTGACCTTCTTTAGTTGCTATCTCATATCTATTCTCCTTCTCTTGACCAAATTCCATGTTTCTACTTTCTCACCACCCCACTCACTCCTCTGTCCCCATCACACTGGTTTATATATCCCCGTTGGTTTATAGAAATTACTTTGGACAAGGTCACTAATGAGCTTCTAATTGTCAGATTCTCTAATAATAGTAACAATAATAATGATGGGGATAGCTAATGTTTATTGAGCTTTCATTATGTCAGGCATGTTTCTAAATGATTTACGTGTATTAACTAACTTAACTTTATCCTGTGAAGTAGGTAATATTATCAATCAGATCAAGAAGGAAACTGGCACAGAGAGGTGTCCCTTGTCTAGGTCAGAGTTTGCAAGCAGCAGAGACAAGACACAAACCTAGGCAATCATACTCCACTGCCACACTTGCAACCACCATGCTATGCTACCTCTTACATTTAGATAGTGAGACCTTCTAGATGTGAATATTGCTTTCAGTGACAATCCTTGGCTGGGAATGGGGGATTGAAAAGCAAAGTGGGTGTGGGTGTATTAAAACAGTGGAGCTGCATTTAAGTCTAGGGATGTTCCTGCTCTTGTTTTGAGAGGTCTACAGATGAGCCAAGGTTGGCAGCTTTTCTGAGAGTTCTTGGTCTGGGGCTGTGACTGGGCAAGTGTGGAAGGGCAGGATGAAGAGGCTGTAATGGGGGGCCAAGGAGAACCTCACTGGGCATTTGGATGAGTCACCAGCAGGGAGGAGCAGGCAGGGTCAGCAGGGTAGTTCATGGGAAACCAGGGGGACTTTCAAAACCTCTTTGTGGCACCCTGGGGGCTTCAGGATCTGTGGTTTCCTAGTGCATGAGTGTCCCTGTCTTCAGGCTTCGTGATGATGATAAACAACTTACGTTCCTTGGTGGTCCTCACATCTTCAGGACTTGGGTTAAAATGGCAAACTGGCACTTCTAATAGAGCAGACAGCATGCTCCTGTACCCTTGTTAACTTCCTCTTTGCCTCCCTAGGGGTACAGTGAAGCTGGACAGAAAAAGCAGAGCCCATTGCCGTCTGCCTGTGTACATGTCTGCATCCTACAGAGATGTGAGAGAAAAGGAAGGAAGAGACATTTTGAAATGCTATTTTGAGGGAAAAGCCTCAAAAATGAAATGGAGCTGTAGTCAACTAGAATACAGATGTGTTAGCTCGCCTGTTCTGGGATAAGTTATTTTTTCAGATGTACATAAAGCAATTTAGCCACTCATAAATTTGATGAGTCAAGACATAATCCTTTAAAAAGCAATGTTGGGTAATTTGCCTGTTATTTTATGGAAACCATTTAGTAACCACATAATGTAGGTGAGAGTCGACAGTGTAAATATACCTCACACTCCCAATCAATGGGGAGTCACTAAGAGAGGATTCAGGGAGCACCCTGGGGCAACTTCATGTACCATGTCTGTGAGTGTACAAATCTGTGTGCGTGTGCACATGGATGTGAATGTAGGCATGGATGAAGGCCGCTTTGTTTGTGTAAAGACAGTTTATTTTGTCAACAGAATGAAAATAATTTGACATGGCAATTCTGGCTCTCCATGACTGGGAAAATGTTGGTTTTTGTCTCCAGAATAAAGTACCTCGGGTCTGGAAATCTTACAGCTAATTAAATAATTTTTTCAAATGGACACCAAACAGGACAGTGTCTATTTTGGGAGCCCAATTTCTTCCATGAATTTCCTACTCCTCCCAAAACCCATACCCCTGTTGGAAACATGACTGAGATGCTCTGCTAGTCCTATGGAAGTCCCCCCAATCTATGTTCTCTGGGCAGAGGATCAAATTACCTACCATGATCCCTTCTCACTCTCTTCCTCTTAATAATAGAACATTACCCTCACCCTGAGATTTAGCTGGGAACGTGTACACATCTACAGAGATAGAGGTTGATTACTCAGCCTCCTTATGGTTTAGCTGTGGCATGTGGTTAAATTTTGACCAAGAAAGTGACAATAGAAGTGATATAGGTAAACTTATGGACTGAGTTCTCTAATGAAGCTATGTGTCTTTCTCTCTTTCTTTCCCCCTCCCCTCTGACTAGGAAATGGTAATCGAAGCTGCTCCCTTGGACCCATTGATGGAAGCTTCAGATTGAGGATGGCAGAGGTGCTCAAACTTCCTGAACTGTTGGATGAGACAGAAATGAACTTCTCTTTTATTTAAGCCTCTGGATTTTGGGTCTCTTTGTTATACCAACTTTCCTGTAACCTAACTAAAAGATCTATATGCAGGACCAATTTGTGCCCTAAAATATTCTGGTTGACATCTCCCCCCAAAGCCTAGATCTACTCCCTGAAGACTAGAGAGAGCTGCATGAGAGCAGAGCTCAAGACATTGTGGTTTGTTTAAACTATGACTCCTTGGAAAGTTAAGAAATGGAATTCATTGCAGTAGCTGGGAGAACATCACCAAGAAATTCACCATTAAATGTTTTGTTGTTGCTGATTGTGTAACTTCTGATTTTGATATAATTTCAAAATTATACAAAACTTACAGATAGGTTGCAAGAGTAGTGCAGGAACATTTGCAAACCCCCTTTTCGGATTTACCAACTGTTGTGCCCATTTTACTTTCTCATTCTCCTCTATTGTGTGTGTGTCTACTAATATATTCTTTTTTTCTGAATTACTTGAGAGTGAGAAGACTGTCTTTATGATTTTTTACTTTTTGGAAAAACATAGCCCAGTTATTTGTAGAATGTTCCTCAAACATGATTAGATTTAGGTTGTATATTTTGAGCAGGAACGTCATAGAAGTGATGCTGTGCCTTCTCAGTGCCTCATATCAGAAGTCAAGTGATGCCCATTTGTCACTTTGATCATCAGGTAAAGGTATTATCCACCAGGTTTTTCCATTGTAAGGTTACTCTTCTTCTCTGTTTATTTAGTAAAGAATGTGTGGGCAGATACTTTGGGGCCATGTAAATATCCTGTTACTCATCACACTTTTAAACCAGTTTTAACATCCACTGTTACATTTTATATACTAGGAATTTTTAACAAAGACTTACTTGAAGAAAGTGCAGGTGCTTAGGACTATCTACCTTGGAAGAAAGAGACCTGGAGTCTAGTTTCAGCCCATCAACCCCAGACTTTGATTTCCTTTTTTGTAAAGTGGATGGTCATGTTCTTGGGTGAAATGACTTCTGTCTGGTTCTCTGAATCCAAGGATCTGGCGTTTATAGACAGGGGTACTCCTGGCATCTTCAGAAGGAGAGTTCTTTGAGGTGCAAAACTGTCACATGCTTTGTAGGATCCTTGGCATCCCTGGCTGTTGTTTACTAAAATTCCAGAAGTTTTCTGCCCTGGAGAGGTTTTAAAATATGGCTGTTCATTGTTTGACACCTCTCCTGTCAAGAGGTGAGGCCCATGTTACCTGTCCCTGAATCTGGGTGTGCCTGTGCTCAAGTTGGCTGATACAGTACAGCAAAAGTGACACTGTGTGACTTCTGAGCTTTGGTCCTAAAATGCCATGTAACGTCCCCCTTGTTTGCAGGAAGTCTTAATCTTGGAGGCTTGAGATAGCATGTAAGATGTTGGCTTCCCTGAGGGTGCTACGCTATATACAGTTGCTCTGGTCAACAGTCCCAGCTGAGGCCACCTTTGAGTCATCTTGGCCCAGGTACCAAATATGTGAATGAAGAAGTCTCTACATGATTCCGGCCTCCGGTTATTTGAGAACTTCTCAGCTATTTGAATCTTCCTAGCTGAGATCCTGGGTTGTTGTGGAGTAGAGGCAACTGTACCCCTTCTGAATTTTTTTTTTTTTTTTTTTTTTTGTGGTATGCGGGCCTCTCACTGTTGTGGCCTCTCCCGTTGCGGAGCACAGGCTCCGGACGCGCAGGCTCAGTGGCCATGGCTCACGGGCCCAGCCGCTCCGCGGCATGAACCCATGTCCCCTGCATTGGCAGGCGGACTCTCAACCACTGCGCCACCAGGGAAGCCCCCTTCTGAATTTTTGACCCACAAAAATGTGAGCATAATAAAATGGTCGTTGTTTTATGCCATTTTAATTTGGAGGGCATTGCTATGCAGTGATACCTGGGACATCCATACCTTTCCAAGTCCCCCTGAAGGACTGTACCACCCTCAAGTGGGAGCCACTGTGGATTCTAGCCTAATGCTTTCACTTTCTACTACTTGTCGACAAAATATATTTTAAGTCAAAATATTATGATACAGTGAGTGTTGTCTGTTTCTCCTATGTGTCCTCAGAGGGAACAAGGGCATTACTTTTGTGGGTTTTTTTGTAATGTCAGCAACCCTTGTTTACTCTCTAAAGTTTATTAGGAACCATGGCATGTTCATGGGACACTGATTACTTCCAAATAATAAGTACTTATAATAAGCAATATCAGTCATACTGTGCTTTTGGAATAGCTGTGATCCTGAAAAGGTGGTAATAAAATGAATTCTATAGAGGGAATCCTATTTCTTTAGAGGCTTGACTTACATATTTGAAGATGTATTCCAGACTCTTCTGTCTCACTGCCTTTAAAGACTTTAAGACTGACACTAAAGTCTGGGTAAGTGAGGACAGTGAGAGCTTTGAGTGATCCCTGTCTGGACTTGACATAGGTACTGTAACTGCCTTCTCTTGACATCTAATGGCTGCCCAACCTGAGAGGGAGGTGGAACCCTAAACATTCCCCATTCATTCGTTCATTCATTCATTCATTCAACAAACCAGGAATTGTATTAGGTTTTGGTGATAGAGCACTGGAGAAGGCAGGCACAGTTCCTTCCCTCATGGAGCTTACATTCAACCTAGCAGGATGCACAATAAGTGGGTAGTTTACAAGTTTGGTGATTACAGTAACACTGTGCCTCTCACTGTCTGTGGCAAAGGACCTGTTTGTTCTTCCTATCTATGGGTCATCTATCTGGCATTTCTGATTTCTCACCTGTCACGGGTAGATATATCCTATTACACACGACTGAATACAATTTGAGCCACTGTGATTTACCACTAAGTCTGACAACACCCAGATTAGTCTGTATGCTGTTCAAAAAAGATGAATCCACAGATTACTGGCTGGTTGTTGTGGAATGTCAAATTGCTATCCAAGTATTGACATATTTGCTTGTAATGTCTCTGTTCATCTCATTGCAGATCACTGACAAATAGTTCATACTCTAGCCCTGGTCCACAGACCACACTTTGAGTAGTACAACTGTAGAGAAGTAGTATAGGAGGGTATCATGTTCTCAGTTGTTGCCCTTCTTCACATATTTCTGAACAAAAATTAGAAAATTGGAGGGAGTTTTCTCACAATGTGACTGTCTTATGTTCCATCTTATTTTTAATTCCAGCTTGATATGGGAGAATTAATGAGCAGAGGCTGGGAGTCATCACCTTACCTCTTAGAATCCACCTGTTGCTTACAAGGACATGCAGGTTCCTTTCACGTTGTTCCCAGGATCATTCCGTCCAGGGCCTGGCAGGGATGATGCAGACAGAGTTAACTTTCGGTATTCCAAGTTCCTACGTACCTAATATTGATATCATGATTCTCTAATGCTGGGTACCCTCTCAGGAGGGTACAAGGAAGAAAGTAACTCAAAACAGCTTTACATCATTCCACTTATGAAATTCTCACTGATATCATCTGAATTTTATAGGTAAAGAAATGGTAACATACTAAGTAAGGAACTCTCTTGGGTGAAAAAATAAGAAAAGGAACACTCAAATTTTGAATAATTTTTTTCCAGGATTTAAAAAACTGGAAAAAAACAATTTCAAAGCGTGGAAGAGGGTAGCTTTTCATGAGCTAGAATTTCTCAGTAATTCCAATTATAAATATTTTTCTTATGAATAATTTCTCCTTAAAATTAAATAATCCAAAATGCAATGAATTATGCAGCAGCTAGGCAGAATATTACACTAGCTTGCTTTGTGCAAAATGAGAAAAAGAGTCTGTTCTATCCCAGATTCTATCTACCAGCCTGAGGTGAGAGGGCTGGCCTTAGGAGTATCATGTGGTGAGGCCTCTGGGGAAGATCACGTAGCCCCTCTATTTCTCATGTCTAATCTGGCCACAGGGCAGAATTTCACAACAGAGCAGGGAAATCAGCTAATCACTGACACCTTGCCAGCTGTGGAGTACATTCAGTGAGGAATTGGAACTGGCAAATGAAGTCTTGCTGCTTGTGTCCAGATCTATTTACCTGAAAAAAATCATTCCCACCAAAAAAAAGAAAAAAAATCCAAAGAGCAAACAACAACATCCAAACCAAACAAGAAATTTAAAGGCCACTATCAAGCGTCTTTTCTCCTGCTTTTCCTTCAAAATACCAGTGTTTATTTAATAGACCCACAGCCCCAGGGTGGAAACAAACAGATCAATCACCAGAGTGTTCCATTGTGCCCATTATCCTGACATCCAGTTGATGGTATTTATCTGAGTCTGAAAGTCATCACACGGGCACAGGTGCAGCTGATGTGGCATGACATTGGTGCTATATAAAGGGCTGAGAGTGACAGCATGAAGGTAGAGGAAATCATGCCTAAGCATTCCAGGCAGCCAGCCCACCTCCCAGCCCTCCTGCCCACTGCCTCACCCGAATTACCTACTGGTCATGACCATCATGTCCCATCATCCACTTTAATAGCAGTTGGTACTCTGCTTGCTGCCTGCTCTGCCTGTCGCCAAGCCTCAGAACATCTCGTGGGACCATCTTTCTCTGCTGGGATGAACTCATGATGTTTTTGTTTTCTCTTTTGTTGTTTTGTTTTTTGCTCCCTAGCATGGAGCTGTGTTTATTTCTCAGAGAGCATACAAGTTTCGCAGGAAAAGAGTCTGCCCATATTTGAAAGACAAAGACTGAGGCTTGAGATTTTTGACCTAAACAAAACTCTCACATAAGCCAGGAACTTAAGGACACTAAAGGCAGTGTGAGTCCTCTGCATTTTAAATGCTGGTTTATGAATGAAGAAGGATAACTACCTACCACATGGGAGCCAAATCTAAGCTAGTACTTTATGTAGCTTAAATAAACGAATTGCCACAAAAAGCTTGAGCTTGTCCAAGTGACTGGTGGGCTGTTTGCTTGAGTTGACAGTCATTCCCTGGTAATTTGGGCAGGGTCACTGGAGAAATCCATCAACATTTTGGTGATGAGCAAATGGTCATCATCTACCCAGGGTCCAGAGTTGAAGCTCCGGTAGGAGCCTCTGTCTACAAACTGCATCTTTTGGGAGCCACTTGTGTGTTTTTAGGACATGAAGGTTTATAAAGAAAATGTCATAGACATTCACAACCCTCCAAGAGCTTTGTTTCTAACCAGGAAGGAAAGCACATTGCTGAAATCTGTCAAGTATTAGGTGCACAGAACAAGCATGGACTGGGGGCCTTGACCCCTTAATTCCAAGTATTGCCACAGAGGACTTAGTGACCTACTAGGGTAAGTAAAGCATGTTAGGTCCCCCTGGAAAGGAGATCACAAATGATCTAAGCCAATGGGTAGTAGTGTTACTGACCCTTTCGAGTCCCCAACAAGGGTCCTTCTGCCTGGTGCTGTTCAGGCCAATAGAATGAGATGGAGTTTAGTTCAGAAGCAAATGAAATTTTATTCTTTGATTAAAGAATAGTGTAGTGCGAGCTCCGGCTCTAGAGTACACGTTCTCTCTCTGTGGGCGGGGCTGCTTTACAGGATTCTCTGCTGGGGAGAAAGGGGCGGAGTTCTCGCGGGCCTGGCGCAGCTCTCTCGGGGCTGACGCAGCTCTCTCGGGGCTGACGCAGCTCTCGCGGGGCTGAGGCAGCTCTCTTGGGGCTGACGCAGCTCTCGCGGGGCTGGCGCAGCTATCGCGAGTTGGGTGCCTCGTCTCTGCACGGGGCGCGCCCCCGCCATCTTGAATTAAGGTGTCCTGAGCAGTGCTCTCGCACATTCTCCACTGAGCCGAAGAGCCGGGAACAGCCACCTGGCACAGGAAACTCTGTCTGAAGAGTGCAAGGTGCAAGGCCTCTGAACTCGGCACCCTATGAGCAAGTGAAACTACATTAAGCACAAAAGAAAAAAAAAAGGTTAGACTTTATCTTGTTACCCAGATTCTATTTTGATTTCCTGGGAATTGTTCATGGGCTTTGCCGGTGACCGTAGGAATAATAACACTGTGCGTGTTCCCTGTCCTGGCACCAGTTTTCTAACCTAAGGTAGGAAACACACCCTCCAAATCACAGAACCCCAAAATTATTGCAACTCAAGCTGTCTGGATCAGTATCATTTTTCTCATGTAAAACACGCACTGATTTGACGTCCCTAAGGACTCATTAGCTAACTCACTAGCTTTTGCGGTTGCAGGAACTTATGACATTGCACGGTGGGCTGTATGTGCGCGGGCGGTCGGGGTGGGCTATGAACGGGGTTAGGTGTCCTGTAGGACCCTGAGAGCAGAACTGGAAACTTCAGCTCTGCTACCATGGTGAGCAGTGCTGTTAAAGCTTGCCCAGTGCACACCTTCAGGAAGACTTCTCTCAGGGATCAAAACTCTGGTAGTTTTTTTGTTTTTGCGGTGCGGTACGCGGGCCTCTCACCGCTGTGGCCTCTCCCGCTGCGGAGCACAGGCCCCGGACGCGCAGGCCCAGCGGCCATGGCTCACGGGCCCAGCCGCTCCGCGGCACGTGGGATCCTCCCGGACCGGGGCACGAACCCGCACCCCCTGCATCAGCAGGCGGACTCTCAACCACTGCGCCACCAGGGAAGCCCAGAACTCTGGTAGTTTTTAAAGTAGCATATCCATTAATTCATTTACTCATTGATTCTTGCATCATTTAATTCAGTAATTCAACAGATACCTATATGTGTAAACAGTCTGCCAACCCCTCTTTCTAGGGTATGTATGGAGCCCCCCATTTAAGTTCTTTTCGAAGGTTTACCTATCCTGTTCATTCATTCATTCATTCAATAACGTTCTTGCCCTATGGAGCCTGCATCCTCTTACAAGACTCTGTAGGAGAGAAGTACTAACAGTTCTTTACCCAGGACCTCTGGTGTGGAGCTGGGATGATTTGTGGCTGCTTAGGATACAGCGTAAGCTGTAAACTCTTCCCAGAGTCAGGCAGGGTTCATGGCAGTATTTGCTCTGGAGGAGATATGTTAGGAGGAAAGGCAGTAATCCATGTTTTTTTAAAACTTGTCTGTAGATGTTTTGAAAGTTGCAGCTGTGTACCTATGAAAACACTAAGCAGAAGAAACAGAGTCTTGTCTTGGGTTAGTTTTGTCATTACCCACCCTACTGTTTACCCTGTGTTGTCAACCCTAGCTAACTTCTCCCGTGTTTCCTTGTTATTCTTCAAGCTTCAGCTCGTGTGCTTCTCTTCCAGGAAACTTCCTGATTATAGCAGAATGGTTTCGTATAGCCCCTCTGAGCATCTCCGTCCCTTAGTGTCTGCATATTTCATGGAGGCCTGGAGGTCTTCATAGTTCATAGAGTGCATATTGTTTCTCTCTGTCTAGACTCTGGCCTCCTTGGAGAGCAAGCATCAAGTGCAGTCCCTCCCATCCAGTTCTTGAACAGTGGACACATTGTTTCAAGGGCACTGATGACTTCCTGATACTTCAGTGGCTGGCCAGATATGTAGTTGGATCACACCCTGAGGTTACCTTGGCTTTCTGTACAGGTAAGAACTTAACCCTGGCAGCAGTGAGGCCTATCTTCAGCTGTTTCCACTCTGTATGTTTAGTTGCTAGTAGTGCCCTGAGGGCTGCCGTTCCCTCCTCTGCAGATTTTCCTGTTGGAACTTTGCATGTGTCAATTTGCCTGCAGACACTACTGTGGTGTCACACGTGTGACTTGATTTTCCTAACTGAAACAATTCTGGTGATTAGCTCCAGCTCTGTTCCACCAGCCCATACAGCTGGGATGTGCTGCAGTGCACGCGCACACACACACACACCACACACACACACACACACACACACACACACACACACACACACACACACACACACACACACACACACACACACACACACACACACACACACACACACACACACACACACACACACACACACACACACACACACACACACACACACACACACACACACACACACACACACACACACACACACACACACACACCCCTGAGGGTCCGCTGGAGCTTCCTCTGTAAGCCCTCCCTCCCTTCCTGAGTTAACAGCAGTGTCCCAGATACATGCATAACAGGTTTCCAATTTATTTCTTTTCAACAGCGCTTGGCAAACATTTCTTCCCCCTTTCTCTTTTTATTGCTTGCCTTTACTTTATCTGCTAAATCCCTGCTTGTGGGTCTCCAGGTGCCTTTATAGCACCTGCCCTTGTTAATATCTCCCATGTTGTTGCACTGCTGCCCTTGGGGTCTTAATGAGGAGCAGGTGGATATTATCAGGTCACTTTCAGGGAAGAGGATGGGAAGGGAACCTACTACCAGCCAAGGCATTATATAGGTTATCTCATTTAAAACCATCCTCGGTGCAGTAAATATTATTTCCCTGATTTTATAATGAGAAAATCTATCTCCAGGAAAGCTCCCAAATATCATTCTTTCGGAATTCCCTATAAGTGTCAATCTCTCTTCTGCTTAAGTTCTTTCAGTGGAGTCCTAGGATCTGTTACAGAATAAAGATCACATTCCATAGCCCGGTATTCAAAATCCCTCACGGCCTGGCCCTAATCTACTTTTTCTGTCCCATTGCTCACCACTTGATAAATATTCAGTTATAATCGAATTGAGTTTTAACTCTTCTGCATAAGTACACAACTCCTTCCCACCTCTATACCTTTGCTCTAGAGATTCTCCTCTTTAAAGTGCCCTCCTTACACCATTTACCCCACATATATAGATTATGCTTAATTTTAAAGCAGTAGCTGAAGAATCACAGGCTCCACACAAACCCACTTGACCTCCTCAGTTGGAAGTGATCACTCCCCGCTCCTCCATCCGTGGCACCTCACCTGGGTCTCTCCCGTAGTCCTTCCTACCATTGCCTCATCTGAAGCTGTGGTCTCCTTGAAGGTGAGAATCACATCTGATTCTAATTTATCAGCCCACAATATGCCCAGGGCAGTACCTTTCTCAGAGTTTATGCTTTAAAAAAAGCGAATTGTTGAATTAATGACTCGGGAAAAGTCACTCCATCTTCTTCAAACTACCATCTCCAACTGTGGTGAATAACTAGTACTAATTAAGAGACTAATGGCTAAAACTCATGAGACACAAAAATTGGTGCTACAGCAAGGTCCTTTTTGACCCACCTTCTAGAGTAAGGGAAATAAAAACAAAAATAAACGAATGGGACCTAATGAAACTTAAAGGCTTTGCACAGCAAAGGAAACCATAAACAAGACAAAAAGAGAACCCTCAGAAAGGGAGAAAATATTTGCAAAGAAGCAACTGACAAAGGGTTAATCTCCAAAATATACAAACAGCTCATGCAGCTCAATATCAAAAAAACAAACAACCCAATCCAAAAATGGGCAGAAGATCTAAATAGACATTTCTCCAAAGAAGATATAGAGATTGCCAACAAACACATGAAAGGATGCTCAACATCACTAATCATTAGAGAAATACAAATCAAAACCACAGTGAGACATCACCTCACACTGGTCAAAATGGCCATCATCAAAAAATCTAGAAACAATAAATGCTGGAGAGGGTGTGGTGAAAAGGGAACCCTCTTGCACTGTTGGTGGGAATGTAAATTGATAGAGCCACTATGGAGAACAGTATGGAGGTTCCTTAAAAAACTAAAAATAGAACTACCATATGACCCAGCAATCCCACTACTGAGAATATACCCAGAGAAAACCATAATTCAAAAAGGGTCATGTACCACAATGTTCATTGCAGCACTATTTACAATAGCCAGGACATGGAAGCAATCTAAGTGTCCATTGACAGATGAATGGATAAAGAAGATGTGGCACATATATACAATGGAATATTACTCAGCCATAAAAATAAATGAAACTGAGTTATTTGTAGTGAGGTGGATGGACCTAGAGTCTGTCATACAGAGTGAAGTAAGTCAAAAAGAGAAAAACAAATACCATATGCTAACACATATGTATGGAATCTTAAAAAAAAAAATGGTTCTGAAGAACCAAGGGGCGGGACAGGAATAAAGACACAGACTTAGAGAATGGACTTGAGGACACAGGGAGGGGGAAGGTTAGGCTGGGATGAAGTGAGAGAGTGACATGGACATATATACACTACCAAATATAAAATAGATAGCTGGTGGGAAGCAGCCACATAGCACAGAGAGATCAGCTTGGGGTGGGATAGGGAGAGTGGGAGGGAGATGCAAGAGGGAGGCAATATGGGGATATATGTATATGTATAGCTGATTCACTTTGTTATACAGCAGTAACTAACAACATTGTAAAGCAATTATACTCCATGAAGATGTTAAAAAAAAATTGGTGCTAAATGACCAGCTTTCTGAAAATTTTGCTTAATGAGGCTAGCTCTTTTTATACTTCGCAAATGGTTTAATCTTTGGTGACTATCTTTGTATTTGGTTAAATAGACATGGGTCTCCTTTAATATAAATTTCAAGTTTCAAAATAGTTAAAAAAATTTTTTTGTTGTTGTCAGAATAGGACATGTACGAATCAGAGTCAAAGTAAGCTAATCCCTTTAACTGTAGAAAATTGGTGGTTATGCAGAAATGTACACATGAAAGGGGACTTCCCTGGTGGTGCAGCAGTTAAGACTCCACGCTTCCACTGCAGGCGGCACGGGTTCGATCCCTGGTCGGGTAACTAAGATCCCTACGTGCCGCCTGGCATGGCCAAAAAAAAATGTACATGTGAAATATGAAGTATGCTTACCAAAAACTCACTGAGTGTTAACTTACCTCTTTTGACCCGAATTTAACTATTAATGTAGTCAGTAAACATTTATAGGTACAGACATAGATCTTTCCTAAATTTCAGGCCTATACATTCATTATCAACTCCAAAACTCTATGTGGATGATCCACAACCCCTGGGCCCCAAGATACGTAAAATTGAATGTATAATCCCATACCCCTGGCCAACCATGTCAAGCCCCATATAACCTGTCTGTCTGCTCTATGTGGATCAAATAGCAGTGCTCACACCATATCCTTTGTAAATCCGGTAATTATCCTCTATTTTACTTCTTAGCTCTTTTCCCTCAATCCTGCTCAACCAATCAGTTATTCAGTGCAGTTGATTATACTTCAGCAATATTTGTAGTATGTTGCTTCTTGTCTTTACCTCCAGTGCTATGTGTGTTTTTTGAATAAAACAGAAAATGGCCAGTATTATTCATAATAAACTTAATGTATTAAGTGTCTACAAATTCTGACAACATATGAGGATCTTTCTAGATATTTTCTCATTTAACACTAACAAGAACCCTTTGGAGGAAAGCATTTCAAGCAAAATTTATCTTAAGTGGGGAGAAGGAGACTTAGAAAGTTGAACTTCCTGAAGTTTCACAATTAGTAAGTGGCAAAATGGGATTTAAATGAGTCTTTGTGACTCCGAAGTCTAATCTCTTTTGCTAAACCACATTGCTTCTCAGTGCAGAAAATGATAGCTTTGATTAAAAACATTCATTGGTTTATTTGCAGATTTCACTGAGCATGCATATGTGCTGGGCTTTGTATTAGACTGATGATATAGTGATGGATCCATTCCTAGAGGAACTCCTGGGATCATCAGGATTAGGCGAGGCTCTGCTGCTATAACAAACATCTGGAACATCTCAGTCGCTTCAAACTCACAAGTTTTATTGCTCACGCACCCCACTTACCTGCTGATGGTTGGCTGGGGCCTCTGCTCTGTGTCATCCCCTTTCTCACTCCAGGAGCCAGGATGATAGATCAGCTACTTTCTGGAACATTGCTGGTTACCTTGGCAGTGGGTAAATAGACTTTGGTGAAGCAAGTGCTGGCTCTTGAAGCTTTTAACCACAAGTGTTGTCAGCTGGTTAGAAGTGCATACTTCATTGGCCAGAGAGAGTCACAGGGCCACAAACAGGAAAGCAGGGAGGTATGGGGCAGGGCAATAAATAATGTTGAGTAGTAATGTAGTTTACCACATAAAAATATGAAGTTAATCATACACATACTACTGGGAAGGGAAGCTTTAGTCTCAGTTCCTTTCATTAGAAATATGCCGAGGAAGGAGAGCTTGCTAATATGACTAATCGTTGTTCAAGGCGCTAATTATGCTCTTTGGCACTTCCTGTTGCCCTGAGGTAGACAGACCTAGATAGAGCTTGCCCTTAGGAAAGAGTTAGTTCATGCCCCTCTCTCTGTATTCTGCAATATTTGATAGAACTGGCAAACGGCGGGGGCACCTTCTTTGGTGCCTGAACATCCCTTTTACTCTTTGCTCTAGTCTGCCTTTCTTTATGTGGCCACTAAGATGGAGGTAAGAGGCTAAGTTTAGACCTCACAGCAGTGGGAGGGAGGAACTAGGAGGCCCTGTTTAGGCCTTGAGCCAAACCCACTTTTCTAACCCAATTTTTAGGAGGGTTCAGCATTGGGATGCTCTTAGAGCTAATAGCAGAATGGTGCTTTGGGAACAGTAGCCAAATGGATATCCCATTTGACTACTGTTCCTTGAGACTAAATTCATCAGAATCTCATCAGGGAGAAACATTGATTAATAGGATTCAGTATTTTCTTTTTTGGATTCTTGCCTAACATGCCAGTGGAAGCACACACACACATTTTATGGGTCACAGAGGAAAACAAAATGATCAATATATTCTGCAGGTAGGTAAATCAGGTAAAGATGAGTTCTTTAGGTCCTGAAGAGTGGGAGGAAGCAGTAGGGCAGAAGAAATAGCAAATACACAGAGTCCAGAAGGAGCATAGCCTCCTAGGCAAATAACATGTGAATACAGTGGATCCAGAGCAAAGGCTTTTTGGTGGGATTTAACAAAAACTAAAGCTGAAAAGGCCAGATTATTAAAGGCTGCTAGAAAAAGAGAAACTTAATCGTGTATTTTTCATTTCAGAATCTCTCTTACTAGACACTTAATCATTATTCAGGGAATGAATGAATATATGTGTGTGTGTGTGTGTGTGTATGGAGAGTTATATAATATATAATGTATATAGGTTATTTGCTGTATGTAGGCATTAGATTATTATATCTCTATAAGAACCCAATATAATAAACTACTATTGTTATATCAATAGTAGAGATGGGAAAACTGAGGCAGAGAGATGCGAAGAGTTTGATGTACTATGTATCAAATATGCCTTTGGCTACAAGTAAAATTATACTTGTTGTGGGATAATAGGAAATATATTGGTCTCTGTCCCAGGTTTTTAGCTGTAGCCCCACTCCCAACTTCTCCAGAGAGAGTACAAGGTCTGGAAACAGAGTTAATAATTGATCATGCCTATGTGGGTAAGCCTCCATAAAATCCCAATAGTAGGGGTTTTGGAGAACTTCCAGGTTGAAGTGTTTCTCTAAGTTCTTTGAGCTATTCCAGCAAATTAATTGGACCCAAGGACAGGAAGTTTGGTCAGAAGCACAGGTGATAACCAGGGCTTGCAACTGGTGTCTGAAGTGAGGGGTGGCATGGGGTAGGAGCAGTCTTGTGGTACTGAGCCCTTCGGCTGTGCGATCTGACACTATCTCTGGGTAAATAGTGTCAGAATTGAGTTGATATTCTTGTCTAAAAATGTTTTAAATAATGATAAAAAGAAAGGAATGTTTATTATTTCTTGCAAGAAGAATTATGGTGGTAATTCCTGTCAGGGCTAATTTTGCAGCTCAGTAATGTTATTAGGGTCCCAGGCCCTTTCTGCTCTTCCATTCCTGACCCTTGTATTTTCTCCCCATGGTTACCAAGTGACTGCCACAGTTTCAGGCACCACATGAAAGCATGATGATGTCAGCTGACAGAGAGGCGTGCTTACTCCCTACATGTCCTTACTAGGAAAGAAATTCTTCATGACTATCTTTAGGAAAATATCTCAATAGCCTTTTTGGTGTGGCCGTGAGAACATGATCTATCTGAAGGTGGCAAAACAGAGAGATTACATTTCTCTGTTTATGGTATTAGATAAAATTCGGGGTTGGGGCAAACAGAGAAGTAAGAGAGAGAAAATGATTAAAACAAAAAGGACATTGATCTGAGCAACATTACATGGGATGGACTTTTGAATCAAAAGTCTGGGAGGCTGAAGGAATTTTTTGAGAATTTAAGGATTTTTAATTTTCAAACAAAGTGTTTATATTCCTGTGTCTGTATTATCTCTATTTTTCTGATTCCTCTCTAAATACTGAAACTCGTAGAAATTCCACATGTTTTGGAAAGAAAGTCAAGAAAAGGGACTGAATCCCCAGCCTCAGTTGGCATAAAGCTCTGATTTTAGATTAATATTGGGAAGATTTAGAGTTCACTCGTTACAGGAATTTAAAGCTTAAGCCCTGAGAATTATCAGAAATCTTGAGGAAGACATTGCAATTTCCATAGCACATGAGATAGAGTCAGGATAATTTTATTTAATTTTCAGAAGACAGGAAGGCCTCCAATATGGATCACAAACAAAATGTTGCATTAAATATTCCTAAATGTCAATCTTTGCCCATATTTCTGATAATTCCTTGTGTATAAATTCCCATAAGAGCAATTCTGGACAGAGGTAGTGGACAAATAGAAAGTCCTTGAAATGCATTGCCAAGTGCTGTGACAGGGTTAACCTCCTTGTACCTTTGCCAACACTGGAGGGTGTTGCGATGTTTCAAAAACCTTGTGTCTGAAGGTTTTTAAGTGCCTGTGTACAGACCCTGAGAAAGTGTCCATGTTTTGTTCTGGAAATTCCTGCCTACCTCCAGCCTCAGCCATATCCATAGCCTGAGTGTATTTGACTGTTTCTCTGATCCAGATGAAGCAGAAAAATGTGTGGGGAGGAGGAAGGAAGGAGCATGAGATGAATGAGGGATCCAGAATGGTTAGTGTTTAAGAAATAGCAAGCAGCACAGTCTTAAAGGAAATGAGCCCTTTTCCTGAGACATTTGAATTTCTGAGAAGGATCTTTAAGGATGAGATATGTTAGCCCCAAACCTGAGGTTGGGTGCTGTTTCTGGAGGATATTCTAATTTCCTCTTTATCCTCCACACCCACCACCTCAGCTGCCTGTAAGCACACACATGCACCACAGTCCTGTGCCACTTTCTGAGGCGACAAAGCTACTGCTTTGTCCTGAAAATGTAGATTGCATAGTAAGAGTCCATCAAAACTCATTTCTTCTGAGTAGCTTTCAAGGAAGGACCCAGAGTAGCAAGGGTTTGGTCATTTTGCACTGAGCAGCACTCTCTTTTTTTCAGAGGGAATCCATCTTTTGCCTTTGGCCACCTGTATTAGAGGCAGATCCACTCACAGGAAACAGAATCCAGCGCAGCACTGGAGGCTGGGCTGAATTTAGGCTCCAGGGGAAAAACCTAATGGGTGATAACACTAGGAAAATTGGAGTAATCAGTGGGTATTTTGCTTCTTTTCTACATGTGTCATAAGATTGCTCTGTGGCATCTAGGGGACATGCAGGGTGTGAGAAATGTTGCCAGGCACCAGATAACTTGACGTCCTCCCACAGGGAGTTTCTGTGTTATGCCTCCCAGAGGAAATTCACCAAGCTCCAGAATCCAGTTTGCCTAAATTAATTTCCTTTAAATATATATGCTAGTGAGGTTAGGGAATTATTAACCTTGGGCTCTGTCTCTTCAGATGTAATGTTGGCATCATCATCCTCATCCTCATCTCTCACCATCACTCTCATCATTTTCTTTGTCATCTCAATTTCCCTTAGAATCACAGGAATCCAGAGTTGATTTACTCACAATCATCAGTTCTATTCCTCAGTCCACCAACAGGAGGTTGCCTGAGGGCAGGAACTCACCTTGGGAATCCTAGTGTGCTTATCAGGCACAAGTAGGCACTCAGCATATATTTTACCAGATGAATGAGTGAATGTATGCAGAAATGAATACCTAATGTTGTCATTATTCATGCAAGGTGCCTCTTTTGTTTCATTTAATTTTAGTTATTTTCCTTTTTTTTTTAAATTTAATTTATTTATTTATGGCTGTGTTGGGTCTTCCTTTCCCTGTGAGGGCTTTCTCTAGTTGTGGCAAGCGGGGGCCACTCTTCATCACGGTGCGCGGGCCTCTCACTATCGCGGCCTCTCTTGTTGCGGAGCACAGGCTCCAGACGCGCAGGCTCAGTAATTGTGGCTCACGGGCCCAGTTGCTCCGCGGCATGTGGGATCTTTCCAGACGAGGGCTCGAACCTGTGTCCCCTGCATTGGCAGGCAGATTCTCAACCAGTGGGCCACCAGGGAAGCCCAGTTATTTTCCTTTTAAACTGCCATCCCATTCTCCTTCCTGCATAGGTACTCTCACGAGTGTAGATAATGGATGTCCTCCCATTTCAGAGAGTGATTAAATCTTTCTGTCTCTTTATAGCCTTGTTGTTATTCTATGGAAAACTGGCTGATGATTTCTGACTGCTGCGGAGAGTTTCATGGTAGGCTTATAGCACATTTCATGTTTCTATTCTCTAGGTATGGGCATCTAGGTTGGCTCCAACTTCTGCTGTCACAGTAACGTGGATGTGGACATCCTCACAAATGTCTTTTTATGGACCTGTGAGAGGGCTTCTCTGGGCTATCTGCTCAGGGATGGGATGACTGGGAATCATGGTCTATGTGTATGTTTAATTTCAGTAAGTTTTACCAGATTCTCTCCAGAAAGGCACTGCATAACTATTTCTATTTCCAACATTAGTTTTGCCTACTTTCTAATTTTGCCTATCAGATGATTACAATAATGATTACCAAGTCTGAACATCTATTATTAGCCTTTCAGATCCCCTCTGAGTTGCCTATTCTTATCCTTTATCTATATTGTATTGGCTTCTTATCTTTTCTAGATTATTTACAGAAATCCTTCATATATCCAGGTAGTAATTCCTTATTAATATCTTCCAGGTTTCTCTTATTATTGCCTTCACACAGAGTGGCATTTGAAGTACAGGAATCTTTTTCTGTTTAGTTTTTTTCTCTCATGATTTATATATTTTGAATTTTGTTTAATAAAGCCTTTCCCACTATAAGGTAAATATCTATCCAATCTGAGGTACCCATATATTCTACATTTCCTCTGTTAATAGTATTGCCTTTCACAATCTGTTTTATATATATATATATATATATATATATATATATATATATATATATATATATATGACAGAGACAGGATCACAAATCAGGGATATAACAAATAGACCATTAGTCAAGTTTTGAGAATTAGCTCATTATTATATTTTAAGAAAATAAACTCCAAGCAGATTAAAGACCTAGCTGTCTTCCTTTTGGTATATATTCTATCTTCTGCTGTTGGTTGTTCCATTTGTTGTCTTTTTTAAAAATAGCCCATGTTGTCTTCAAATACCTCACTTTCTCTGTGAGCTTATTTTTATATCCTAGGGACCACCAGCTGTCTTGGCAAATAGTACCATCAGGGTGGAGGAGCAAACCTTAGATCCTAGACTGTTCCTCTTGGTGATGTGGAAACTCTGGTGCTGATATTTATGCTCAATCATTTTTTATAACCTTTCCAGAGAAGTTCCCAGGGCTCCCTTCCAGGGTATCCCCCTCTGTGATAATAGGCATAGGGTGGTTGGGGAGATGTAAACAGCTGCATTCCTACCCTGGATTAAAGCAAGCCGGAAGGTAATATGCTGGGGCCTTATTGGGATTCAGAGTGGTATAGCAGCTGTCTCCCAATTGAACCCTGGCCTGCTCCACTTTAGGCCACAGCCCAAACTTAACCATCACTCTTCTGTCTCCCCAGAAACTTCACACACATTTTGCTTAGTTTTTGACCACCTTTCTTAAATATGCAAGCTTCCTTTTTCTCCTCTGGCGTCTTCATAGTTGGGGAGGGTGCCAACAGCCTGTACTTGTTAGCCATGACATGGAGGATTGGAAGCCTGTCAGAAATTTGTCACATAGGGCATCTGGTATTGGAGATTTGTGCATGTCAAGCATAATTGTGGGATGCTTTATGAGCTTTTACTGTATTAAATTGTTTTATTGAGATTGCATTTGTCATCTTTTAAGTTAAAAAAGAATCCTCCCAATATTTAGTCTTACTCAGTGGACATGTAATTATAACAACAGTTTTGTTGAAAATAATAATGTGAAATTGAAAAGTAATCTCCATGAAATTCTGTGTGCTCATAACTAATCATTAATTTGATCTTCCAACATCTCTGTAAGAACAGTAGGATCTCTGTATTGTTTTACAAAGAAGAAACCAGGGTAAGATTGCATGTCATATAGTCAAACCCACAATAGGTATTGGTGACACTTCCTGAGACACAGCTGTGGAGGTCTTTGTTAAAAGCCTTGTGCTTCAATGACTACATGCCACAGAGTCTCCTGGTTGGGTCCTGCAACCATCCTGGCTCTATTTTTCAAGCTGATGGAAGCTATATCCAACATTCAGCTTTCAGTAGAAAGGAGGAACCTACTGCCCATATCGCCCCCACTTAAGATGTGTGGGGAAAGAGTCTAGGTATGAAAACCCAGAGACATGGCTTCCAGCCCTGGTCACATGTCCACCTGAATGCATGACTTTGGGCCTGTTTCTCTTTCCTGAGCTCAGGTTTCCTAAATATGAATGAGGAAGTGGACTTGATACATTTCCCTTTTCACTCAGTTCTGAAGAGTTTGGGGTTTGTATTAAAAGGACCATACACCATGATCAAGTGGGATTTATCCCAGGGATGCAAGGATTCCTCAATATACACAAAACAATCAATGTGATACACCATATTAACAAATTAAAGAATAAAAACCAAATGATCATCTCAATAGATGCAGAAAAAACTTTTGACAAAATTCAAAAACACCCATTTATAATAAAAATTCTCCAGAAAATGGGCATAGAGGGAACCTACCTCAACATAACAAAAGCCACATACAACAAACCCACAACAAACATCATTCTCAATGGTGAAAAACTGAAAGCATTTCCTCTAAGATCAGCGACAAGACAAGGATGTCCACTCTCACCATTATTATTCAACGTAGTATTGGAAGTCCTAGCCAAGGCAATCAGAGAAGAAAAACAAATACAAATTGGAAAAGAAGAAGTAAAACTGTCACTGTTTGCTGATGACATGATACTATACATAGAAAATCCTAAAGATGCCACCAGAAAACTACTAGAACTAATCAATGAATTTGGTAAGGTTGCAGGATATAAAATTTATGCGCAGAAATCTCTTGCATTGCTATACACTAACAATGAAAGATTGGAAAGAGAAATTAAGGAAACAATCCCATTTACCATGCAACAAAAAGAATAAAATACCTAGGAATAAACCTACCTAAGGAGGCAAAAGACCTGTACTCAGAAAACTATAAACCACTGATGAAATAAATCAAAGATAACATAAACAGATGGAGAGATATACCATGCTGCTGGATTGGAAGAATCAATATTGTGAAATTGCAATTACAGGTTGCATTTTCAACCTGTAATTTGACCCAAAGCAATCTACAGGTTCAATGCAATCCCTATCAAACTACCAATGGTGTTCTTCACAGAATTAGAACAAGAAATTTTACAATTTGTATGGAAACACAAAAGAACCCGAGTAGCCAAAGCAATCTTGAGAAAGAAGAATGGAGCTGGAGGAATCAGGCTCCCTGACTTCAGCGTATACCACAAAGCTACAGTAATCAAGAGAGTATGGTACAGGCACAAAAACAGAAATATAGATCAATGGAACAGGATAGAAAGCCCAGAGATAAACCCATGCACATATGGTCACCTTATCTTTGACAAAAGAGGCAAGAGTATACAGTGGGGAAAAGACAGCCTCTTCAATAAGTGGTGCTGGGAAAATGGATAGATACATGGAAAAGAATGAAATTAGAACACTCCCTAACACCATACACAAAAATAAACTCAAAATGGATTAAAGACTTAAATATAAGGCCAGACACTCTAAAACTCTTAGAGGAAACCATAGGCAGAACACTCTATGACATACATCACAGCAAGATCCTTTTTGATCCACCTCCTAGAGTAAGGGAGATAAAAACAAAAATAAACAAATGGGACCTAATGAAATGTAAAAGCTTTTGCGCAGCAAAGGAAACCATAAACAAGATGAAAAGACACCTCTCAGAATGGGAGAAAATATTTGCAAATGCAGCAACTAACAAAGGATTAATCTCCAAACTATACAAACAGCTCACGCAGCTCCATATCACAAAAACAAACAACCCAATCCAAAAATGGGTGAAAGATCTAAATAGACATTTCTCCAAAGAAGACATACAGATGGCCAACAAATACGTGAAAAGATGTTCACATTCACTAATCATTAGAGAAATGCAAATCAGAACCACAATGAGATATCACCTCACACTGGTCAGAATGGCCATCGTCAAAAAATCTAGAAACAATAAATGCTGGAGAGGGTGTGGTGAAAAGGGAACCCTCCTGCACCATTGATGGGAATGTAAATTGATACAGCCACTATGGAGAACAGTATGGAGTATCCTTAAAAACTAAAAATAGACCTACCATATGATGCAGCAATCCCACTACTGGGACTATACCCTGAGAAAACCATAATTCAAAAAGTTACATGTACCACAGTGTTCATTGCAGCACTATCTACCAGGACATGGAAGCAACCTTAATGTCCATCCACAGATGAATAGATAAAGAAGATGTGGCACATATATACAATGGAATATTAGCCATGAAAAGGAACTGAGTTATTTGTAGTGAGGTGGATGGACCTAGAATCTGTCATACAGAGTGAAGTAAGTCAGAAAGAAAAACAAATACCATATGCTAATGCATATATATGGAATTTTAAAAAGCGGTACCGATGAACCTATTGGCAGGGCAGGAATAAAGATTCAGATGTAGAGAATAGACTTGAGGGCACAGCAGGGGAAGGAAAAGCTGGGATGAAGTGAGAGAGTAGCACTGACATACATACACTGCCAAATGTAAAATAGATAGCTAGTGGGAAGTTGCTGCATAGCACAAGGAGATCAGCTCGATGCTTTGTGATGACATAGAGGGATGGGATAGGGAGGGTGGGAGGGAGGCGCAAGAGGGAGGGGATATGGGGATGTATGTATACATATAGCTGATTCACTTCGTTCTACAGCAGAAACTAATACAACAGTATAAAGCATTTATACTCCAATAAAGATGTGGAAAACAAAAAGAGTTTGGAGTTTGTGATTGGAGGTTGGGGTTCAAGCAGACCCTGTATTCCATACAGAAGAACTGAATTTACTTCCTTTCCTGACCACAAAGTCTAAGCATCAGTGGTTTGGAAGGGCCTTTAGATACAACCTAGACAGATGCCGAAGCTGGGATTCCTTTTGCAATTGTGTGAGCCTAGCAATGCATTAGAAGTAGACATCTTTTCCAGCATATTCTTATGGAAGGGGAAGACTAAGCCTCTTTGCTCCAGGTGTTCACTGTCTTCAGCCTGCCCCAACTTTTTTGCTGCTTTCAACACTTGTAGCCATCCAGTGGCTTCCAGAGCTGCTTTTGCAAATGTGCAGCCTGGGATGGGCCATGCCTGCAGAAGGTGCTCCCAGACTCTTGGTTTGTGAGGTGCTCATTGATCCCATTTTTGTGACCATCATCTATTATTATCAACTCTGTCAACACCTGAGCCAGTTTTCATATTTGAAATCCAGGCAGATGTTAACCTTTTAAAGTGCCCAGTTGTGGAAGGAGTTTGAATGGGGTAGGAGTAGACTGGATGATATGCAGCTCTGGATGGAAGGATGAGAAGAGTGGCAGAACTGAGCAAAAAGCCTGCCCCAGGCAGAGAGCCTCTGATGTCGGTGGATCAGCAGGAAATAATTGGAGATCTCAGCATCCCAGCATTTTGGGGTTATCCCAAGGCCCCTGCTGTGGCCCCACTGACTGTTCCTTGTCTGGAGGCAGCAGAGAGGTGAAGGAGATCTTTAAAACCATGCAGCAGACGGCCACTCCATAGGAGTATCTGTTTTGACAAAATAAACTGGATTTGTCCTAAGAACTCAGGCAGCAGAGACTTCAGCCTTCTCCCTGGTCTCATGCTTGAAGACTTTTTCTTCCAGTAATGAGAGTGCCGAGTGAGCAGGCCTTCCCCGACAGCGCTGGCAGCAGGACAACTTGTGCCGGGGATGGATTTTTCTTCATTGATTCTAATCTTCTTCCTGACTGTCTGTCTTGGCTGCTTTGACATATTGAAATACTGAATAGTCCCTGAGTAATTCTTGAACATTTGGGGATCATTTTTATTTTTACAAGACAGTAGATTCCAATGGAGTGATTTATACATGTACTAGAAGAAAATGAAGAAAAAATAACAAAGTGGTTTCATTCTGGGAATAAACACAGATTCAGTGATGATTAAAAACAACACTAAACAAAAGGTTCAGACCCAATCTTCAATAATTTCATAATTTTGTAAGGATGCACAGAATCATGTAGAGATGAACAGTAACAGATAAAGGGCTTTCACAGCTATGACTTCAGCCATGATTGATGAGAAAATGCTACTGGAGGGAGAAAAGGAAAATGAATATTTATTAATAGAACTAAGTGTCGGGGGCTTAAAATCTAAGGAGATCCATCATTTCATATTCAAGGCTGGATGCATTCAAAACAGAAGGTTCAATACGGCGACCCCATAGCTGAGCCATAGACGAGAAAAATTCATAGGCGCTGTCGTCATTCGGACCATCGGGGACTTTCTGGAGATTTTATTCCCATTTCAGCTTCCATTAACATCACCTGAACAGGGTAATATCACATGAGTTATCACTTCAAGAATGCTATGACAGTGTCTGCTTCTGGGTCAGCTGAGGGCTGGACACGGGGGAGGAGGTGCACCAGTCCCGAGTGACAGGCAGAGACCCAATGACATTGGAACAGCCCTGGTGCTGAGTGGAGGTGAGAAACAGGCTCAGGGAGATTTGGGCTGTGCCTGGGTTCCACAACTGGCAAGCGACTGAGGCATCACTTCATCCAGTTTTTCTGACTTTAAACCCTCTGCTCTCTCAAGTGTCGGGCACCTGCCACAGTCATGTGGCTGACAGGGTCTTGGTGCTCTGGCCGGGTGTCAGGCCTGAGTCTCCGAGGTGGGAGAGCTGAGCTCAGGACATTGGACCACCAGAGACCTCCCAGCCCCACATAATATCGATCAGCGAGAGCTCTCGCAGAGATCTCTGTCTCAATGCTAAGACCCAGCTCCAATCAATGACCAGCAAGCTACAGTGCTGGACATCCCATGCCAAACAACTAGCAAGACAGGAACACAATCCCACCCATTACCAGAGAGGCTGCCTAAAATCATAAGTTCACAGACACCCCAAAACACACCACCGGGCATGGTCCTGCCCACCAGAAAGACAAGATCTAGCCTCATTCACCAGAACACAGGCACCAGTCCCCTCCACCAGGAAGCCTACACAACTCACTGAACAAACCTCACCCACAGGGAGAAGACATCAAAAACAATGGGAACTACGAACGTGCAGCCTATGTAAAGGAGACCCCAAACACAGTAAGTTAAGCAAAATGAGAAGACAGAGAAATACACAGCAGATGAAGGAGCAAGGTAAAAACCCACCAGACCAAACAAATGAAGGGGAAATAGACAGTTTATCTAAAAGAATTCAGAGTAATGATAGTAAAGATGATCCAAAATCTTGGAAATAGAATGGAGAAAATACAAGAAACATTTAACAAGGACCTAGAAGAACCACAGAGCAAACAAACAATGATGAACACACAATAAATGAAATTAAAAATTCTCTAGAAGGAATCAGTAGCAGAATAACTGAGGCAGAAGAACAGATAAGTGACCTGGAAGATAAAATAGTGGAAATAACTACTGCAGAGCAGAATAAAGAAAAAAGAATGAAAAGAATTGAGGACAGTCTCAGAGACATCAGGGACAACATTAAATGCACCAGCATTCTAATTAAAGGGGTCCCAGAAGAAGAAGAGAAAAGGAAAGGGACTGAGAAAATATTTGAAGAGATTATAGTTGAACACTTCTGTAATATGGGAAAGGAAATAGCCAATCAAGTCCAGGAAGCACAGAGAGTCCCATACAGGATAAATCCAAGGAGAAACGTGCCAAGGCACATATTAAGCAAACTATCAGAAATTAAATACAAAAAAAAATATTAAAAGGAGCAAGGGAAAAGCAACAAATAACATACAAGGGAATCCCCATAAGGTTAACAGCTGATCTTTCAGCAGAAACTCTGCAAGCCAGAGGGAGTGGCAGGACATATTTAAAGTGATGAAAGGTAAAAAACTCTAACCAAGATTACACTACCCAGCAAGGATCTCATTCAGATTCGATGGAGAAATTAAAACCTTTACAGACAGGCAAAATCTATGAGAATTCAGCACCACAAAACCAGCTTTACAACAAATGCTAAAGGAACTTCTCTAGGCAGGAAACACAGGAGAAAGAAAACAACTACAATAACAATCCCAAAACAATTAAGAAAATGGTAATAGGAGCATACATATTGATAATTACCTTAAATGTAAATGGATTAAATGCTACAACCAAAAGACATAGACTGGATGAATGGATAGAAAAACAAGACCTGTATATATGCTGTCTACAAGAGACCCACTTCAGACCTAGGGACACATACAGACTGAAAGTGAGGGGATGGAAAAAGATATTCCATGCAAATGGAAATCAAAAGAAAGTTGGAGTAGCAATTCTCATATCAGACAAAATATACTTTAAAATAAAGACTATTACAAGAGACAAAGAAGGACACTGCATAATGGTCAAGGGATCGATCCAAGAAGAAGATATAACAATTGTAAATATTTATGCACCCAACATAGGAGCACCTCAAAACATAAGCCAAATGCTAACAGCCATAAAAGGGGAAATCAACAGTAGCACAGTAATACTAGGGGACTTTAACACCCCAGTTTCATCAATGGACAGATCATCCAAAATGAAAATAAATAAGGAAACACAAGCTTTAAATGACACTTTAAACAAGATGGAGTTAATTGATCTTTATAGGACATTCCATCCAAAAACAATAGAATACACTTTCTTCTCAAGTGCTAATGGAACATTCTCCGGGATAGATCATATATTGGGTCACAAATCAACCTTGGTAAATTTAAGAGAATTGAAATTGTATCAAGTATCTTTTCTGACCACAATGCTATAAAACTCGATATCAATTACAGGAAAAAATATGTGAAAAATACATACACATGGAGGATAAACAATACACTACTAAATAACCAAGAGATCACTGAAGAAATCAAAGAGGAAATCAAAAAATACCTAGCAGCAAATGACAATGAAAAGATGACGACTCAAAACCTATGGGATGTGGCAAAAGCAGTTCTAAGAGGGAAGTTTATAGCAATACAATCCTACCTCAAGGAGCAAGAAAAATCTCAAATAAACAACCTAACCTTGCACCTAAAGCAATTAGAGAAAGAAGAACAAAAAACCCCCAAATTTAGCAGAAGGAGAGAAATCATAAAGATCAGATGAGAAATAAATGAAAAAGAAATGAAGGAAACAATAGCAAAGAGCAATAAAACTAAAAGCTGGTTCTTTGAGAATATAAACAAAATTGATAAAACATTAGCCAGACTCATCAAGAAAAAAAGGGAGAAGACTCAACTCAATAGAATTATAAATGAAAAATAAGTAACAACTGACCCTAAATACAAAGTATCATGAGAGATTACTACAAGCAACTGTATGCCAACAAAATGGACAACCTGGAAGAAATGGACACCTTCTTAGAAAAACACAACCTTCGGAGACTGAACCAGGAATAAATAGAACATATAAACAGACCAGTCATAAGCACTGAAATTGAAACTGATTAAAAATCTTCCAGCAAACAAAAGCCCAGGACCAAATGCCTTAACAGGCAAATTCTATGAAATATTTATAGAAGAGCTAACACCTATCCTGCTCAAAATCTTCCAAAATATAGCAGAGAGAGGAACACACCCAAACTCATTCTAAGAGGCCACCATCACCCTGATACCAAAACCAGACAAAGATGTCATAAAAAAAGAAAACTACAGGCCAATATCACTGATGAACATAGATGCAAAAATCCTCAACAAAATACTAGCAAACAGAATCCACCAGCACATTGAAAGGATCATACACCATGATCAAGTGGGGTTTATCTCAGGAATGCAAGGATTCTTTAGTATATGAAAAGCAGTCAATGTGATGCACCATATTAACAAATTGAAGGAGAAAAACCATGTGATCATCTCAGTAGATGCAGAAAAAGCTTTCCACAAAATTCAACACCCATTTATGATAAAAATCCTCTAGAAAGTGGGTGTAGAGGGAACTTACCTCAACATAATAAAGGCCATCTATGACAGACCCACAGCCAACATCGTTCTCAATGGTGAAAAACTGAAACCATTTCCACTAAGATTGGGAACAAGACAAGGTTGCCCACTCTCACCACTAATATTCAACATAGTTTTGGAAATTTTAGCCACAGCAATCAGAGAAGTAAAAGTAATAAAAGGAATCCCAATCAGAAAAGAAGTAGAACTGTCACTGTTTGCCGATGACATGATACTATACATAGAGAATCCTAAAGATGCTACCAGAAAACTACTAGAGCTAATCAATGAATTTGGTATAGTAGGATACAAAATTAATGCACAGAAATCTCTGGCATTCCTATACACTAATGATGAAAAATCTGAAAGAGAAATTAAGGAAGCACTCCCATTTACTATTGCAACAAGAAGAATAAAATACCTAGGAATAAACCTACCTAATGAGACAAGAGACCTGTATGCAGAAAACTATAAGACACTGATGAAAGAAATTACAGATGATACAAACAGATGGAGAGATATACCATGTTCTTGGATTGGAAGAATCAACATTGTGAAAATGACTACTACCCAAAGCAATCTGCAGATTAAATGAAATCCCTATCAAACTACCAATGGCATTTTTCACAGAACTAGAACAAAAATTTCAAATTTGTATAGAAACACAAAAGACCCCGAATAGCCAGAGCAATCTTGAGAAAGAAGAATGGAGCTGGAGGAATCAGGCTCCCTGACTTCAGTGTATACTACAAAGCTACAGTAATCAAGACAGTATGGTACAGGCACAAAAACAGAAATATAGATCAATGGAACAGGATAGAAAGCCCAGGGATAAACCCACGCACATATGGTCACCTTATCTTTGACAAGGGAGGCAAGACTATACAGTGGGGAAAAGACAGGCTCTTCAGTAAGTGGTGCTGGGAAAAATGGATAGATACATGTAAAAGAATGAAATTAGAACACTCCCTAACACCATACACAATAATAAACTCAAAATGGATTAAAGAACTAAATGTGAGGTCAGACACTCTAAAACTCTTAGAGGAAAAAATAGGCAGAACACTCTATGACATACATCACAGCAAGATCCTTTTTGACCCACCTCCTAGAGTAAGGGAAATAAAAACAAAAATACACAAATAGGACCTAATGATACGTAAAAGCTTTTGCACAGCAAAGGAAACCATAAACAAGACGAAAAGACAACCCTCAGAATGGGAGAAAATATTTACAAACTAAGCAACTGACAAAGGATTAATCTCCAAACTATACAAACAGCTTATGCAGCTCAATATCACAAAAACAAACAACCCCATCCAAAAATGGGCAGAATGCCTAAACAGACATTTCTCCAAAGAAGATATAGAGATTGCCAACAAACACATGAAAGGATGCTCAACATCACTAATCATTAGATTATTGCAAATCAAAACTAAAATGAGGTATCACCTCACATCAGTCAGAATGGCCATCATCAAAATGTCCACAAACAATAAATGCTGGAAAGGGTGTGGAGAAAAGGGAACGCTCTTGCACTGTTGGTGGGAATGGAGAGCCACTATGGAGAACAGTATGGAGGTTCCTTAAAAAACTAAAAATGGAACTACCATACAAACCAGCAATCCTACTATTGGGCATATACCCGGAGAGAACCATCACTCAAAAAGAGCCATGTACCACAATGTCCATTGCAGCACTATTTACATTAGCCAGGACATAGAAGCAACCTGTGTCCATTGACAGGTGAATGTATAAGTAAGATGTGGTACCTATATACAATGGAATATTACTCAGCCATAAAAGAAATGAAATTTAGTTATTTTTAGTGAGGTGGATGGACCTAGAGTCTATCATACATAGTGATGTAAGTCAGAAAGAGAAAAACAAATACTGTATGCTAACACATATATATGGAATCTAAAAAAAAAAAAAAGTGGTTCTGAAGAACCTAGGGGCAGGACAGGAATAAAGACGCAGACCTAGAGAATGGACCTGGGGACATGGGGAGGGGGAAGGGTAAGCTGGGACGAAGTGAGAGAGTGACATGGGCATATATACACTACCAAATGTAAAAGAGATAGCTAGTGGGAAGCAGCTGCATAGCACAGGGAGATCAGCTCGGTGCTTTGTGACCACCTAGAAGGGTGGGATAGGGAGGGTGGGAGGGAGATGCAAGAAGGAGGCGATATGGGGATATATGTATATGTATAGCTGATTCACTTTGTTATACAGCAGAAACTAACACACCATTGTAAAGCAATTATACTCCAGTAAAGATGTTGGAAAAAAAAGAAAAGAATGCTATGACAACAATTACCTTCACGTTTTAGAATACCCAGGGCTATGTGGTCTGGTCATTCACCCAGAAATTAATAAAACATGTCTGCATGCTTTCTCTGTATATGGTAGTTATGGTCTCTGTGCTCACAGCTTCGGAATTATTAGTGAGATATTTTTTCCCTCTCATGACTTCATCAGTGCTCCCCAGCGCCTTTTAAGTGCAGTGTTTAGACAACCAACAGCACCTCTTCAAATCTTCTTGCATATTTTGTCCCCATTGATCCCCTTCCCTGTGCTTGTTCTATTTAGGTCAGTTAAGACTCAGAAAAGACTGTTTCCTTTTGGTGAAATGTTACTCATCTGACCTGAACATCTTAAAAAATTTAAATTGGAAATCCAATGAAGGCATTGTGGATCTCTTTTGTGATGGCATTATTTTTCTATGTAAGCAGCTTGTTCAGATAATTAACAATAGTGATACTGTGGCTTATTGTTTTGATAGGGAAGGAGAAATTGCCTGATGGCATTTAACTGCCCAATTTAACTTAAGGTATTGAAGTTGTACTGGAAGTCTCAGTGTGTAGAGCTAATGGGTAGCCCCCAAGCACATCACCCCTACCCACACAACCATGTGCACACAGTGTTCTCAGCTACCCAGGCTTCCTTGGGGTCTATATTACTTTATTATAGATAACGGCAGTGGTGGCTTATTGGTCTTATAAATCCACCTACACTAAGCTTTTGAAATCACTGTACTGATAGATGGTCTGAGTCTTTAGACTGTCACACTTATGTTATTTCTGGTTATGACTATTTCTAGGCAGCAAATCGTGGACTAGAGGAGCTGGCTATTACTGGTTTGTTGTATATGTTATGCCAGAAGAAAAGTTGCTATTCTGCTAGACACTGTTTCCATTTATTTTAAACCATTGATTGTACCAAATCCTTAGCAATAGATATAGATGAGTTATCTCTGTTGGCCATCTTTGAGAGAAGGCCAAGAGAGTATAGATTGTATTGTTAGTTCTTTTACGACATGTACATTTCTCACCTCCCAAGGTAGACTGGGAAGTTTGGTCCCTAGGAAAGGGCTGGATCTAAAGCAGGTACCCAGAAAATAGTTAATGGGTTAACTAATTAATATGTTTTTTATTTGGACACAAAGTAGTATTGAAGTTTTATTCTGTCTGGAAAGGAAGATTCAGATCCACTGATAATTATGTAGCCATGGTGGCCAGAGGGCATGTGCTCAGGGAGGCTGCACATTTCAAAGGATACAGTTAAAAAAGCCTCTGGGTTGAACACAAAGATGAATGATCTCTGCAGAGTTTTCTGGGATGACTACAAATAGGGTGTTGGGCAAATGAGGACGAATGATGAGAGATGACACTAGAATGGGGTAGTTAAGGGTGAGACCCAGAAGACCTTGATATTTTCTGGCTAAAGACTTTAAGCTGTGTCTTACGAGCAATGAAACATTAAGAACTTACAAGACCAAATAAAATAGATAATGCATGATCATATTTGGATTTTAGAAAGAGTACTTTAACAATTGTCGATGGATTGGAAGGTGGCAGGAGGAAGGAGAGGAATGATAAAAGAGTATTTCCATAAACTAAGACAATAGCCATGGAGTTATGGACTTGAGTCTCCCGAAAATTCTTAGGTTGAAGCCCTAAATCCTAGAACCTCAGAATGTAACTGGATTTGGAGATAGATCCTTTAAATAGGTAATTAACTTAAAATGAGTCTGTCAGGGTGGGTTTCAATGCAATCTGACGTGTCTTTAGAAGAAGACGAGGTTAGGACACAAGATATACACCAGGGATGTTCATGCTCAGAAAAAAGGCCGTGTGAGGACACAGGGAGAAGGCAGTCATCTGTGAGCAAAAGAGAGAGGCCTCAGGAGAAACCAAACCTGCTGATACCTTGATCTTGGGCTTTCAGCCTCCAGAACTGTGAGAAAATAAATTTCTGTTGCTTAAGCCACCCAATCTGTGGTATTTTGTTATGGCATCTGTATTAGTCAGATTTCTCCAGAGAAACAGAACCAACAGGGTATGTCTGTCTGAATGTTTGTTTATCTATCGATTTATTGTAAGGAATTGGCTCACATAATTATGGAGACTAAGCTGGAGACCCAGGAGGGATGATGGTGTAGTTACAGTCTGTATAGAAAAGCCTGAGAACCAGGAGAGCAGATGATAAAAGTTCCCAAAGCCAGCAGGCTTGAGACTCGAGAAGAGCCAATGTTTTACTTCAAAGTCAAAAGTAGGAAGAGACTGATGTCCCAGCTCAGGCAGTCAGGTAGGAGGAGTTTCCTCTTACTTGAGAAAGGGTCAGGCTTTCTGTTCTATTCAGGCCTTCAGCTGATTGGGTTAGAGCCGCTCATTAGGGAGGCAATCCGCTCTACTTGGTCTACGGATTCAAAGGTGAATCTCATCCGAAAATGCTCTCACAGACACACCCAGAGTAATGTTTGGCCAAAATATCTGGGCACCTCATGGCACAATCATGTTGACACATAAAATCAATCATCACGGCAGCCCTAGCAAACTGTTACACATAGTAATAGCCAATGGAACGCATAAGAGGAGATGGATTTGAGAAATATTTTAAGTGGAATTATAAGGACTTGGTGACTGATCAGATGTGAGGAGTAAAGAAGAATGATGAGTCAATAATATCTTCAGTATTTCTACACCAGATGATGGAGTGGGTGATGTTCAGGGAAAACGTAATGCGCAAACACACACACCAAACTTCTATTACACATGTATAAAAGTTAAGGCGTAAATTGGACTTTAATCACTTACCCAGAGTTCACAATTCTTTGTAGCTATTAGGCGGTTAAACTGGATCTATGCAAACTAATACTGAAGGTAAAAATGATGCATTGAACTCACGAGAGAGACCTTGAGCTCTGTAATCAGAACATTGTAACTCATTTTGCATAGATGTTATATTTTGTTTTGTATTTTTCTCCCCCAGCCCCCATTGGATGAGAAGCCCTGCATTAGAGAGGAATATGAGTGTGTGTGCTTCGATTTGCATACAGGAGAGAATTCCAGCCAGGCAGGTTAACCGTATGTAAAAATGGTTGTCAAAGCCTAGTTTTGAGGGAAGAGAGAGCAAATCTATAGGAAATGGTACATGAACTTAAAGGCACAAAGATCTAGGGCCATTTTGACCGAGAACAAGCAGACACACATTCAGTGGTCTTGAGGTCATTGTTGTTTGATATCTGAGTCATCAGTAAATAGTTACATGTGATGGTCAGGTCTGCTGTTTAATTAGGTAGAGAAACAATAGGCAGGTTTTGGAAATAAACAAAATATAAAAAGAGGTTTGCAGTAAAACTCAATTATGATGTTAAAGCCATTGGCAGGGGAGTGAAAATGTTGACTGGAGTCCCCTCAGGATTGGACAAAGGGGCCAGAGTGGGGTCAGCGAGGGAGAAGGGAGACTTCACAAGCCCTGGCGCCCCAGACCTCTATGAGCAGCCCTGCTGCACCTGCCAGGGGAGGTGCCAAGCTGCAGAATATCTGCCCTGAGTGTTTTTCTCTCTGCGATTTCTCACCCCCACCCTCACAGTCCACTGGCTGGTGCAGGTGGGGGATTGATGAGCCTCAACAAACAGAAAATATGGGAGGAATGAAACACATCCTGTCATAAGAGGCTTTTGCCTTTCCTTGTTATTTGAAAAGCTGCAGCTTCACCTTCAGTCCAGTTGCTCTTCAGGTGGTCTCTTGGGTGAGATGAATTGGTGGGCAGAAGGGTGGACGCCTGTTTGTTGAGAGAGTAATGGCTTAGTTTTGAGAAGCCACTGGCATTCGGCTGTGCAAGGGACTGCTCCGTCTTTGATCTTTCATCTGTTAGTACAGCTGCAAGTGAAAACTCACAAAGAATTGCATTACAAGCCATTTTTTGGTAGAACTTACATGTGATACAGGGAAGTTGGTTCTACATAAGCTGCTGACAGCCTTTTGTGAAATAAATTTACCCTTGATTACAGGTCTTTTAATCAAGGGTAAATTTATTTTTACTCTTTGTGGGGAGGGGGTGGGAGCAGAGAGAGAAGGTAGAAGAGTGGTGAGCAGATATAAATGCAGGGTAAGTCATTTGTCCAGTTAATAGAAAAAGCAATAGCAGTATTTATGAGAATTTATCTCTGCAACACACATATATACATACATGAAAGTATTTACCGCGTGAGTGAGCTTGGAAGCAGACTGTGCCCTGGTTGAACTTTCAGGTGACTGCAGCCTTGGCTGATGTTGATTACAGCCTTGTGAGAGACTTTGGGATGGAAGATCTGGCTAAACCACACCTGGATTACTGACTCACAGACACTGAGATAATACACTGTGTTGTTTTAAGCTGCTGAGTTATGGGGTAGATTGTTACACAGTAGTAGATAACTAATATACAACCTAAGATTTTGGATAAGCATAACTTCAACTGGGGACTAAGCCAATTACAGCAAAGAGATTTCTGTTGACACTAGAAATACTCAAATTCAAACTGTTGTCCCCATCCTCCCACCCCAACCCTTACCAGGATTGTATGTGGCCCTTGACAGGTTGCTATGCCACATCTCAGTTTACTCAGGTTGAAGAAGTAAAGTGATGGTCAAAGTTACTGATTTCAAAGACTCCTTTGGTTATACGTTAATCTTAAGACTTTTTTTGGTAAGAAATTAGACCTAATTATTACAGTGAATGGTACCCAAAGCTGATAAAGAATCAGCTAAGCCACACTTACCAGCCCATTTAGGAACATCAGGTTAAATAAACCATTAATAGGAATGAGCCCTGCAAAGACAGAAAAAATACAAGTTAAAGCATAACAGCTCCTTTTTAAAGAACCTCTTTTTTTTTTTTATTCCCACATCCAAATATGACAATTACTTCTTGGTGTTTTTCCTGCTTGGGGCTTAGGATGGTCAGCTATCCTGAGGCCATGGTAATAGTTATACTGTTAATTTATTACTCTTTACACTCAGATGCAGTCCCAGGCCTTGGAGCTCTGCAAAAATTTGTATGGACGTCTGGACAGAAAATGACTCTTCTCCTACCACGAAGTTGCCAGCTCTGGTACCTGCTTTGTTTTTTCTTCTTCTTCTTCTGTTTTTTTTTTTTTTTTTTTGAATGTGATTGATGCTCTTTTTTCTTCTTGGGGGTGAGAAGACTGACATCCTACTTAGTCTAGAAAACTTAGTCTAGAACTGTGCTGTTCATTAGAAATATCCAAGCCACAAACTCTAGCCCTATATGTAATACTAAATTTTCTAGTAACCACATTAAAAAATAAAAAGAAACAGTTGAATTTAATATTAATAATATGTTTTATTTAGCCCAATATATCCAACGTCTTATCACTTCAATGTGCAATAGTTATAAAAATCATTAATTAGATAGCTTATTTTTTTTTTTTTTTTTTTTTTTTGCGGTACGCGTGCCTCTCACTGTTGTGGCCTCTCTCGTTGCGGAGCACAGGCTCCGGACGCGCAGGCTCAGCAGCCATGGCTCACAGGCCCAGCTGCTCCGCGGCATGTGGGATCTTCCCGGACCGGAGCACAAACCTGCGTCCCCTGCATCGGCAGGCGGACTCTCAACCACTGCGCCACCAGGGAAGCCCCAGATAGCTTACATTTTTTTTTCATATTAAATCTTTAAAATCCAGCATGGATTTTATTGTACTTACAACACATACTAGTTCACCCACATTTCAAGTGCTCAATAGCTGCATTTGCTTGATGGTTACTGTACTGGACGATGCTTGTCTAGAATGTGTGCGGAGCAGCCCTTGCCTCTCAGGCTACTTAGGACCCAGCGTCATGCCACTCTGCAGCCTCCTAATGAACTGCCCCATTCTTTCAGCCCCGCGATCTTCCTATTCTGTTCCCTCCTCCGCTGTCAGCTCTTTCAATTTTCCAGCTTTCTCATGCTGTATAATCCGGCTATACTTGGGGATGATAATTCAACAAAAGGTTCTTGGGATGCTCCTCTAAAGCTGTCTTTTTTAAAAAATTTTATTTATTTATTCATTTATTTAATTTTTGGCTGCATTGGGTCTTTGCTGCTGCACGTGGGTTTTCTCTAGTTGCTGAGAGCCGGGGCTGCTCTTTGTTGTGGTGTGCAGGCTTCTCATTGTGGTGGCTTCTCTTGTTGTGGAGCATGGGCTCTAGGTACGCAGGCTTCAGTAGTTGAGGCTTACGGGCTGTAAAGCGCAGGCTCAGTAGTTGTGGTGCACGGGCTTAGTTGCTCTGCAGCATGTGGGATCTTCCCGGACCAGGGCTCGAACCTGTGTCCCCTGCATTGGCAGGCAGATTCTTAACCACTGCGCCACCAGGGAAGCCCCTAAAGCTGTCTTTTGAAACAGGAAACATAATAGGATATACATTATGGCAACATTCAAACTGTTCATCAATTATCCATTACATCTGCCATCTCCCTTCTGCCAATCGAGGTAACTATGTTGTTACCAAAAAAAAAAATCTTATTTTAATTATAATCCAATCAGAAGAAGCATCCATTATGTAGAGTGCTTTGGCATGTTCTAAGAATTTAATTTTTGCACAAATAGTGGAGTAAATACTGCAGAGAGGAAGGGGCTGGCTTCTTTCTTCATTAATTCAGTCATTCAGAAAATACAGAGCACTGGCTAGGCGGAGGCATTGTGTTTGGTGGGGGACACAAAGTTATATAGATCCTGGCCCCTGCTCTTGGGAAAGTCACAACCTGAAAGTGAAGTTGATCCCTGAGAAGATGCCCAGCATGGCCACGTGCCTCTACGAGGGCTCTAACTCGGGCGATGGGGAGACATCTTGGAAGAGGCGAACTTGCGCTAAGTATGGAAAGTTTGGGTCAGGTTTTGATGTGTCACCATGGATGAGAAGGGAGAGGCACAGAGATTATTTCAGAGACTGTCATGATTCTATGACACGGAGAGGTAAAACCATACATTGAAAATATATGCATGGATATATCTTTTTGATAGGCTGAAATGGAGAGGGGCTGGGAGGACCCTGTGAGCTGTGAGCATACACAACTAGTTCAAGCTAGATTGTGGTAGGATTTTCCTGCGGCACTAGGAGACTATATCTCATTTTCTTGGCTGGGTGGAGCCAAGGAAGAGTCTAAGCAGAACTGTAAGAAGATCATAGCTGTGCTTTTGGAGGATGGACCTGAAATGTGTGTGCATTTGTGCATAGAAGTCTGGGGGGAGGAAGCAGCGGGGAGGGCTCCAAACACTTTGTCTCTCGTGGGAACAAACAATATTAAAGTAATGGGTTTATGCATTTTTTGACCTTTAAAAAATGGTATTTTCAGCAAACTTCCTCCTCCCCACCTCACCCTTGTTAAATATTTCATCTCAACTGGAAAATACCCACAACAATACTTTTTTTTTTATAGTTTTAGCCTTTCAGTAATAAACCAAAACAAACAGTGGGGAGCTTAAAAGGCCTTTCAGCTGAGAAAGATGAAAGCAGATGCCTCTGGTTTAGATTATTGTTAGAAAGCACAAGAGTCTTTTGCTTCTGGAAATCCTATGAGGAAGAGCGAGCGGGAGGAAGAGCTGGTGCCATGACCACCCCATCCCTGACCTGACATTCTGGTGGTATTTCTTACTCACCGAGGGCGTGTACATGCGGCCAAGAATCTCGTTATCTGAAGTGGGATCTTGCTTCCCCTCCCTGTAGCTGGAACCCTCTTGTTTTTCAACCTGTAGGGAAAGCCCCAGGGAGGGAGATGAAGACACAGGTACTCATTTTTCCACAAAACTACTGAGGAAACAGCAATGCCTTTATTAATGATCTGGGTGCAGCAACAAAGGTAGCTTCAGGCTGGAAGGGATGGTTTCTTAATGCAGCTCTTTGCTTAGACCACTAACTTAGGTGCATTTGTCACTATAACATTGAATCGTCCAGAGCTCCAGTTTTTTTAGCAACAAACAAACATGCATTCCTTGTCTGCTTACACTGTTCCTTGCCACGAGTCTTTGTTCAATCCATTCCTTCCACCCAGAAAAGCCTGCCAACTCATGTTCAGCCAACATTTGTTCGGCCGACATTTAATGAGAACTTACTGTGTGCTGGAGCCCAAGGATTCAGAGGCAAATAAAACATAGTCTTTCAAAAGTGCATGGGCAAGTACACAGGTGCTAAAATATCTTGTGACAAGTACCATGATTGGCAATGTCTTTAAGACTCTGTGGGGACTTCCCTGTGGTTAAGAATCTGCCTGCCAGTGCAGGGGACATGGGTTCGAGCCCTGGTCCAGGAAGATCCCACATGCTGTGGAGCAACAAAGCCTGTGCACCACAACTACTGAGCCCTTGTGCCACAACTACTGAAGCCCACGTGCCTAGAGCCCATGCTCCACAAAAAGAGAAGCCACCACAATGAGAAGCTCATGCACTGCAATGAAGAGTAGGACCCCCTCGCTGCAACTAGAGAGAGCCCATGTGCAGCAACAAAGACCCAACACAGCCAAAAATAAATAAATAAAAACAAATAAATTTAAAAAAACAGAAAAAAATAAAAGACTATGTGGACTGCCAGCCTGTAAGGTCAGGAAGTCTTCTCAGAAGACAGGATGTCTTCTTCTCAATTAATGACTTAGGAGCTAACCTCCTTCCAAGACCCATCCACATTCAGCACATCTCTCCTGACCTTGTGTCTTCTTTCTCTGAGCATTGCCACTTGTCCCTCATGTGCTTTTCTTTGTTTCCACGCATAAGGAGATTATGTGGTATTTTTCTTTCTCCATCTGACTTATTTCACTTAGCATAATGCCCTCAAGGTCCATGTGTGTTGTTGCAAATGATAAAGAGTTCCTTCTTTTTCATGACTGCATAGTATTCCTGTGTGTGTGTGTGTGTGTGTGTGTGTGTGTGTGTGTGTACGTGTACATACCACATTTTCTTTATTCATTCATCCTTGGTGGACACTTAGGTTGTTGCCATGTCTTGGTATTGTAAATGATTCTGCATCGAACCTAGGAGTGCATATATCTTTTCAAGTTAGTGTTTTTGTTTTCTTTGGATGAATACCCAGAAGTGGAATTGCTGGGTCATATAATAGTTCTATTTTTATTTTTTTAAAGAACATCCATACTGTTTTCTGTAGGGGTTGCACCAATTTAAATTCCTATCAGCAGTGCCTGGGGGTTCCCTTCTCACCACATCCTCGCTAACACTTGCTATTTCTTGCATTTTTGATAACAGCCATTCTAACAGGTGAAAGGTGATACGTGGTTTGAATTTGCATTTCCATGATAATTAGTGATGTTGAGCATGTTTTCATGTACCTATTGGCCATCTGTATGTCTTCTTTGAAAATTGTCTATTCAGATCCTCTGCCCATTTTTAAATTAGATTGTTTGTTCATTGTTAAATTAGATTGTTCATTTTGTTATCCTTTGCTGTACAAAGAAGCTTTTTAGTTTGACGTAGTCCAACTTGTTTATTTTTGCTTTTGATGACTTTGCTTTTGGTGTCAAGTCTAAAAAATCATTGCCAAGGCAGGTGTCAAGGAGCTTACCACCCATGTTTTCTTCTAGGAGTTTTTTTGTTGTTATATTTATTTCTTTTTCTGGTTATGTTTATTTTTTAGACTGTTGCCTTTCTCTTTATTGGAACAAACAATTAAAGTAATGGACTTATGTATATTTTGACTTTTTAAAAAAGAATAATTTCAACAAACTTCTTTATCCCCCAAGTCTTTGTTAAATATTCTTTATGAACTAGGTAGCATATGGTATCACTCGTGGGAGGGGTGTCCATCAAGACTGGGTTATGTTAAGTGAGCTCATTCCTTCATTCTCTCATTTAATAACCACATTTTAAGCACCTGTATGTTTTACGAACAAAACAAATCATAGTCCTTCCCTCATGAAGCTTATATGGTAGTGGTAGCATAATACAGTAGATAAAAATATAAAACAAACAAACAAACAAAACTTGGTAAGAAGCACTGTGAGCCAAAATAATGAAAAATAAAGCTTTGGGGAAAGTGGGCCTATGATTTTTCTTTTCTCATACTGTGCTTATTTTCATAAATGTATATGTTGGCTGCCTCCATGGTCCACAGGGAAGATTTGATGCAGGTGGATGTAGTGCAGGGGATTATAGGAGTGGCTCTGAGCCACACAGGGGGCTGTGTTGTGGATGAGTAGTGGGCACAAGCTTGGATCTGCTTTTAGGGAGTCTTGCTGAGTTGATGTTAACTCTCAAGATGTCCTGAAGCAGACACCTAGGCATCCAGAGCCCCATGAGGGTCCCCCAGGGTCACACGCCTCACTTCCTCAGAATGCTGCTCCCTTTCCTGCAGGGTGTGCTGGGACATCCCCAAGCTCCTCCTGTGCTTTCCTTGTAAATGCCAGCAGAGTTTGGGGCCATTAGAGATGCCAGCCAAAAAAAGTGAGCAAGTCAGCTTTAATTTCTGACAAAGGTATAAATTAAAAGTGCAAATTATGTGCTTTGAAAGAAGGTAAATTTGAGTGCTGGGGAGAGGAGAATTTAATTCAGGATGGTAAAGCAACACCCGCCATCCCCATGATGACCAGAGCCTGGTTTCAAATGGATTTCTTTCTCTTTCCCTAAGTGACAGACAGAAAGGGCCAGGCAGGCTACCCTGAGTAGTGAGGAATGTTTGCCATTTGCTTGGTATAGTTGGTATAAAGAACCACCAGATAACTTACCATATTAAAGCAATTTATGACCTTGTGCATCTGGTGGAAGACTTTTTTTTCAGTTTTATTGAGATATAATTGACATATAACATTGTATTAGTCAAAGTGCACAGCATAATGATTTGATATATCTATACATTGCTAAATCATCACCACAATAAATCTAGTTAACATCTGTCATCTCACATAATTACACTTTTGTGTGTGTGTTGAGAGCTTTTAAGACCTACTCTTTTAGCAACATTCAGATATACAAAACAGTATCGTTAAACTGTAGTCACCGTGCTGTACATTACATCCCCAGAACTTATTTATCTTATAACTGGAAGGTTGTACCTTTTGACCCCCTCATCCTTCTGAAGTCTGTTTAAAGTGAGGCTTAAAATGCCCCTCGTTCTTTTTTTGTATAGCTCGAGCTTTAGCAGTAAGCTCTGAGGCTTGAGTAAATTCCAGAATTGGGAGAGGTGTCCCACAGTTGGAGGCTGCAAAGAGCAAGACACTGTGGGTGGTGACATGCTTTTCCTCTCTGGGTCACTCTCAGGACCCCAGCCAGAGTCTCCCTGGACCAGGCCCAGATGGAACAGCCTGACCAGCTGGCACAGCAGTTGGCCTTCCTTGTGTGTTAGATGTGAGATGTGTGTGGTGAACCATCTGACAGCCAACCAACATGCTCTAATTGGTGGCTGCTGGGTGCCCTCCCCATGCAAGATTACCATGGGGCTAGACAGCCTGAAGGAGTGAGGCAGATGCCACGCTCCATGCAGGCACCACGCGCCGGAGGGCTCGCTGATGGCCGTGCACCTGCAGCTGGCCTTGGACAGTGGTTCTCGCCCTTTGGTGTGAAATAAGAATTTCTAGAGGTTCTTGTTAGACTGGATTCCTAGATCCCACCCTGGGAGATTCTGATTTATTGGGTCTGAGTTGGGATTTAGAAATGTGAGCTTTTGGCAAGCACTCCTGGACATCCTGCTGTTATGTAGATGAAAGCAGTTTGAGAAGCCCTACCTTTATGCAGCTCAGCCCTATCTTTTTTTTTTTCTTTTAATCTACTAGGAGCTTTACTTTTTTAAACCACTTTACTGAGATATGATTGACATATAAAAAGCGGTACACATTTAATGGATACCGCTCGATGAGTTCGGGAATAAGTACGCACCTGTGAAACCATCACCACCATCAAGGCCAGAAATATACCCATTACCTCCCAAAGTCTCCTTCCATCCCCTTTATTATTATTATTATTTATTATTATTTTGTGGTGAAGAACACTTAAGATCTACCTTCCTAGGAAATTGTAAGTATACAATACACCACTGTTAGCCATAGGCATTGTGCTGTATAGTAGATCTCCAGAAGTTATTTATCCTGCATAACTGAAACTTTGTATCATTAAGCATTATCTCCCCATTTCCCGGTAACCACCATTCTATTCTCTGCTTCTATGAGTTTGACTATTTTAGATTCCACATATAACTGAGATCATAAAGTATGTCTCTTTCTATGTCTGGCTTATTTCACTCAGCATAATGCCCTCCAGGTCCATTCATGTTGTCACAGATGGCAGGATTTCCTTCTTTTTTAAGACAGCCCAGTCTTTGATGGGAGTAAATGCTGCAGGGTCCCAGGAGCAGGACTGCTGGAGTCAGCTTTTTATAAGAGTCTAGCCTTTCTCTATAGGAATTATAGCCCTAATTCCTACAGCAGTGGTCCCCAACCTTTTTGGCACCAGGGACCGGTTTCGTGGAAGACAGTTTTTACACGGACGGGGGTGGAGTTGGGGGGTGGAGGGGAGGGTTCAGGCGGTAATGCGAGCGATGGGAAGCGATGGGCAGCAGCAGAGGAAGCTTCGCTCGCTTGCCTGCTGCTCACCTCTTGCTGTGCGGCCCGGTTCCTTACAGGCCTCGGACCAGCACCAGTCTGTGGCCCGGGGGTTGGGGACCTCTGCCCTACAACTATGACCACGGTGAGGTGGCTCACAGTCAGTGTTGGCAAAGTTGTCCCCTCCTTGGTACAGAAAAGGAAAGCCATTCAAAGGAGACAAAAGGAGGAGCTTACTGAAATACTACAATCATTACTACTGCTATTACCAATATATAAAATTGTGATCGTTTATTGGGAGCTACTATAGCTCATGTAGTGTTCTGAATTCTCTGCCTCTTTACTGTGTTTAATTCTAAAGAGTAATCTTTGAGGTCTCTACTGTTATTACCCCCATTTTACAGGTGAGGAGACTGAGGGAGAAAGAGAGTACATAATTTGTCTGGGGTCGCGCAACTGGTAAATGAACAGTTCATGATTAAGGAACCCCAGTGTGGAGGCCTCCTACTGCATGAAATTGCATGGGACTGGAACAAGAGAATGCTTTCCACTTCTGGTCTTTAATTTTCTCACTCATAAAATAAGGGGTTTGGATATTATGACCTCTCAGCTGGTCTGACTTTGTCCAACCTGTGCAGTCAAACAGGGCCCTGCGATCCGAAGGGTCCTAGGCTTGGATTCATGCTTTGCTGTTGCCATCTTGAAATTGCTAATAATTTTTGAACAAGGAACTCCATGTTTTCATTTTTCACTGGACCCTGCAAAATATAAAGCTGATCTTGGCTCTCAAGGGCTCTTCTGGTTACACCGTATTTTTTTCTCAACTCCTTTATAGATCCTTAACAATTCCCTGTGCATCCTTGGCCCTGGAACAGCCTTTTGCAGAGGCAGTGGAGCAATGGGCTGACCTGAGCTTCACAGTGAATGGAGTTTCTGGGCTGGTGATGAGTGCCCACGGTGTGTCTGCAGGGGCTGATGGTAGACGGCTGGTGAAGCAGAGCACACAGAGAGCTCTTAGTGGCTAAGGGTGGTATCTCATACAAACAGCCACGTCCCTAGCCAACCGCAGGTATTGTGAGTGTTATCACTAAGTGACCCATCTACAGCAGTCCCTCAGTGCAGAAAACGGATGAGGACTCAAAGTTGAAGTTAATGAATTCAGTTCTCCCAGAGAGGCATTTTGGGCCTTTGCTGGCAGCCCCTCACTCATTCTTTGGCCCTGGTCTCCACCTCCCCCACTTACTCACCAGCAGCCCTGCTCCCAACACTCTGGACTCCCAGGGGTTTATCCCCATGCATGTTGCCTGGAACAAGCTTTCCAAAACATTGTTTTTTTCCTGACAATATCTAGTGTTACTACTATACACACAGTGCACAAATTCATCACACTTGCTGCTAGAAAGGTTTAGCTCTGGAACAAGTGAAGGAAATGGTTATTGAGTGCTTATCACGTGACCTCCTTACTCTCTTCCCCCAGCTCTTCCTCTAAGTAAAGTCTTAGTCCCACTTAACTTCTAAGGAAAAAAAATTAAAGGGTGCTTATCAGGGTTAATAACTTAGATTCCTATCAGCACCAAAACAAAAAATTCAGACACAGACAGTCCATCCAAGGTGTAGGATAAAAGGTTCATTCTTCACACCTTGACGCTTATAGGCAGAACAGAGATAAGCCATGAGGGAAGTGTCTGCATGTTCCTGTGTGTGACAGAGTGTTAGTGTTAGTGTTAGTGTGTGTGTGTGTGTGTGTGTGTGTGTGTATGTGTAGACTAGGAAGGCAAAGAAAGGGATGACCAGTTATCTTGCCTTAAGTGAGGCATTTCCCCTTCCTTCCTCCCTCTCTCATTCCAGGGTCTAGATCTTTTACAAATTATGTTTTGAACAGTTTCCCCCTCATCTAAGCTTAGCCATCACTTCCTCCCAGAAACCTGTGTGCACCCAGCCCCGGTCTGGGTCAGAGGTCTACTTTTAACCCCCAGAGCATGCATACCTAGTAGCCTCCTTGTGCTTGCACCCCTCCAAATTGCAGTTATTTACTTACTCATATGTAGCCTCAGGGGCTGTTATCTCCATACGGGCTGGCAGTGAGACTGTCTTGTTCACTGCTGTAGCCCCAGTGAGGATTAATAAATATTTGTTAAAAGCATGAATAAACAGCATGAGGAGGAGCTCATGGCAACAACTGAGTCCTAGTGTCTCAGGTGTGAAGACAGATGTTTTGAGTGGGGTACAGTGGGGGCAGCTCCACCTGCATGGCCCAGCCAGGAAAGGTGTTTATAAGTCTGTGTTTCTTCAGTGCTTACCGGGTGCCCCATGCAAAGGACTTCACTTACATCACTCTGTTTAATCCTTATAACAACAAAGTGGGTCCTGATTAAGATTTTATGGAGAAAGTAACTGATCTTGAACTGAATCTTGAAAGTTGTTCAGGCATAGAAGACAGAGAAGGGCTTTCCATTCATAGAGAGCAGATTGAGCTCTGTCCCAGGGGTGTGAAAACAGCTCAGGTGAGTGTGTCTATGGCTAGAAGTCAGAGTGGTGGAGTGAAATGAGATGACAATGCTGAACTTTACTTGAGTCCTGTGCTCCTGGAGATAGCTTTTAGGAAGTCTCCCCACCCTTTTGTGTTCCAAGAAAATCTAACCACAAAAACAATCACTGTGATCTCACATATTCCTAGATAGGCCCATCTCAGTTCTTCTTCATAACTTCCATAGGACTTGCCCATGACTCCCTGGTTTACCTGTCTATTATCAAATTCAAAGCCCCTTCCTGTTCTTTGATATGTTCCTCATTCGTTCTTCCTATTGCAATAGCCTGAATAAAATCATCTCCTTAGTTGTCTGACACACTTTGTCCTGCACAGGGGTTACATCTGGCAAAGCAGAGAGGGAACAGATCATGGAGACCTTGTAAGCCATGGGCAGGAGCTTGGACTTCCTCCTGTATGCATGGGAAGGCAGTGATGGGGCTAAAGAGTTTTTAACAGAAGAATGGAAAAGTCAGACACTCATTGTAGAAAGCTCATTCTGCTTTCTGTATGTGATAAGGATTAGAGGGAGAATTAATTAAGACAAAGAAATTTCAAATTCTAATAAGAAAGGATGGGGCTCTGAGCTCACATGGGGTGGGCTATGGGTGATGTGCCAAGGGTGGTACTCTCCTGGACATACATGGTACCTAGATGTGAGACCAAGGGAAGGGTCTAGGAAGGTTCCCATTTGTGTCAGGGTGGTGTCAGTTCACTGGCACCATCAGCCATCATGAGAGAGGTGGTCCTTAATCTGGACCATGGAAAATGATCAGCATGGAAAGCCACAGGTAGGCCAACGGCATGTAAAAGGTTAAAGCAGGTTATGATAGCACTATCAGACACAGAACTCAGAAGCAGATGCCTTCAAGGCTCTACAAATGTCCTTATAAATGGAAATTAGGGGGAGGAGGCTTAAGGCATACATAGCTTCCCTTTATCTAACTGGACCATGGTTTTATTTTTTGCCAAACTATAGTTCTGCTTCCATTGGAAAAGAGATCCCCTAACATTATGAGCCCAGCCTAAATAGCATCAAGGAAGGCTGCAAGGAAGATGGAAGATGTGGACATCAAAGCACCCAGAGAGATGGCTGTTAGAGTTTTCATTCGGTCCCTCCACTGTTCCATTGTTGGTTAGTGATAATGAGGCCTAATTGGAGACCTGGTTCTGGGCTCCCTCAGCCTCTCACCTGCAAATCAACACTAAGGAAATGTGAGCATTTTGTGGCAATCAAAGGGAGAGTTGTTTTTTGGTAGGTGCCACACTTGAAGGCAGTGGATGATTCAGGTGCTTATTCCTCAGGGAGAGAGGCACCTTTGTTATATGTCTTTACAAGCCTGTGCTCAGGCTGGAGCTATGAACTGTAGACAGCCTGGTGAAGCGTTCTTCTCAGTTGTTCTCAAGATATTGGTGGCTTTTTTTTTTTTAAGTGTTTTTCACACATTAATACCATTTTCAGGCTTTAAAAAAAATTCAGTGTTTGATTGCATGAAAGCTTAGTGTAGATGTAAGCACTTTCCTGGATTCTCAGTAAGAAATGTTACATTAACGTAATTACAGTGATGATGATTCATCATCAGGCCCAGGTATGATGGTACCCTGGTATCATGAATCTGGGCCTGCAGAAAACCCTTCACGTAGAGCTCTGACTTCATCTCTTTCCTCCGAGTTTGATATCGCCCCTCTGCATGGTGGCGGCCCAGGGATGCATCAAGCCTAGGCTACACCTGGGGACTCCCCTCAACCCAGTGCCTTCAGGACAGTTCATTTGCTGGTAGCTTCCCAGTTGCTTCTGAACCCAGCCTTCTGCCCTGATATCCAGGCCTAGAGAGCCAGCTGTTCACTACATCTCACCACCTGGATTCTCCGTAGAAATCACAAAACCCACAGATCTCAGTATGGAGTTAGTCATCTTTCCTATCCTTGAAGCCTTCTCCCTCCAAACTGCAATGACTCAAACGTCAAAAGGGAAGCATTCTGAGAGAGATTTCTAGAGGAAGTGATACTAAACATAAAGGATACAGAGATATTAGCCAGGCAAACCCTGCAGAATGTGACTGGGCCTGCAAGTAGGTCAGGAATTTGGTAAAGGGCTTCTTCCTGGGTCTTGGGTGGATGGTCAAGCTATACAGCTACTCGTCCAAGATGTCCTCCTACTTGAAGAAGCCACACACAACAAACAGAGTGCTGACACTGAGGTATTGATTGTGCTCTCACAATTCATCTCTCCTTCTCTTCCCTTTCTTCTCTATATTTTAATCATTTACTGGAAGCCTGTTATAAAAATCTGAAGGTCTTGACTTTCTATTAGCAATCTTCATAATTTCAAAATATCCTCTTCTGTAAGTAACCAGAGAATGGCAGCTTTCCCAGAGTAATACCCAGGTCAGTGACTAAATCCTGTAAATCAACAGAACCGAAGAGGGCCAGGGACTTTGTATGAATTTGTGAGAAAGGGAGAGACTGGGGGGTGGGGAAAAATTAAGATGATTGAAAAAGGTCTTTTCTTTTTTTTTAATAGATCTTTATTGGAGTATAATTGCTTCACTTGTACTGTGTTAGTTTTTGTTGTACAACAAAGTGAATCAGCCATATGCATACATATATCCCCATATCCCCTCCCTCTTGAGTCTCCCTCACACCCTCCCTATCCCGCCCCTCTAGGTGGTTGCAAAGCACCGAGCTGATCTCCCTGTGCTATGCTGCTGCTTCCCACTAACTAACTGTTTTACATTTGGTAGTGTATATACGTCAATGCTACTCTCACTTCGCACCAGTTACCCCCTCCCCTCCCCATGTCCTCAAGTCCATTCTCTATGTCTACATCTTTATTCCTGCCCTGCCACTAGGTTCATCAGTACCATTTTTTTGGTTGTTTTTTTAGATTCCGTATATATGTGTTAGTATACGGTATTTGTTTTTCTCTTTCTGACATACTTCACTCTGTATGACAGACTCTAGGTCCACCCACCTCACTACAAATAACTCAGTTTCGTTTCTTTTTATGGCTGAGTAATATTCCATTGTATATATGTGCCACATCCTCTTTATCCATTCATCTGTTGATGGACATTTAGTTTGCTTCCATGTTCTGGCTATTGTAAATAGTGCTGCAATGAACATTGTGGTATATGTCTCTTTTTGAATTTGGTTTTCTCAGGGTATATGCCCAGTAGTGGGATTGCTGGGTCATATGGTAGTTCTATTTTTAGTTTTTTAAGGAACCTCCATACTGCTCTCCATAGTGGTTGTATCAATTTACATTTCCACCAACAGTGCAGGAGGGTTCCCTTTTCACCACATCCTTTCCAGCATTTATTGTTTCTAGATTTTTTGATGATGACTATTCTGACCAGTGTGAGGTGATACCTCATTGTAGATTTGATTTGCATTTCTCTAATAATTAGTGATGTTGAGTATCTTTTCATGTGCCTCTTGGCCATCTGTATGTCTTATTTGGTGAAATGTCTATTTAGGTCTTCTTCCCATTTTTTAATTGGATTGTTTGTTTTTTTGATATTGAGCTCCATGAGCTGTTTATATGTTTTGGAGATTAATCCTTTGTCCGTTGTTTCATTTGAAAATATTTTCTCCCATTCTGAGGGTTGTCTTTTCATCTTGTTTATGGTCCCCTTTGCTGTGCATGAGCTTTTAAGTTTAATTAGGTCCCATTTGTTTATTTATTTATTTTATTTTCATTACTCTAGGAGGTGGGTCAAAAACGATATTGCTGTGGTTTATGTCAAAGAGTGTTTTTCCTATGTTTTCCTCTAAGAGTTTTATAGTGTCTGGTCTTAAAAAGTCCAGGACCAGATGGCTTCACATGCAAATTCTATCAAAAATTTAGAGGAGAGCTAACGCAGATCTTCTCATACTATTCCAAGAAATTGCAGACAGAGGAACACTCCCAAATTCATTCTACAAAGCCACCATCACCCTGATATTAAAACCAGAAAAAGACATCACACAGAAAAGAAAATTATAGACCAGTATCACTGATGAACATAGATGCAAAAATCCTGAGCAAAATACTAGGAAACAGAATCCAGCAACATATTAAAAGGATCATATACCATGATCAAGTGGGATTTATCCCAGGGATGCAAGGATTCTTCATTGTATGCAAATCAAACAATATGATACACCATACTAACAAATTAAGGAATAAAAACCATATGGTCATCTCAATAGGTCGAGAAAAAGCTTTTGACAAATTCAACACCCATATATGATAAAAACCCTCCAGAAAAATGGGCATAGTAGGAACCTACCTCAACATAATAAAAGCCATATATGACAGACCCACAGCAAACATCATACTCAATGATGAAAGACTGAAAGCATTTCCCCTAAGATGAGGAATAAGACAAGGATGTCCACTCTCGCCACTCTTATTCAACATAGTTTTGGAAGTCCTAGCCAAGGCAATCAGAGAAGAAAAAGAAATAAAAGGAATACAAATGGGAAAAGAAGTAAAACTGTCATTGTTTGCAGATGACATGATATTATACATAGAAAATCCTAAAGATGCCACCAGAAAACTACTAGCACTAATCAATGAATTTGGTAAGGTTGTAGGATACAAAATTAATGAATAGAAATCTCTGGCATTCCTATACACTAACAACGAAAGATCAGAAAGAGAAATTAAGGAAACAATCCTATTTACTATTGCAACAAAAATAATAAAGTACCTAGAAATCAACCTACCTAAGGAGGCAAAAGACTTGTACTCAGAAAACTATAAAACACTGATAAAGGAAATCAGAGATAACATAAACAGATGGAGAAATACACCATATTCTTGGATTGGAAGAATCAATATCGTGAAAATGACTGTACTACCCAAAACAATCTACAGATTCGGTGCAATCCCTATCAAACTACCAATGGCATTCTTCACAGAATTAGAACAAAAAATTTTACAATTTGTATGGAAACACAAAAGACCCCAAATAGCCAAAGAAATCTTAAGAAAGAAAAACGGAGCTGGAGGAATCAAGCTCCCTGACTTCGGACTATACTACAAAGCTGCGGTAACCAAGACTGTATGATACTGGCACAATAACAGAAATATAGATCAATGGAACAGGATAGAAAGCCCAGAGATAAACCCATGCCCATATGGTCACCTAATTTATGATAAAGGAGGCAAGGATATACAATGGAGAAAAGACAGCCTCTTCAATAAATGGTACTGGGAAAACTGGACAGCTACATGTAAAAGAATGAAATAGAACACTCCCTAACACCATACACAAAAATAAACTCCAAATGGATTAAAGGTCTTGTTTTTATTTAGTAATTCCTCTTTCTTTCAGAGCTTTGATTTGGAACTTAAGGTGTGTTGGTCCATGGTAGGGGAGCCAGCAGCAGCTGCTCTATTTATTTGGTCCTCAGTGAAGCCTCTGAGGACAGTAGCTCCTTCTGTTTTAGGAGAGGTAATGTGTGCTTGGTGGGGATGGTGAATGGGGAGATTTAGTAAGGAAGGAGATATTTGTGTGGAATAAAGGATTGTTTTCTCAATGTGAATGAAGTATATTAATGAAGAAATATGACCAGTTTTCTGTCTTTTACATGTTCCCAAAGTGATTGTGATCAGTTGAATGATGATATTTCCCATGGCCTTTAATCCACACTACTGTGTCTCCCTGCACGGTAGCGTGAAAAGTTGTTTCCATGTGCATGTTATGAACCTACAGTATCTAAAACCCTTGTGCCTTTCGGTGGGAATGTAAATTGATATAGCCACTATGGAGAACAGTATGGAGGTTCCTTAAAAAATTAAAAATAGAACTACCATGCGACCCAGCAATCCCACTACTGTGCATATACCAGAAGAAAACCATAATTCAAAAAGAGTCATGTACCACAATGTTCATTGAAGCTCTATTTACAATAGCCAGGACATGGAAGCAGCCTAAGTGTCCATCAACAGATGAATGGATAAAGAAGATGTGGCACATATATACAATGGAATATTAGTCAGCCATAAAAAGAAATGAAATTGAGTTATTTGTAGTGAGGTGGATGGACCTAGAGTCTGTCATACAGAGTGACATAAATCAGAAAGAGGAAAACAAATACCGTATGCTAATACATATATATGGAATCTAAAAAAAAAAAAGTTATGAAGAACCTAGGGGCAGGACAGGAACAAAGACGCAGTTGTAGAGAATGGACTTGAGGACACAGGAAGGGGGAAAGGTAAGCTGGGACGAAGTGAGAGAGTGGCATGGACATATATACACTACCAAATGTAAAATAGGTAGCTAGTGGGAAGCAGCTGCATAGCACAGGGAGATCAGCTCAGTGCTTTGTGACCACCTAGAGGGGTGGGTTAGGGAGAATGGGAGGGAGACGCAAGAGGGAGGAGATACGGGGATATATGTATATATGTAGCTGATTCACTTTGCTATAAAACACAAACTAACACACCATTGTAAAGCAACTGTACTCCAATAAAGATGTTAAAAAAAAAAACACCTTAGTGCCAAGCAGCCAGGAGATTGTGGTGCAGAAGGAGGCGTGCATGTGTGTGTATATGTGTGTGTGCGTGTGTGTGCGTGAATGGGTTGGTTGGACATGTGTGTGCATCAGTGTAGAAACGTGAGCTCTGTTTCTGTCTGAAAGCATTTGCAAGGTGTTTTGCAAGTGAAGGCCCATTTCTTTATAAAAATAGAATTGCTTTTCTAAGATAGAAATGCTGAGTAAGGAGAAGGATGGCTCTGAGTTTTAGAAGGAGCTTTCCAGAAATTGGTGCAAGGAACTTGCTAATGGTACTGGAAGATAGAAGGAGAGATGCTCAGACCATACTGTGTTTTGCATTTCAATCTCTGTGGATCCGCTCTCCCTGCCTATGCATATTTAAAATTCCTTTCAATATATAAATAGGATAATTCTCTTTCTACATCCCCACCAGAGTTCATTCAGCAGGCACAAAAGGAATTGCACATCCAGGCCTGTCTTTTCCTGCTTCCTGTTATTACTATTTATTGGTTTTTCTCATCTTCTTTTTTTTTCCCCCTCCCGTGTTGCTCCCCTTAGATTAAACTGGGTTTCAGGATTGACCTGAGGGAGAAATGCCATTTCTTCAAAACAAAGCTGAGCCTGAGGGAGGTGATCTCCAGGCTTGTTCTGCACTTTGGCACCAATCTAGATCTTCCAGAACCCCACTTTGAATAGAAAGCCCTGGGCCTTAGACTATCTGGGTTTTTGCAATCTCCCCATAATGCTGTCCTTTAACAATTACCCATTTGCCCCATGAATGAAGCCCTGGCACTCCCCAATGTCCCAAAGGCACAGGTGAAAGAGAATTCTTTTTTTGTTTTGTTTTTTTACAGTCTCCAGACACGCAGCCTCCCCGGCCATGGCTCACGGGCCCAGCCGCTCCGTGGCATGTGGGATCTTCCCAGACCGGGGCATGAACCCGTGTCCCCTGCATCGGCAGGCAGACTCTCAACCACTGCGCCACCGGGGAAGTCCCAAAGACAGAATTCTTGATGGGAAGGACACTAGGTAAGAATATGAGCTGGGAACTGGGGACCGGTGCCTATGACAGTAGCCAGTCAACCCTTTTTCCTGGAAAAAAAGCTCTAGGAAGCATCTGTTGAGTCTAGTGGTCTTGCTTCATGTTGCTAATGTGAATAATTCAAACATTTTGAAAGAAGTTAGACCATCCATTCCAAACATTGTCCAGATTTCAGAATGGCAATTAAGCCTACAGGACATGTGTTCTTAGAAAGAAGTTCTACATCATTTTGCATACAATGAAAGGAGCACTGAATTGGGATCAGAAGACTTGAGTTCTTCTATACTAGCGTGCCTCTGCTAATGTAAAGCTGGCTTTATTGACATCCAATGACTTCTCTGGTTACAGCAAAATGGCGAACTTTAATAAATTCTTGGGTCATATTTGGTGGCCAAAATATATGTGTAGCGGGGCATAGAATGAGGCACTGACTTGTCACCTGTTATATAAAAATGTATGAAGAGCAGGAAGAGTTTTCCATTAAAAGTGCGATGAGCTTGATTCTGGGACTCACTAGGATTTCATTCCATGAGTTGGGCTCCCATGAAGAGTGGACAGAATCCTGGAGCATGTGACCAAGGGAAAATATCACTGCTGTATGACTCAGCGCAGGACTTAGGGGAAGTTTATAGGGACTTCTCTCAATTACAAGTAAGGTGAGCTACAGACGAAACCTTGAAGAACTTTAGAAACAAGCCAGATAAGATATTTCTGAGGGATGAACTTGGGGTGCAACCTATGCCTATATCTGGTCTGCCTCCTGAGGGAGCTGCTGATTCAGAAGGCTGCTACCCAGACCAGGGGACTGAAGGAGAGACTTCTGCTCTGATCAGAGCTGGGGACACAAGTGCAGAGCATGAAGATTGCAGCTGATGTCTCCACCTGGTAAACATTCCACGTGTTTGGCTTGCTCTTCATATACTTTGTTGTCAAATAATCTACTTAGGAAACTGATCTCTGCAAGCCAGGCTGCCCTTGGAGATCCAAGTGATGTGTACAGTTTGTCAGGTTCCAGGCCTCAAGAACAAAGCAAGGACTTTCCTTACAGGCCAAGTCAAGTGGTCCTCTGCATCACTCTATGAAACACTGAGAGATAGGAGAATTTCAGCTCCTCATGTAGAGCATTTGACTTGGAGGGGATCCTTGCTCTGTATTTCCTCCTGCAATGGCCATAATTTGCATACTTATGGCTCATCTGATCATAGGTATGGATAAGCACAGGTTGGGCTGTTCCACTGGGCATCCTGAAACACCAACCTTTCATGGGATTCTGGACACTGACTCCAAGAGTCTTCCCTTTTTTTTTATTACAAATATAGGAAAATATACAACCAATACTGAATACAGCTCAAGTGCTGTAGTGAGCTCATTGACATGGATTACCTTATGTAATTGTCCCCAGGTAAGAGTCATTGTCCTTACAGAATATCCCTGGCACCAAAGGGATTGTGATGGGAGGGTCTGTATCTTCCCTGTGACTTCATTTACAGCACTCAGGGACATCACCAAAGCCCTATTTTGATATCAAGTTAGAAATGAGCCAGACCCTCTTGAAGAAAGGCATTTCCTAATAGGGAGTGCAAGAGGTCAGGGCCTGATCATGTGGAACCTGCCATGTCTGGTCAGATAGGCAGTGATTCAGGACCGTTTCGATTGCTGTGAAAGGACTCTCAGCTTTAAATATCCTAGACTGAATGAGGCGCATGCCCGTGATTGGTTGGAGTACAAATTGTACTTTTTGCAAAGTTATTACATAGTAGACCCCTGATACTCTCTTGATTCTCCAAACTCGCAAATGCCATGATGGTAGAAAATTCCCGAATAGAATACGTATGCAGAACGAGCCAGATAAGGAAGCACCACAGAGTACTCTTGGAATGCAGCCCTGAATGCAGCTCTGCTCACTCACTACTCATCAGTTTCAGCACCCCAGCCTTTCCACATCTGAGCCTCAGCAAAATTATAAATGACCCAAGGCCAGGTGCCTTCAGGGTCTCTTTAGAATCTCCACAGTTGTGTAAATGAAATCTGCAAACAGCACAAGTCTATTATACTTGACTAACAAAGCAGACTTGAGCATTTTGGTTGCTGATCTTTTGAACATTCACACTTTCTATTTTTATTTTTGTAGTTTGGTTGGTTTAGGTATTAGAGATAGTAAAGAGCATGGATGCTTGAGCTAAACTGCATGGGATCCAATGCCAGCTCTGCCACTTCCTAGCTGTGTAATCTTAGGCAAGGTACTTAACCTTTCAGTGCCTTAGTTTCTATACGTGTAAAATGTGGACAACGGTAAAGTTGTTGTAAGAATTAAATGAATTCATGTGCTAACAGCTCTTAGACCTGTGCCTGACAGCAGAAGCACTTTACAGGTGTTAGCTCCTCTTATTGTAAGTCGCCATGGCTGCTAGAGTTGACATCTGGAAGGTGTGCTGAATAGCATGTCCTGCCTGAAAATATGATCATGGCTCTTGTGTTTGCAACTAGTATCTATTAATTAAGAAACCGTCATTTGTGCTCCGTAATTAAATTTATTAAACTCTAATTCCTATCATAACAATAATTAGTTCTTGCTAATTAAATTTATCAAATTCCCCCTGGATTCATATCTTAGGTAAATATTTAGTAGCCCTACACTAATTATTTTAATCAACATGGAGAGTATTTCAAATGACTACAGATAGTTCTAACTAATTAAATTGAGTACAAAATAGTATCTTATGTAATAAATTTGCAGGTGCTAAAAAGAGTGGGAATGAGCCACAGGATAATGTCTCAGGGACCTATCCACGTGAGTTGGTGATTGCAGCATTTCCAAATCTTAGCCAACATGCTAGGGAAGTTTGAGACGGTTTATTGTTCCTGTCCTGATTTGTCTTGTACTGCCAGTGTTTTGTGCACAGAGCAAGCTCTGGGCATGATTCAGGAACATGCCATATGACTTGAAATTGGACCCATCAACACTAGTAATTAGTGCAGAAGCAAGAAGCCAGCAGAAGCAGCAGCAGGGCGAATTCCTGCTTCAAAGAGTCTGAAGGAAGAAAGGCAAACTCTCCAAGGTTCCTTCTTCTGCAGGCTTGGTTTCCTCATCCTCAAAGCAAACTGTCAGTTGTTTCTCATGTTGGGAAGTCCTCCCACCCTACCCTGCTGCTCCCAGCTCCTTCCTAACAAAGAAGAATCCTTGAATTACAGCCACCTGATTGGCATCCTGTTGCTAGGAAACTGTAAAATGAATGTATCATATTTCATAATAAAAATGCCTCTGACCCATCCTTAGAGAGACATGTACAATCAAGTGTGGCCCCACGTGGCACTGGCTAGCACTGACCACCCACCTCTCCTCTCCTCTGCTCCCTTCCGGGGTCATGGTGAGATAACTGGCTCTAGTTAATGGTGGTCACTCTCTGGCCACCCACAGGGTTCTCTGTGGCTTGAGTTAGGGTTCTGTCCATGGCTAGGCTTGGGAGGATGGCCATCTAGGGCTAGAATAGGGGGCTCAGTCTGTGACCAGTATTGACAGGATGTTCAATTCACAACTGAGTTTCAGTACTCAGTCTGGGGTGGAAATTAGAGTGTAGGCTGTTGTGAAGTCCTATTAGGGAAAGAAAAGAAAATGACCATCGAAGTATTGGCAGTTGGATTATATTGTAATACAAATGGTCCACCTCAAGAATAAAAAGAGCAAGTTCGAGTATTAAACAAACTATGTAAAAAACTAAATCTTTTCATAATTGTCTCCAGCCCTTTCTTGTAAATGACAAGTAAGTTATCATAAACAAGCAGCCAGCTGTTGATGCTCAGGGCACGGTGTCCAGCATCACCCAGGCTCTCCTGACCTTCCATTTTCATCAAGTGGCTGGTGAGGAGGGGGCTGATTCCTTACAGCTTACATACTACATTCTATCTTTGTGGAGGAAGTGTCTTGCATGGGCATGGGAAACACGTGGGTGGCACGTTGGACAGTGGATCTGCACTTGTGCTCTCAGAGCAATTCAAATACACATGAGAGTTACAGAAAATGCACAGACTTTATCGCTCCCTCTCATTAAGCTGTCATCCACATTCAGTGTGGATCTATTTCCTGGTTCTGAATATCACTTCCCCCCCTCTAGCTCTCTTTTGAGTATTTGTGATCTCATGCAGCCACCTTTATGATAGATGAATCATTCCTATGGCAACCACAGTCATCATGAATCCTCTGAGTGAGCTGGCAGGAGAAAACACTTTCAAGAGAACAGAGATCCTAGGGGGACCAAGGGTAGTAGAGAAACCTGAGAGCATTGAACTGATGGAGGTAGGATCAGATCATGTCAGAGCCAAAAAGGATGAAATGACTGAGGGCCCAGAAAAGGGACTGGCTTTGCTCAGTATCACACAGAGCTAGAACTCAGGCCTCTTTTATTCTTGTACCATGATGTACAAGTAAATGAATGAGCACAGACTTGCCATGTGTCAACTGAAGGCAAACAGGCCATATAATAGAATCTTTATGTGTTCTTCATTTGAACCCATTGGCCTGAACATGAAGTTTTGTTCAGAGAGTCTGATGCTTCAGGACTGAGACTGCATCTGGACCTAAGACATGTTGTCTCTAAAAATATCATTCTTTTCTATCCCATTTCTTTTCCAGGGGATATGCTCACTTGTAATGGGAGGTAGCTGGGGGGGTCTCTGGCCAATGGACACAGCTCTGTAGATAGCAATGATAAAGACTATTGGATATGGCCCCCTAAGTGAGGGCATTGTGGGACCTAGCTGTGTCCTTGCTGTGCTTGGCAGAACATGCAGATATCGTTTATCTAATAGTGCCTTATAGACGGAGCTGTGAGAAGATCTACCTGAATGGAGCTGAGACTAGGTCACATAAACACCTGGATTTGTTCCCTGGTGACCACCACAAAGGCATCATTCATCTGTTGCCTACCTGTTAGTTCTGAAGAGTCACCATCAGTATCCCAGCTCCATGCATGAAGATGCTCCCCCATCCCTTCCTCACCCAGAAATGTCCAGGGAATCCTTCTTTTAAAGGATGAATCCTTCTTTTAAAGCCTTATTTTATGCTTTGAACAATTTTTATCCCAGATTGTGACTGAAGAATAGGAAGAAAGCTTGCATCTTCTAAAAGAATCCACTACAAAAGAATGTGATATGTGCAAAAAGGAGGCATTGCTGCTGTTTCGTTTCTGTGCCTTGCGTAGGAGCCTCCTGAGATGGCGCCCTGAAACCTGCCCTTTGTTCTTTTCCTTTAAGGGATTAACCAATAGAGATCCAAAGCCCTTGGCTAACTGGGCAGAGAACCATAATGTCTGAGCACATTCCTACTCATTCTGAGAATAACTGAGTTCAAACTGTCCTTATTCAATCCACTGTCATGCAGCTACTGTCCTGCCCATGGTACCCAGTTCTGCTACATACCTAAATCTAACAGATTTTTTTTTTAATTCCTGAACTTTCAGCAGAATTTAACATAATTGATCCTACACATCTTCACTTCCTTCTCATGGCTCTCATATCAATATACTTTCCCAGATTTTTCGTCTCTGTTAACTATATCATATTTTCTTTTGTTGGGTTTTATCACTGCTTAATCCTAAAGCATTTTCCCCCCTATATTTATCAATTTTAAAGAATTCAGTGATCATCTATGCCTGCATTGTCCAGTATAGTAAATAACCACTAGCCAGACGTGACTACTGGGCATTTGGAATGTGGGTATCTGAATTAAGATGTAATAAAAGTGTAAAACACACAACAGATTTCAGAGACTTATTACAAACAACAAGAGAATATAGTTATCTCATTTATAATTTTTAAATTGATGCATGCTAAAATGATAATATTTTGAATATGTCATATTAAGCAAAATATATTATTAAAAATAGATTCATTATATATTTCTGTTGGGCAGTATGCAATGAATCTATCCAAACTTATCTCTAGCTCAGACCTCTCCTTTAAACTCCAGACAATGTAACTAATCGCCAACTTAACATTTCTGATAGGTTATTTGACAGGCACTTCAAAAGCAACGTGAAATGTGAGATTATTTTTTCCTCCTAAATCCACACCTGTTTTAGTGACTGGTCCCACCATCATCTTCATTTCCCTTTTCTCTTCTCCATATGGCTTCCTCTTTCCAGAATTACATAAATGTAGACAATCCAGGTGGGAAGGCTATGTACATAACCACCAATCCTAAGGTTAAGTCTTATCTGCATTATGAAGTTTTTATGTGGACATCTGTAGTGATGGGGAGCTCACTTCCTTATCAGGCAGCCTATTCCATTGTGGACAGCTCTGTTAAAAAGTTTCCCAGTATATCAAACTATCATTTGATTTCTCAGAATTCCTAATCATGTTTTAATTCTGTCTCCTGAAGCCATACAAAACAAGTTTAATTCCCTTTTGACTTTTGAGAATTGTTTCATGTCTTGATTGCATTGACTGTTCTCAAGTTAAACATCTCTTATTCTGTTGGTGTGATTTCAAGTCCTCTCAATCATTCCTGCCACTTACATTTGAATACAATGTAGTTTGTGTACTTATTAACAATGTAGTTGTCAAATGGTCCACTGATTTCAATAGGCAAGCTGAAGGCTAGAAGGGGACTCTTACTCTGATTGCCTTAAATTCTGTACCTCTCCTGATACCATTTGGGAGTACGTCCGTTTGTTTGGGAGTCACATCACACACAGATAACTGGTTTGTATTGAATTCACTTTCATGTAAATCCACTATACTTTGGATATCCAATTAAGCCAAGCCT